>NW_024526600.1:0-56152 GCF_017590135.1 Pyrgilauda ruficollis | reverse complement strand
CCAACAAAAAAAAACCCCCCCCAAAAAAAAAAAAAAAAAAAAAAAAAAACAAAAGAAAAATTCAAGCCCCAGCCCTGCGTGTGTAGCACCTCCAGCATCCAGGCTGGCTCTGCTTTTTCAGGGGCTGGAAGGGGCCGGGTGGCTCCCGGAGAGTCCTCAGAACCCGGTTGTCCAGACCCGATGGACACGATTGAGCCCTACCGGGGAAACGTGAGAGGATTTGAGGGTGGGAGGAAAGGAGTTGAATTGGATGGACCTAAACGGGTTTGTTTTTCGTGATGAAAGAAAACAAAGGAGTAGATAGTCTCAAACAAAAAAAGCAATCAACCGTACCCAGAACCCACACATACCAAATCAAACGTGCCTGGGCTGCTAAAAAGTAGGCAGATATTTTTCATCTCAAATCCTAGATGTTATTAGGTTCCTGCAATGAACTTGGCTGCCATATAAGTGTTTCCTAAACATATCTCTAAGATAAATGTAAGTTTTCACTAAAGTTGACCCAAACTTATGTGGAATTATAAAAGGTGACAAAATATCTATGGAGGTTCAGGTTCACAGTAAAATGTGTATCAGTTGTGTCAAGAGGTCAGATTTTATTTCCTATTGAAATGTTAATACCTGTGTTGATGTCACTGCTGTTTTGGGAAATTACTCATGGGATCAAAATTGTGTGTCTGTAATGGAATGGTGAACTCTGATCTCCTGAATGAAAGGGAATAGGTAGTTCTGCATTAAATGTGTTTCCTGAAACAGAGTTAGAAACGAGGTAGATGCTGTGTAAGAGCTGTGAGTTACTAGTATTTAGTTGACATGGTTAGTCATCAAGATTTATATTGAAATGCTTCATGTCACGAAATCTGTGAAAAGAGCTTGTTGTGAGTAGAATTATATGTATTGCTTTTGCACTGCTAGGTTATCAAAGGCTATGATTATAAAAATTAGGAATAGTTAATGTATGAGGAAATGTCGATCCATAATAGAATTTTACACTTTAGTTCTGCTGGAGTATACAGGTGTCTTCAGATCTCAGTGTGAAATTGGATGACTTTGTAATTAAAGAAATATTCCTTATAAAAACACACATACCTCTTTCATGCAGTTGAGTGACTACTCTAAAACACGTACATTTCACAGTCCCCTGAAGGAAATGATTGAATAATCTGTGTATCCTAGGAGTTGATGTGTTCTCTGAGCTAGCTTGTGTTTTTTCCCATCAGGTTGAGTTACTGTTTCTGGGTCTGTGCTGCAGATAGACATTGCTTCCTTCACTGAAGGAGCAGATGTCAGTAAGTTGCTGTTCTCCATATGGACCAAACTCTAGAAGAAGCTATTTTTTGTGCAGTTGAGTGAGAGCTGTTGTCAGTGAAGCATTGCCTAGGTGCTGAAGTTACTTGAATTTGTGGTGGTTGTGGTTTAACCCTCGTAAGAAACTAAGGACCACCTACATGGTCACTTGTTCCCCTTGTGTTGAAACGAGAGAGAGAATTGGAATGGTAAAAATGAGAAAACTTGTGGGTGGAGATGAAGACAATTTAATGGGGAAAGCAAAATCCATGCATGTAAGCAAAGCAAAAGAAGGAATTAATTCACCACCTTCCATGGGCAGGGAGGTGCTCAGCTGTCTGCAGGAAAGGTGGGCTCTGTCATACCTAAGGGTGGTTTGGCAAGAAAAACATTGTCACTCTGAACATCTCCACTTCCTTCTTCACGCAGCCGCGTTAACATCTTGTGGTATGGCACTGTCTCCCTGGGTATACTGTGTTGATAAAGTAGTCTCATTCCATTTGGTGCAAATTCAAATGTGTGCAGGGTTTTCAATGAGTGAGAATAAATACAGGTGCTGAACTTGTGATTCCAATTTAACAAATGCGATAATTTACGGCTTTTAAGCTTCTCAAAATGTGTAATGTCAGAACACGGATTTTCAAAAATTGAAAATGTTAACATAGCTACATTATACCTATACAAAGACATGCTAAAAAAAGATACTGCATGATACTGATCCATTTAACCTTTGGAGGAAGGTCTTACAAAACAGTAATGGCTGTGCATATAAATGCCCCAACTGAGGATAAGTTTGAGTAGAGTGTTAAGGTAAATAATTGGGCAGGAATTTCTTTAGTCTGTAGTGTTATCTTTTCTTGCTGCTCTTGTAGTGGGTTTTATGTGCATTTTGGTTTTTTGTTTCCAGCGGTAATAGTTGGTAATTTTGTACTCTGTTGAAATTCTGCAATGTGTGATGCTTTATTAATAGAATTGTAAGCTTTTAAGTAAGGTAAAAGTTCTGGTAAACCTTAGGATAATCTGTAGTTATTGCCCTGTTGTTAAACTTGCAAAAGTAATTCCAATATCATGCATGCAGGAAGGAGTAGAATCTAATGCAGGCATGGTAAGTCAGCATTTGGTGGTTAATACACTTTGCCAAATAAGTCTAATAAGGAACTTAAGCCTGTTCATGTTTTTATGCATGCAATAGGATCTTGCAGAACCTTAAATTAGAAGTGTGACTACCACAGGAGTTTAATGATGACTCCCAGTCTTTTAATTGCTAAACCTGGGACACTTCATCTGTTGGGCAGTAATTGAACAGGGTGCAGGGTTCAGGTTCTTCTCAAGTGTCCACTGATGTGAGAAGTTACCCGAAATCTGGGACCCGTTTCCTGGATCTTAGAATTTTAAGAAGTATGAAAGTCTTTAACTAGAGATTACTTAATCAACTGTTAGTCAACTGCTGTGACATCTGAATTAGTGATTTTGCCTTGGCTAATCTGTGTTTCCCAGAAGGTATTTTATGTGTTGGGAATGCTGCTGCAGAGATTATTATAACTCACTTTTGTCCCCTTTGACTGGCCCCCTGTGTTGCATCAAACTTCAGCTGCCTCTTTGTCTTCACTTCCAGTTCTTGCCTCTTCCACAGCCAAGCCCACTTAACAGACAGATGAAAGTACCCCTCCTGAGTGTCTGGTTTAGCTTCTGTTTCTGCTTTATGAAAAATATATGTGCTCGTGTTTTTATATGAGCACATGTATGCTTTGCTATAATACCATTCACACTTCAAGAAACTAATCTTGAATATCTTTAAATCTGCCTCAGTATTGGAGCATATTAAAACTCCTTTGCCACAGTGCCTGCAGAAATTTGTACAGACTAGGAAGCTTGTTTTTGGGGCCAGTATTGTTTCAACATACTTCCACGATAATTTAATCAATTGTTGTTTGCATGCTTTCATAAGCTTTTAATGACAGGGAACCTTTTTGGTCTTGTTGCAACTTCTGATTGATTTCTTGAAACTTTTAGATACTGTGTGAAACATAATAAATATGAAGAAATTTTAACAACTGTGTGGCTCACCGGCATGGAAGAATGTGTGTGTCCCCTACCCCCTCTACTACAGCAATTTAGTTACACTTTCTTTTTTTCTGTTTCTTTCTTTTTCCCCATTCCTTTTTAGGGAATTCCTCTTTTATTCCTTTGCACCTTTCAGGAGATGGCTCAGAGAAAAGTCTTTCCAGCCAGTTGCCACAGGAGTAAGTGGCAGGAAGTCACAGTTCTGTGTAAACCTGTTTCAGTAGCAGCTGCAATATAAGCAGCCCCTGCATCCTAGCTGGTGCTTTCCTTTACTGCAGTTGTAAACGGGCCTCAGTTGCTGAAAACTTCAATTTTTAACTTGTTAGATCACATTATTTGAAATAAGAAAGTGTTTTGCCACCAGTTTGTCCTGGTACAGGGCAGGAAGGACAAGAAGGATGGCAGAAGAGCATCAGGAGGAAAACTTATTCCTTTTGATTGGTATTTTCCGAAAGTAGGGAAATATCTGTAAAACCTTGGCCTGGAGAGAGCTTAGTCTACGAGTAAGACTACATGGCTAAATCAGGCAATCAGTCAAATGTCCAGATGTAACCTCAAAGGTTATTTTTGCACCCCATTTGAAGTTGTACCTGGCATTCATCTGGCTCCATAGTGAGCTAGTTCAGGGAGTTTAAAAGTTATAAAAAGAATGAATTTTTGTAAGGTCAGTTTTCTGCCTGTTCCTTTTCCTGATTCAACTCAATGAGATCAAGTCTGAATTATAGCAAGGGTGTGTCAGCTGGAGCCTCAAATGCACATGGCTGGAATATATTACTGCTATTGTTTATTTATTAATTTCTTTAAATGTCACCTACTTACTGGGTCATGTGTTCAAAATCTGATAAAGAGGCAAGATTTGGAGCTTTATTGATTTTACACTGGAGCCATTCACTGTTTCTCTGATGTCCTTTAGCTGCTGTCAAGACGCATCTGAGGTACTTGATTGTTGCAAGTTTTGCAGTTGCACTTGCCTGCTACATTTTTTTAACAGATTTATTTTTCATGCCCTACAGCTAAAGCCTATGTGCTTAGTACGCTGAAAAATGATTAGTCAACAGGAACTATTTGGTGTGTTGGAGGGAAAGATGGGGATTTGATACATTCTCAGCTGTTTGGACTTGTACAGAATTAGTTTGCATAAGGAAGTTTCCTGTATTCACTTATCCTGTATCTTCAGTTCTTCGTTTTAGATGTATTCACAGTATAAGCTACAAGGAATATTGAATCTCAGTTGTTTTAAGACATGTAGAAATTAACCTGGGGGTGTGTGTACATGTAAAAAAAATATTTAATCTCCCTAAATTTTTAAATGATTAGTTAACTTTGTGGCTAATTCTTTGAGCTTATTCCTTTCAGTCTGTTACATGGTTGGAGTGGGGCAGGGAGGGAAACAAGAGTGGGCAGACAAGATGTTTTTCTCTGACACTATGATGCTTCGCCTTCATATTTAAAAAAAAAAAAATTAAACGGTAACAAGAAAAGAGCCCAAAATCAACTCTGTACTACTGAATCAAGTAGTTGTCAATCTTAATGCAATACTTGCATGTACTGGGGAAAAAGCATTGCGTGTTCAGTAGCTCGGAAGAGCCAAAGCCTCTTTACTCAAGTGAAAATAATATGGCTGCTCAGTTAAGTGTTGGATTGTAGTGAACTCCCTGATGCATCGACTGACAGATGTGCCCAATGCATTCACTCTGCCAGTGAGCTGCTTCATTCAGCTCCCTTTTAAATGCCATCAAATTGGCAGGAAAAATATCGAATCATGTGGCTTGATTGCTTAGTGACTGTGTAAGCCTCCAATATCCCTCCGTAATGGGAAAGTGACTTGCAAAGCTAAAGGCAAAACAACCTGTGCAGCTGGCGTAGACTTGGGAGAGAAGGGGCAGGATTTTGTGTAAGTCTTGTCAGGATTTCGGCTCTGATCTTTTTGTTTTTTGTGTTCACTGAAAAAAGTCTTTGTAAGGTTTGCCTTCATTTCATTTTACACTTCTCAGTACTGTTTCTAGATGGTTCCTTAAAGACTCTGAAGTGCAGTCTAAAGGTACTGTGTCACATTACACCTGCCCCCATCACAGATGTGATGTGGTTACATCTGTGTCTGCTGTTCTTGTTGCCCCTTCCAGCGGTGGCATTGGATTCCTTCTCCCCTCCCTTGTGTCGGAACTGCCTTGTGCAGCTGCTGCCAAAGTCCATCCAGCTGATACCACAGAAAACTTGGAACTCATTGTGGTTTTCTGTAGATACTGGGCTAAACGCTACTCCTCTGCTTAAAACTAATCTTAATTCGAGTTTGTGTTACACTATCCCCTCCCCCTTTTGGTTGCCTCCCGAAAGCTTATCCTTCCCTTCAGTAAGGAGATCTGAATGCCCCCTCTCTCCACTTGATAAGCACGTCCCTCTCAGGAAGGTCATCAGCCAGCAGTTGCTAGGATACGGGTTGGTGGCTTTGGGTTTAGCAACCCAAAAGCTTCAAGAATGTGCTGAACAAGTAAGGAGCACAAGGACAGTTGTAAAAGGAAAGGGGTGTTGGAGAGAATCTGAAGGCAAAGGGTGTGTTGAGGAAAAAACGAAGTTGTGGGGGAAAAAAGAAAGATAATTGATGTTTTAGCTTGTGATTTTTAGGTTTTAATTGTTGCATAGCTGTTTCAGCTGATCTCAGTGAACTGTGGTGGGAAGTGAAATCAAGCTCATGCTATGTATTTGCAGAGTTTGGGTTATTGGTAGTTTTGTTTTATGAGCCTTTCAGTTAAGAATGTTTTATTAGATTGGGAGGATGTGTAACTTGTAGCTTAATTGTGCAGTACCTTTTAAACTGGGGCAGGGGTATGCTACACTACACAAATTGGAGCTATTTATTAATTTAATGCTATCTGAAGACATCCAGACTGATAGAGATTTTTTTGTGTGTCTTTGAAGAAGTGTGCATAGTCAGTTTCCTATCTAGTGGTTTTTTTTTTTTTGTTTTTTTTTTTTTGCTTTTTTTTTTTTTTTTTAACAGAGGATTTGTGGATTCAAGTAATTGTGCCTCAGAAGAGTGGTGCTTCTCCCCCACCCTGTTCAGAGGAAGTAAAATTTGGCAATACAAGCCCACTGTTTTGAGACCCAGCAGCAGAGTTGACTATCCAGGACAGTAGATAGTTTCCCAGGCTTATTCTTATATGTAGGGGGATTTTTTTGGGGTGTGTTTCATTTTGTGTTGTTGTTGTTGTTTCTTGTTTGGGGTTTTTTGTTGTGTTTTATTTTTTGTTTGTTGTTGTTGCTTTGTCGTTTGCTTGGGATTTTTTAAATAAGTGCCCTGCTGTTTCATCAGCCTTCTTGTTGTAGCTTATGGCAAAAACTTATTTCATGCAAATAAGTCTTTTGTCTGCACTATCGGTGGAAAAAGTGTTCTGAAAACTGGGAGTTTGGTCACTCAGCCTCTTTGAGCTATTGGTGAGGTAGCTGAGATGAAATGTGCATGAGAGGGTTTTAAAATCTTGCCCTTACTAACATTAAGGGTGTAAAACTCTACAAAAATGGCTTTGTGGATGTTGTTTCCTGAACTGTTTTTATATTTCGTTTGGGACTAAAGTAGGAAGGAGGAAACTGTGTGAAGCTGTCTCTCCTAGGTGTGTGCTTTTGTTCCTGGACTGTCTTTACTTTCTCTGACTCCATAAACTGTATCTTTTCTGCACAGTAGGAGAGTTTCACTGAGATCTGTGACTCCAGTTTAGAGAGCACTGACCTGGGAAGTCTGAAATGCAGGTGTGAACATATTTTGTCTTAATTTTACCGCCTTTGAGGACTAACCAGTGTTCTGCATAGTGGACTTAGGCTAGTATGGAAATGCAAGCTTTTATCTTCTCTCTAAACTTCTTGTATTGGGCCTTTTTGAGGTTTAAGTAGAAGAATACTTGGTCCGGTAATGTCACTAGCCCTGGAAATGTTAGATTTAAGTAGGCTTGTTCCTTTTGTTCCTTTTGCTAAAATGTTTCTGGGTGTTTTTACCACTACTGTGACCTGTGCTTATCTCTGAAATTTGTATCACTGCATTGTATGATAACAACACTCAGGGTGTGAAGCATGGAAAAAATGTGGTCTGTGAAGCATGTTAAATAGTAACTGTTTAACACTTGATATTAGCAGGACAGTACTTTCTTTGTCCGGAAAGACTTTGTGATTTGCCTTTATCAGCATGGAATTATCCTAAAAACTGAATTCTTTGTGGAGTTCTAAAATTAGAATGTACTAGAACCAAACCTCTTTACATACATGGATTCAGATGCAATAATGCTGTGGGACTTTTTCTTCTCTTGTTTTATTTACTGTTGCATTATTACCTAGCTTTTTTTAGTTCCTGACCAATTGCTTGTTTGTTCCTGTCCTTCATCTCTTGCTTGTTTTACCTCCATTGAGGTTACTGTGAAGCATGAATATTCTTTGATACCTAGATACCTGGCTAAATTAATAGGATGTGTATTGAACTAATATCTAGGTCGGAATCTGTCATGTAACTTTTTTGAGTTTCATTCTTATATCAAAAATCCCCAAGTCTATTGAATTTGCTTTCTAAAGGGAAGACTGTTATTTTTTTTATCCTTCTATTAAACTTCATTTTTATTTACATTGTTCCTTTAATGTTTACTAAGCTAGAGGATACTGTTTAGGGACTGTTGCAGAGTTTATGACATGTGAAGAGTTAGATTCGCCAAAGCTTCATAGTGTTTTTGGGCTCAAGCTTCTGAAAGCTGTAACTGTGTTGGGTCCTTTTGCTCTTAGAGGTAAGATGTAGAAACTGAGAATCCAAGTCTGAAGCTGGGCCTTTCTTTTTAAACTTTTTTTTTTAACTTTTGGGGAGGGGTCTCAATGATAAATTTAGGATGTGGTTTTGTTTCTCACCCGTGGCAAAACAGCATAACTGCAGCTTTTTAGCCATCTCAGCTGTGCTGATGTGACTTAGCTGCTGGGTGCTGCAAAAACCACTAAAATAAGTAATGCCAAATATTTATTTCCCTTTATTCCTTTGTGGAGGCAGCTTTTAATCCAGTTACTTGATCAGCAGGAACCTGCCTTGCAGGCATTCCCTTTGGCTGCTGGGGATCCTGATGTTTGGTATTGTGAGGAAGCAGCAGATGATTGTGGGATGGTGGCTGCTTGTGGGGATTTCAGCCTTGGAGACTTGTGTTTGTGTTAGATTGTGCCACTAAACACCGGGGAGTCTCCTCAGCCGGGCACTCCTCCGTGCGTACCTTCCTCCCTGCACACTCCCTGCTTGCTCAGGGTGTAAACTTGACTCACTCACTCCCACAGGGCCTGAGTTCAGAAGTGCAGGTTTGAAATAAGATGTTGTAGAACTGCCCGAGTGAAGGTGCGAAAGGGGAGACTTGGGCAACATTGTTCTGCAAAGTCACTACAGTAAGCTGAGAAAAGTAGGAAATGAACTGTCGAGAAGAGGCATATTCAGAAGAAACATGGGGTTGTTGGGGAGGTAGTTTTTGAGACTGAAATCTGCCCAGTGGAAAGGTTTGATCACAGGTATATCTCTAATCTGCATTTGAAATAAAATTCTAAGCTGAAGTCTCTTAAGTGAATTTTATAGCTGAAGTCTCTTAAAGCACTAATGTGCATTTCTGGTTGTGATCATTACTTGCTACTCAAGGCCACATTCTGTGAGAAAAAGCATTTATATATTTAGAGCCTCTGCTTGTTTGCAGTCAGGTATTGGCAAACAAGACTGGTTTTGGAAAGCCTGGTAATAAAGTACTCTGAAGATGCAGTTGCAGGTGGATCACACTAAGTAGAACAGCATCTCTGAACTCAACTCTTACCCTGTGTAGAAGCTGTCCTGTTCCCCATGTAGGGAGGGACTGTGTCTGCTGGGTTACATAACCCTTCTGTGGCACAGCCCTATCTGATGCCAGAGCCATTCTTGCCAAATTTAGATGCACACTTACATTTGTGTAAGCCAGCAATGCAGAATTTCAATGTGCCCCAATTGAATAAGAAAATACTAAAGACACGAGTAGTTCATAGAGTAATTTGCTTTCCATTATGTATTAGTATATACCACAGCTCTGCTTATGTTTGTGTTGGAATGAAGTAAGCTTTGCTCCATTTTAATTTTTTGTCTGCTTTCTGTTTTGAAGATTCTTTTATACTAGAAAGCAACTTCTATCAGATTCCATAAAATATTTAATTTTCCCTAGATTATTCTTAATAATAATGTATTTTGCTCAACTGTGTTCTACTTGAGTGATACTTAAAAGTAAGTTCAGATATTCAGAAGGAAGGAGTTTTTCTAAGGATTTGCTATGGGTTTGCATCCCTTCAGAAATCCTGTGAATAACTTGTTCAGTCATAGAGATATAGTTTGCAATGCTCTTTAGGGTCAGTTCCCCAGAATAAGAGTATTTTATTCCACCTTAAGAAACTTAAATCTGAATGTTCGGAATCCAAACAAGTGTATTGGCCTCTTACTTCTTCTAATACAAACATTTGTAAGGGATAATACTTATTATTCTTCATCAAGGGAAGGGTGTTTTTCTCAACCAGTCACAGCTGAATATGGCACATGTTCTCCTTGCAAAATACGTTGAAAACAATATACAGTCATTTGGATCAGGTGCACTTCAGTGTTGACTTTCAGGGGTTTTCTTGAGAGCTTGTTGTGTGCTGCTGAGTCTACACTTTGCAATTATTTATTTGCTGCAGTTAGAAATGAGATATTTTAATGCTAAGCATATTTGAGTAGGTAGCATGAATGACTTGAGTCACTTATCTGTGTCTAAACCAGAAAAGTTGTCTGAAAGGGGTCTGGAATTTTATCCATTAAACCATGTGAACCAAAACAAATACAGACCTTCCTTCAGCTTGTGATAAAATGTCTGTCTGTCATGTACTAGCAGTTGGATACCACAGTGGATCCTCTTATGTTTTGAGGAGCATATATAAATAAATAGAACCTCCCTCATTTGAGTGGAAACTGAAGGGATAAATCTTGGGGAAAATGGAGAAAATGTCATCCTGTCACTGTGCTTGCTTCATGTAGATCTTTAATGCATTTGCAGAATTGTTTGTGTTGGACGTGACCTCAGTCACGTCCAACCTTCTGCTCCAAACAGCAGCAACTCTGAGTACTTTGGTCTTCTCTGTATCAGCTATCACCTGTCCAGTTTTTCTCTCTGATTCTTTACTGCTTGTGTAATAGTAGAGGTTTTCATGTGGCACTGGAGTCCCATGCTGCTTTCAGCTTTAGTTGTGTTTTGACTTCCCTGGCAGGGGTGCTGCATGCCTGGGCAATGTTGTGTATTCTTCCCTTGATAGGCTGTTCTTGCTTCTTGCTCCTTAGGACAAGCTGCTGATTAATCTGTTTATTTTGCTGGGTTTTGGGATGTATTCCTTGTGTGTGGTTAGTAATTGTCCTTAAATACTATCCAATTTTCTTGAGCTCTTTTGCTTTTTAGAACTGGATTCCACAGGACTCCAGCTACTGGCTAAGTCAGTCTGCTCATGTGAAGTGCAGGGTCTGTGCTGGATTTGCCTTCCTCCTCTCAGGATTTTAAACGTCACTATTTCATGGCCAAGTGGTCGTGGTCAAGGCTGCTGTTGATCCCATCCCTGGCAAGTTCTTGGGGTTTTTTCCTTGAAAGCAATCTCAAGAAAATATCAAATGGGGATTGACTCATTTAGTGCTGTTTTCCTCTGAAATCTTTCAGAAACCTCTTAGATTTTGTCTCCTGCTGTGTTGCCCTTCTAGTAGATGTCACAAAGGTGATATAGTAACGAGGTGAAATAGTAACCAGTCTCTGTCATTTTTAGAAACTTTCTGGAACTGCTGAAATAGTTTTCATCAGGTTCTTATCCTGACCATGTGATTTGTAACAAACTTTGACTGTGATGTTTCCTTTAATCCTGACCCACAAGCTCTTAGCTAGCCTGTTGTCTGTCCTGTAGAACAGCTTTTTGTTTTCCAGCTGCTCCTACAGGTAGAGGGCTGGTCACCTGCTGTTCTTACCTTCCTGGCTTTGTTTAAAAGCTTGTGTCCACTCATAACAAAGCACCAGTCATTCAGGCTGTCCCACACACCTCACGCTGGTGTCAGTTTTGTGTACAGGTTCTGTAGGTGGCTTCCCTTTTAACATGGTTCATCCTCACCAGGATATCTCTTCCTTCCACCAACCTGACCCGAGTACTTCCCATGGCTCAGTCTCTATTCCCTCCCTGACTGCCAAGTTCCCTGGCAGATCTCTCATTTACAGGGCTCATCACCAGCTCTGATGAGGTCTTTCATATCCCGCTTCCTTGACTGGATCCCATCTCTAACTTAGCAGCCCTTGTTTCTCAGGGGTACTTGTGACCATAAAAGTTAAAGTGCTCCTTGCAGTGCCATTCTTGTAGTGAGTTCTTAACTTGAAGGGTGTGTCTCTACAAGCCTTTCCCCCCCCCACAGGAAAAGAGCAAGGAGAGTTAAGCATCACCTGGGACCCCATGTCCTCCTTTGCCCCTGGAGTTTTCTAGCCACACTAGATTTGCTCCATCTGGGTCTCTGTTAATAGCAGGTAATAATTTAGTGGGGAAGGAACAAAAAAGAAAAGAAAAAGGCACTAGTGGTGATGATAATAAAGGTCAGAGGACCCTTGACAATCTCTGACATGTTGAATTGGCCAAGCCTCCTTTTCCAGCATATCTGGCAGCAGATGTGTGTTTTCCCTGCAGAAGGGAATCTCCAACTAGTATTACCTGCCCCTCCCTTGTGTTGCTAATGCTTAGTCCAAGCCCAGCTAGCTCTGACATGTACCTTAATTGAGGTGCTTGCTGCTTCTGCATGCTGATGTTGACCCAAAAAAAAAAAAAAAAAAAGAAGTGGAAAAAAAGATTTGTGTTTGCAGCCTTACTGTAAGGAAAAGACTGTGAAACACTGTTATGAAAAGAGGTATTGGGAGATGTGCAGTAAGAAAGGAATTGAGATTTATGGAAAAGCTCTGATAATTAGAAGGCTCAGACTGATGTTTGAGTACCTCTCTGAGCAGCTAGTGTGTGCTGGAAGCTTCACGTGCAGGAATGATTGTTGGGTGTTATGCTGAGGATTGTGTGCTTTAGCTTTCATTTACATGTCTGCATGCAGTCAGTGTGCATGAAAATACTACTTGGTCTTCAAAAGTATCAAAAATTGAAACTTTAAAAATATTTTTATGGCAATCTTCTATTTTGGGTAAGGCTCTTCAGGCTGTTGGGTTTCGCTTTTATTTGGCATGTGGTTACTATGTTTGGATCAGAGAAATGAGTGCTGTAGTAGAAACTGAAACATTTGCTGTTTCTGGGTTTTAAAGCACTTGGACCAAGCTGCCAGGCAGTGATAAGTAGGACTGCTGGAGTCTAGTTTCTGAGGAGTGTGTCTCTGAAATGTAGTACTTCCAGCTTTTAGCATAATTTTTCTTCCCAGTTGCCACTTTCTCAGTGTTTTGCCATGAAATTGTGTGGTGTCCACTTTGAAATTATGCTCACATGAGTTGTCTGGCAATGAAGAAGCAAGAGATAGTTGAAGAATCTAAAGCTTATTAGCTGTATCAGTACAAATGAGTACTTGGGGGACTTCTGGTTGTAACTGGACTGTTATTTCTCCTTTTATATTTGCTTTGAAATTGTTGAAGAGATGAACAAGTAACATCTGAAGAGGGAGGGAAATAGTATGTTGATTGTAAAAGTCTCGTTTGTTTAGAAAAGTAGTACAAAAAATCAGCACATGGATATTCATCTGTCCTTTTTTTTTTTTTGGCCATGTTGTGTTTCAGCACGTATGAGCTGAAAATCAGAGGGGTTGATACTTTTTACTAGTAGGGATGTGTCATACTGTCTTCAGAGTGTGAATTCCATTACCCACTATCTGCTGTGAAAAGGCAGAGTGTTGCTCTTATGTGAATTATTGTCCCATTTGTGAAATTCTCAGCAGGTTCTCTTGTGGGGAGGGGAAAGCAAATGTGTGTGCTGTGATCCTTTGTTGTGGAACTTCAGATGGCAAAGTGGCTGTGACTGGAGATGCTGCCACAGAGCAGCAGCTCTGCTTCCGTGATTTACTTCAGAATGAAAGCTGCTAATTTCCCAGGTTACAGATTTGAGGCTTTTAAGGATGTAAGTAACATCATAATGTATTTCATTATCTGTCACTTAAACTGCGCTTGAGTTCACATCTCTTTTCTTTAATATAGTAATGTTGAAGATGCAATTTGGAGATCAACTTGAGAGTATTGTATTACAGTTCCCTAATGAGGCCAGAGGGAAAGGGAAGCAGAAGAGTATGGAAGTTGCTGAAAAAACAGTTCAGGAATTTACATTAGTAATGTAAATGCTACTGTGTGTTATGGAAACATTAATGTACTTTAAATCTACCCATAAACAGAGGTGGTACTAGTGTTGTCTTTGCTTATTCAGAGTTTTAGAATGGCTAGTTTGAAAATCTGAAAAGAGCTTTTAGGAGGGGATAGGATTGTGACAAGTCAAAAAAGAGGTGGTACAAATCTATTAGAGTTGTCTTTGAAAAGGTGTACGTTGTTAGTAAGAGACATTACATATAAATCTCTTTCCTACATCAAGGTGATGTGGATTTTTTTGGTTGGTGTTTTTTTTTTCTTTTCTTCCACCAGACTGAGGGTAATGCCATGAAAAGTAAATACCATGAATGATAGGAAACATAATAATCCTGATTTTTAATAATCAACTATGGTGAAAGGGTTTTCTTGCAGGCTGTAGTCTGGAATTTAGTATGTCAAGTGATTTCTCTTTCTGCAGGATTTTTTAAAATAGCTGTTAAAGATCCTGTTGTTTTGTTGTCAGGAAGAGAATGCAAAGACTTGCTAGAGAACAAAATTTTAAAAAAAGTGGAAGGATATCTGTTGAGTCCCTTTCAACTCACCATATTCAATGATCTACTGAAGGAAGCTCCTCTACTTCACTGGAGCTCCTCTACTATATGCAGAAGTGCAAGTTAGAACATAAAAGCACTGTGTGAAATTATTTTAAAGACTTTTTCATCTGAGGCTGTTATTTTACCTCTATAAAAGGCCCCAAAGCCATCTGTCTTCCTCAGGCTGTCCACTCTCCTGGTGGCCTTGCAGCTCTCGTGGCTGTGTTCACATCTCTGTGTGTCTAGCAACCTGCACACAAAAACTGACCAAAAATATGAGCTTGGTTTCCGGCAAGGTGGACAAAACAGTTGGTGTAACATTGCCAAACCTATTTCCATCATGAGCAAAGGGTATGCTTTCCATATCCTGGCTGTGATGTGCAAGCCTGTACATTTGATATAAGGGAAGCCTGTGTTTGTGGTGAAACAGGGAATCTTGCTTTAGGCCTTTTGAGTAGCCCTTTTTGTGTCACTATATGAATTCTTTTTCAGGGTTGAATTGAGGAAAATTTGTTGTTTGGAAGCATGTTTGCCTAGAGGCATGCAGATAGGGATTGTGCGGCCTTTTTAGAGGAGTAAGACAAGCAGAACAGACAAACAAATGCAAAAAGCTCATTGAGATTTTTGGAAAAGATTAATTTGCCTTCTATCTCCCTGAGATGGAGGAGTCCTTAGAAGGCGAAGTAACTTAGTTCCAACCCAGGATTTCTCAAAAATTCTGTCTATCCTGGCAGACTTCATTGCTGTTCCATACTTTCATTTTACAGTGAGGGAGTAATGGTAAGGTGATTATATAGTGGCTTGAAAACCTGCTGCTGAAAATGTTTAGTTTAGGATTGTGTGGGACATGAATTGTGCAAAAAAAAAGCCAAAAACAAAACAACAACTATGGCTTGAAAGCTGTAGCTGCCTGTTGGATATAATTCCAAATGAACAGCATGGGGCTTTGCACTGTGTTGGGTGACAGGGTCTGCACAGGCTCTCTTCAGCAGTGACAAGTCTGACTGATGGCATGATTTCTATAAGGAAAAGTGTGTCACAGAGCACTTACAGTGAACAACTGCGTGTGACTTGTTCTCAAAACATAAAAATATATTTTTATAGGTCTGACAAGAAGCCTAACTATAACTTCAGTTGACCCGTCAATGTTTGAAAAAGCACAAGGAGAGAAAGTTACGTTGCCATGTACTTTTGAACTCTCGGAAGAAGATGAAGGACCACTAGATATTGAGTGGGTATTGATACCAGCAGATAACCAAAAGAGGGAACAAATAGTAAGTAGAGAATTCTCTTTGGACAGTGTTAATTCAGTAGTTATAGTAGGTCAATGTATGAGGTTTTTGCTGACTCTTTAAAGTTCCACCTTTTCAGGTTGGGATGCTTGTGATCTTAAATTGCTTTGAAGCACAAGTCACATGAAATCTAGTGGAAGTTTTGAAATATCGGGTTAAGGATGAAATGTTAAGACATTTTTCACTATAAACTTGCCTTCTAATGAAGAACTTCCAAATTAAATACACTTAACTTTGCTTTTATAACTGTATTATCTTCCTTATTGAAAATAGGTTCATGAGGACTTAAATTTAAATATATTAACTCTTTTAGTTCTTAATGCTCTCCTGTCTTTGAAAACCTTATAAGTAAGATCATTCATATTAGTAGGCAGGTTTTGCAAAGTTAAATTGGAGCAATTCTAAACAGTTTTCTTTCAGTCAGAAGTCAATGCTGACATATTGGTACTTGGTCAGGTGTTTAGTTGGAGTATTCACTATAATGCTGTATGTGGTGATATTTTGAAGGTGGTGATATTTTGAAGGTGGAGATATTTGACTCGCTCTGTTTTATTTCTGAGGTTAACACTATAAAAAGAAACTCAAGAATTCAAAGAGATGAAATGATTTTAAATGTTTGCACACTAAGTGGATTTCTGAATAATATTTCTTTTTTTTTTTATAGATAATTATGTATGCTGTAGACAGGGTTTATAATCATTATTATGCTGGTTTGACTGGGCGAATGCAGTTTACTAATCTTGATCCCAGATCTGGTGATGGTTCATTGGATATCCTGAATTTAAAGGCATCAGACACTGGCACATATCAGTGCAAAGTGAAGAAGGCTCCTGGAGTTCAAAGCAAAAAAATACAGTTGACTGTACTTGGTAAGATAATTTATTTTCTTAAATTTTCAGTGATCTTTTTTTATGTGCTTATTCCACCCTCTTTTCAATGTCTGAAATGAAAGCTTCAGTTGGGCAGTGTTGTACTGAATCTATGGTGATTATGGTCATTATTGAGGCCTTGGGAGGGATGGGCATAACTCTGTTCTGGGAAATTAAGGAAACTATATTTAGAATTATAAGCATTTCTAGAAGTTCTGCACCTGACTTGTATTTCATAGAAAAATCTTTCTGTGCATAGAAATGGTTTGTGGCACAAACTTTATCTTTCACAGAATGGACTGGCTGCTAGAACACAACTAGGAAACATTTTGATTGTGACTGTTATTAATTCAGTGATGTTTTGTTTATTAGTAAAGCCAGCACGGACTAAATGTTCCATTGAAGGATCACAGGAGATTGGAAAAGACGTTACCTTGAAATGTGTGTCACAAGAAGGATCCCCACTTTTGTCTTATGACTGGAAAAGAGTATCTGGCACACAGAATCTTCCTGCCACTTCCATGCTGAGTACTGTCAAACTTCATTTATTACTCTGAAATAATTAAAAAGATTGCAATATTATTTTTGGCTTATCCTTACTTGTAAGCATGTCTGGGTTAGTATTACTATAGAGTAGTCAAGATTAAGTGCCACTTCTGCCCTCTAACAAAACTGACTTTGAAACAAGCTGGAGTTGATTCTGGTTTTTAATGCATGCTTGGAAATGTTTCAAGCTTCAAGTTGAGATTCTTATCATTAAGAGCTGCGGTATCATGCTCACCTGTGCCCAGATGTTGTTAGTTCTCTTGCTTGCTGATGGTTTTGCTTTTGTGCTTAAGT
Organism: Pyrgilauda ruficollis; assembly: GCF_017590135.1. Classification (NCBI taxonomy): domain Eukaryota; kingdom Metazoa; phylum Chordata; class Aves; order Passeriformes; family Passeridae; genus Pyrgilauda; species Pyrgilauda ruficollis. The sequence goes on along the minus strand of NW_024526600.1, from coordinate 38,921 downwards.
GAACAGTAGGGAATTCAGATGTGGCTTCAATATGATTTAAAACAAGCAAAAAATTTCCAGTTTTTTGTAAGATTTTGCATTCTTTTAGAGTATGTAATATCTTAAAATACAGATCCCTAAAAATCATCTACAAAGGAAGAACCTAGTACTGTTCTTCATTTTGGACTTGACTCCTGGTCTCCTATTTGATGTCTCTTATTTATTGTTTTGACAGTGAATCTGTTGATCATTAATGTCCTCTGTACCACTCAAGACTTTAGGCTACTGTTGTTTTGCCCGCTCTGTCTCCACTCACAAATTTGTCTTATGGTAACAAAAAGAGAAATGGGCAATATCAGTGCTAGACAAGAATGAGTGGGACATTGTGCAAGAGTGACTTGTAACTCACAAAAACCATGTTAGTTTTGGGCTTGTGAATGTAGTTTTGGGAACACTGAGTGTGTTCTATAGAATATAAACCCTATCTAACTTGTTCAGCAGACAGAGCAAGTCAAATGCTGTGGAATACATTTCTAATGGAGTAAGACTTAGAAAAAATAGCATTTTACAGCATGATAGAACTGTTTTAATCTGGTTTGTTTCATATAGCATTTTTTAAGTTAAAATTTCATGTATATGCTGGTTTAATAATTCTGTGATATTAAATATGGAATTATATTTAGGAAAATGGTAAGCTTCTACCTTCTGTTGTTTTTAGATAAAAATACAGGGGAACTTCTTCTGAAAAATGCCTCTCGAGAGTATTCTGGTACATACAACTGTGTGGCCACAAACAGAGTTGGCACGGATGAATGTTCTGTTGAGCTGAATGTCACCCCTCGTAAGTGTTTGCTGTGTAATAGTCACACAGTGTTCTTGTATTTAAGCTGAACAGCCTTTTTCTCTAAACTCCTAAATGGTTAAAAACCCCAATACTCTTATGTAACTTGTGAGTGCCACTTCAAGTCTTATTGTTTTAAATGCATGTGATTGAGCACTCCCCCTCTGATTCAGTGCTTCAGTATTACTGACCTGCCTCATGTGAAAGATACTGGGCTTAATGTTTAAAGAAAGGTATTATAGCTTTACATTTAACAAACAGTATTGTTATTTGTCTATTCTAGCCGTAAATACAGCTGGTATAATTACTGGAGCTATTATAGGAACTCTGCTGGGTCTCTCTGTACTGTGTTCTATCATCTTCTGTTTTTGTAAGAAGCACAGAGAGAAGAAATATGAGAAAGAAGTACATCATGATATCAGGTAACAACATGTCTCTAGTTTCTGAGCAGTATTATTGGAAGATTAACTTTTAAATGTGTATTTCTGCAAATAAGTTACTTAACAGTTGAGATTTCTGTCTTAATCTGAAAAGCTTATTATAACACTAATGGCTTGTTGGAGAACTTTTTGTGGTTTGTCTAATTTCAGCAAACATTTTAGAGGCCATGAATATTGAGGGTTTGGGGAGGGGCTTTTGTTGCTTTAAAGGAAGACATAAGGATGTTTTTGACTACATTGGAACAGAAAAAAAACAAACTGAATATTTGTTTTAAAGTAATGGTGACTGAACTCTTGTTCTGCAACTGATTTTTTTTGGTGTGTTTTGTTCATTTCAGAGAAGATGTTCCACCTCCAAAGAGTCGCAGTTCTACAGCTCGCAGCTACATTGGCAGCAATCGTTCTTCCCTGGGCTCAATGTCTCCCTCCAACATGGAAGGATTTACCAAAACTCCATATAGCCAAGTCCCAAGTGAAGACTTTGAACGTGCTCCTACTCAAAACCCAGCCTTTGCACCTTCAAAGGTAGCTGCACCTAATTTAAGTAGAATGGGAGCTGTTCCTGTGATGATTCCAGCACAAAGCAAAGATGGGTCGATAGTATAAAATATTATTAATTTAAAAGCTGTTTTTTAAAGTGTTCATTGTAAGTATTAGAGAAAAATACTGTGTTCCATCCCTCATTTAAACACTGGCATGAAATTTTCCTTGAAGAAAATATACAAGTGAGTTTGAAAAGCCACCAATTCTCATGTTTAATTTTAAACTTATTTGCATATGATAGTTGAACTATTTGCTAAAAACGTTGAACTTCATAAATAAATATCGGACACTGAAGGTATTTGGACCTCTGGTAGGTTGCTGATGAGGTTCTGACACTGTCAGCTAATGTATAGTTCTGAATGTGTAACAGTGAGACACAGGTGAGAAGTAACAAAAGCATTTCATGTGTAGACCATGAAGTTTCTCAGAGTTCCTGAGACTTTATTCTCAATTGTGGAATAACAGAAATATTTTAACCTGGCCACTGTCTAGTATAGTTGCAGGGCGCTGAAATACCAAGGATGACTTTGAATTCTGTTCAAATTGAGTATTTATGTGGTTCTTTAACCTGGTGATGTTTTTTTGGAGTACTTGAGCTCTTATTTCAGGGGCAGACAGTCATTTGATTGGTTCAATTTATTTAATTAATCTGTTCTGAATTTAAAAGGGCAATGAGTGGAAGTGTGACAGAAAACCTTGCAAGTTCTTTGAAACACAAATTTTTTTACAACAACTAGTTTTGGTCCTGTCAGATAACTTAATACTTATATTATCTGATGCCTTAGAGGTCCTATCAGATTGCTGATAGAAGTATCTAAGCTCTAAAACCTACAGACCAACTCTTACTGTCACAGTAAGAATGGGTTAATGGATCTTTACACAGGTCTTGAAGTTAGTTGTACCTTGCATTTTCCAATGCCTGGTTAGATAGTGAGGCAGTGCTCTTAATTTTTTCCCAAAGCAATTTCCTAGAAGCTCTATGGGGATTTGATGAAACCTGTTAAGTAACTGGTATTTGATGTCTGTCCTCTTGCTCTAACCACAGTGGAAGCAACTTTTCTCATATGCCCCTAAGCAGTAGTCAGTCCATGTTCAAGATGCTAATGTCTGGCTGTATGAATTTGCAAGGAGTTGAAAGCTCATTTTTTCTTGCCTCTTTAACAACCCTAAATATTCTGAACCAGTGTTCAGACTGTGGAGAGCAAGCGTTTCATGTAACTGAGAGAAAATAATTACTCAGAATTGTTGATACAAATCTCATGTTGCAAGATTGAAAACGCTTCTTCTCAATTTTGCAAACTTAAAGCAATACAGGAGAAACACAACAATTCCTTGTCTTACTTTCACATGTATTTAAGGACTTCTGGTAGCTTCTGATGACTGTTATATACCTGCAAAAGCTCAATTTAAAACTCTGTACAGTTTGAATCTGTGATTCCTTCCTTCCTTCCTGTTTTCTACCTTCTTTGTCTTGTGCTGGGGAGCAGGTGGGGGAGAGTTTTTAGCTTACTCTAGCTAGAGATGTTGAGCTGCAAGGTGTTTTGGAAAACTGTAAATTCATTACAGTGTGTGCACTGATGTTGATGAAGGAAATATCTGAATAGCCTGTTGAAAGATGTTAGGATTATTTGTGTGTAGCAACAGTGAGAGAAAACAACATTAACCCAGACTTCTAGGTTTAGTATCTGCTTATCTGTGATGAATTCTTTGGCTTACTACTAAATGTTTGTCCTATCTGTAAATAGGTACACAATTTTTGGCTGGCACTATTAATGTAAAGAAATTCCCCTGCCCATGGCAGTGGTTGGTACAAGGTCATATTTAAGCTCCTTATAACCCAAACAATTTCATGATTTTAACACACCCTTCATACTGAATTTAGAAACTTGAATGACTATTAAGTAATATAGAGTTAGTTTTACACATTTGGAACTTTTTTAGATTGTAAATTGATACTGTTAGAGATCAGATTTTTTATCTTTCATGTGTGCCTTGTCAATAAAATTTGCCTGATTGTAACTTCAGTTTTTATTAAATTTCTGGTGCCTAAACATACTGTATGAACAGGTGCTTAGATGATGGTACAGTTCTTAAAACATGACACTGTGATCTGATTTCTTGATTCTTATGTACTATTTATACCTCTTCATGCCTATTTTTGGATGTGAACTTCAGTGTCTCTCTCTGCATTGTTCTGTATTTCAAAATGTCACTTAACTCCTTCAATTGCTAATTATGATTCGAGTGTTTGTGTTCCTGTAAGCTCTTCAGTTGTACCAATGAGAGAGACGATTGAATTGCATTTATGTGGTAAATAATGGGCTTAGTAAGTGTGCCAAACATACCTTCTGAAGAACTATAGATGAGGAGACATGTTTTTGCATCCAATTATTGTGATAGAAGAGACTTCCAAGATGTTAATCATACACTGATTGTTTACCTTGAAACTAAGGCCTTTCTTAATGAAAAGAGTGTAGTTACTACAAATACAAGTTGGGTGCAAGACTAAAGTGAATCACAGACTGAGAGAGAGCTATAAACCTAAGGAACCAGGCAGCAAACCTACTAAATTTGGTTCTAAGCCTTCTGTGGACCTATGTGGTTTTTGGTCATTTGAGGAATTTTTTAAATTAATTTTTTGTTTGTTTTGATTTGACCTGAGACCCTGTAACCTACAGTCAGGTAAGCCCTAGGACACTCAGACTCAGCAACCTGTCTCAGTAAAGCACACGGAGCAGAGTTTACACATGCTTGATGCTCTGTCAGCTTGTGCAAAATAATAAATGGGCAGAAGGACAGCCTGATGTGCCCTGAGAGCCTGGCTGTTAGGCTTAGCAGCCTTGACAGTGTCTGTCTATTTATGTAATTGCATGGAAAAATGAAAGAAATGGAATCTGACACAGTCCTTATCTGAAATATAGAACCTCTGACTTGGGGTGAACTCTGCCTCAAGTTGCTATCATCATGCCTTTTTGGGTGGATGCAACACTACTATGAGAACATAATAGTGCTACTATAAATTATTTCTTTTGTCACTAGATTCTTCACTTACACTGGATTATGATTCTCAAAAGCAGCTACTGTATTTTAATAATAATTTCTAGCTGTGTGGGAGATGAACTGGTTAAACATATGACGTGTCCGATGTGACAGAGAGCTCTGCTGACAGAACACTTTTAGGAAGTAATGGCAGCTGATATACCAGTTAGGAGGTGGCATTTTTAAAGTCTCATTTAAAGAAAAAAGGGGGGGGGAAAGGGGAGGGAGGGAGGTACCATTGTGTAAATACTCTAAGTGAGCTCAAGAAACCTCTAGTTAATGTCATGACTGTAAACTTGCCTGTTGAGGACTACTATATGTAGAAAGAAACCCCTCAATTTTAGCATGGTGTGAATAAAGTGTTAGACTTGTAATACTGTAGAGGTTACGTAACACTTGTCCATACATTACAAGAGTTTTCATCAACTTTCTGCAGTGGGTATTTAAAGATACTTGTGTGAAATTTCCTTCCCTAAGAACAAATACTTCTTCCAAAACTGTGTGGTGCACAGAAATGCCTTGTTGGAGGGGTAAAACATGACTTGTGAAAGAAATGTACAACGCATATGTCTTTCTCAGCTCTTGATGGTCTCATTCATATTAGATGTATGCTTCCTGTTTAATAGTGCAAGTAAGACTTCTGAATTGCAAGTTTTTATGTAATGCTGAATATTGTATATTACTGGTTTCTATGACAAGCGTTTAGTTTTGTTCTGAGCAGTGTATATATTCTGGATCACTTTAGGTCTTTGTTCAGTCTAAAGATATTATGCCATTTGTGTCACTTAAACCTTGTTTTATACACTTGATAGGTGCTTTTTGGGGCCCTTTGTTGAATAATCCCCTAGCACTGAGGCATAGCTCAGCTGAAATCAGAGCAATAACAACTTCCTGGGATCCAAAACATTATGATGTTACATTTCTCATGCACAAAGCATGGACTTTGAACATTGATGTGAATTTCAGTATGAGGTTTTTATATTCACACTTTTGGGGGAATGGTATTTTAAAGTACAGGTATTGTGAGTGAATTTGTAAAAAAACAAAATCCAGAATTTTAAAATGCTATAGTTCCATGACAGACTTGTGTACTTTTTGAAATAAAACTGTTGGAGAAAACAGTAGTCTGTCTTTATTTTAAAGCAGCACATGTATATGTCTTCAGCTTTTTCTTCATGTAATCGAAAGTGAACTAATAAATATGGCTGTGTATACCATGCTGGCATGAATAATTTTATTTATTGCAAATAAGACTTTAGATATTTTAAAATATGCTCTTTTAGATGGGGTTTTTAATTGTAGGTATAGTTATACTGAAACGTAAGCCTGGAAAGGAACTTTAGATTAGATTTAATCCCTCTTTATTTTAGGTAGAACCAAAAATTCCTGAAACTGATTAATCTTTTTCCTTTAAAGTTCAAACAGGCAGGTTGGCAGCACTCAAAATATGTTGATAAAATGCTCAGGGGTTTTATTGTTAGTGTGTTAATCTGCATATCTTTCAATTTCGATGAAGCTGACTTGGGATACTCTGCACTGCTTGGCCTTGCGAGCCAACTGATTATTGTCCTTCTAATTTTACCTGAGATTAATGTGATTTCTCCAGTGTCATCTCGGGTGGAGATCCAAAGTCCGGCATGGGCCCTATTTGCATTAATGGCATGTATTAAGTTCATATAGTTGGAGGCATAATTAACTTACATTTGCCCATGATATATGCATGTTCATATGTTATAATGCATGCCTGTCTTGATATATTAATGTGTTCTGGGCCAGGCCAGATGTTCCAGTGACTTCTTTATATATATAAAAAACCCAACATACATGTGCACAAGCATGTGAAGTTAAATGGAGTACTGGTGGATAAACCTCTAGGATTTTTTTTATTTTATTTCAAATAAAGAGTCGTGCTTAAATACCAAAAGAAACCCAATAAAAATGGAAGTTCAGATTTGTCTCTATAAATAGAGTTCTAAGAAACCTTTCTTACACTCTTTTTTAACATGCATGTCAAGATTGGCAAAAGGATGGAAGTGTTGAACTTAGGGTGGCAGTTTTGTCACAGATGGCTCTTGCATGCCTCAGCTGCTCTGCAGCTCTTTTATGTGGAGGATAGGTGACCGTGAACCAGAAGCTGAGTACTACCTCCAGCTTGTCTGTGGAATTCCAGCAAAACAGCTAGAACTTTCCTGAGTGTGCTGACAGAACAGAGGGCACTCATCACCTGATAGCTCTACAGAACCTCTGTGGTCCTTTATATGTTTGTCAGACAATGCCATGGATAAGGTGTCATAAAAGGTCTGGCTGTTTGTTTCTCTGAACATCTTGGCTGTCTTTTGAGCTTACTGCCTCTAATTTGTTTTCCTGATGTTGAGTCGTTTCAAAGCTCTATGATAATACTGATAGGCAATTAATTGCTAGGCTCTTTTAAAAAGCAGATAATGACAGCAACTTAGCCTTGTTTCCTATCTGTAAAATTCATAAAGCAGAATAGTTTGTAAAGAAAATACTGATTAAGTAGCAGAAGTAAGAATGGGATGAAACAAAGCTATGAATGTTGCGTACCTTTCCAAATGTTAGCTTATTCTAAAACTACTTTTAGCTTGTGTATGACCATAGGTGATTTCTCAAAACATGGAGACTTGCATCTTAATATAAAAATGTGTGTACTTGAGTTGCAATGATTCTCTTGCTCTTCCTAATTTGCTTTAGGCTTTTTATGGAATGGTGCAGGCACAGCTACCAGGAGAAGAATACGAACCTTAATTTTATAAAATAACCACTCTGGCAGAAAACTGGCCTGGAGGATTGTGTTGTCCCTGCTTCTGACTTCCATTCAAAGTCAAGTTTCTGGAAACGGGAACCTTTAAGTATCTTTTGATTTTTGTATCGTTGGAAATCAAAGTCAGTGTCACCCTCATAAGTTGGTGTTTTGAAGACTTCAGCTTTCAGCTGTTGAAGCAGTGGTCAGGTTGCTTTGGATATGCAAAATCAGTATTATTTAGTGGCAGCAGCTGCTATTTGGGTCCTCATTTTTAGTAAATTTTCTGTTGTTCAATGCTGTCTAGAGAAACAGATGGAGGATAATTGTACCATATTATTTGGGAAATAAAGCAGTGCAATTCATACAGGAACGCTGCATGACGCCAGGGTTGATGGAGGGATAGAGAGAGGGAGGAGAACATCTTTGTAAGGAAGTTGAGCTTGTTGATTACACAACTTGATTATGTAACAGTTTTAAAAAGTGGTAATATTAGAAGAGACATTACCAAAGATAAAATGATGTGCTTTCAGATGTTAATCTAATTTTTTCTTAGGGGAAAAACCTCTGGAGGCAGTGTGTCCGCTGGGAAGCACAGGGAGCTGCATGATGCCTTGACAGTTGTCCCACTTCCCCGGCTGGATGCTGTGGCTCTGGGGAGCTGCAGGCAGGGCAGAAGCTGAGTGCTGTACCTGAAGGGTATTGTACTTCTTCCCAGAGAATTTTTCCTAATTACAAACTGGGGAGAGCAAAGCAGTGAGTCTGATCAGTTTCTGTGGAATGAGAATTCTGGAAGCATGCATGAACTTTCCAACTTCTAGAAACCTTTCCCTACTCTGATTTATAGCAACATCTGGCTTAGGGGTCTTAACACAAAACATTTTTGCATTCAGCGTTGCTATGTAGCCAGTATACCATCACTGCTTAAATTGCAGAGCCTGCTACTCTGCCTACCATCTATAATTTCTGCAGGTGATGACTCTGGTTATATTATTACTAACAGTACTATGTAAGGAAGCAGAAGAAACTAGATTCTCCTGAACCCTCCAAACAGGGCAAATGGTGACAACTCAGCTTTTTGGTGCTCTGGGCACAAACATCTCCAGGGGTGCAGTGGTCACTTGGGTTAGAATTTGCTATGAAGGAGTCCTGAATCAGATGGTAAAGAGCTATAAAAGTAATTTAGTGCCATTAGTAAATAGCTTCCAATTATGTCAGGTTCTGTGTGAGTAGGAAAGCAACTTGAACTTATGTTTCTTGTGGCCAGTTACTGCTGTACAAGTGAAACAACACCTCTCCACAGCTTGTGACTTGTCCTGGTCAGTGATTTGTAATTTAAACTATTCCCATCCAGGGATCTGAATCTCCCTATTTTGTGTCACTAGGTAATATTTTACCTGTGAAACAGTAGGTGGGATTAGTCAGATTTCAAGGAAGTTAAATTGTGCAGTAGAACATTTGTTCCTAGTGTTTAAGGGCTCTGATTGTAGTCCCAGCCACTCACAGGTGACTCCTCAGGCAGCTAAGTGGGTGGTGTTTCGAAGAAACTATTTGCTGAAGCCAAAACACTTATGCTATGCCTTACTTAGCTGTAGGAGATCAAGATAAAATTAATGTAGGATTTCTGTTTCCCAGTACAATAGCTCAGGTAGAAGGAAAGCTGATACCTTAGACTAGGAATAAAGGCAACTGGTGGGAATGCATAAAACTACTGAATTGTTTTGCCTGCTAAAGAAGATGCCAATTCTGGGGCACAGCTGGTGGTTTGTAAAACATGTCAAAAAGCTTATGTTGTGGCTGCTAGCACTGCTCTTCTCCAGATAAATAAAATGCCCTTCCATGTCACTTTGAATTCTGTAACTGTCAAGACCAGAAACCGTTCATCTCATCTGTAAAATACAAAATAAAGCTTGCAATTAGTTTATTTTCACATATTCTTCCCTCTTTCTTGTTGGTACATGAGAAAAATTCAGACTTACTAAAAGGACACAGCTTGAAATGAACTGTTTGGTCTTGCCCTGGTTTCATCCTTGTACTCTGTAATTCAAAATGAAGTTGCTTAGGCATTGCAAATCTTCAGCTTTGGACTTGAGTTGTGGTTTGGGTGACGTCTTTAGGTAACCTATTTAAATTTAATGATCTTGTATTCCTGTTTAAGATGGGAAAACTCACTGTGTTTAAAACACAGAACTTCAAAAAACAAAAAAAAATGCTGTGGATTCCTGTACTGTCTCCAGCCCATTTGGGAAAAAAAAATATGGCTAAATATCAGTGCTTTGTATGGAAACAGAGTAATAAATGTTGTGTTTGGGAATTATGAGTGTCTCTCACAGCTGATGCTTTATCAGCCTTTGTCTCCATCTCTCTGTGCCTAAATGTGACTGACTGTTTGGTGCTCTGCAGTGACTTTCTGAGAGTATTTTCCAACAGAAAGCTGAGGAGCCTTCTAGGGTGCCAGATGGTTATTTTCTTATTGTTTACTCAGGAAAATACTTGAGAAATCTGCATCAGTTAAACCTTTTTTTTAAAAAAATCTAACAAAAAGCTCTAGAAATGTACAGTTGAGTTATGAATGTAGTTTTTGATAGGTTGTAACAGTTATGATGAGAAACACATATTTATATCATCTGTACAAACACTGTTGCTAGGATGGAAGTACACACTTCTACATCCCTTTTATTTACCAAAAAAATAGTTGCAACTATTGTCCAATTGCCTAGTTTGAAGCAGACCTTAGAGATAAAAATTAAAATGTCAATATTTTTCTGACTGAAGTTATGGTCACCAATGATGGTTCTTCATTTGCTCATTTAGGGGAAAAAATCCTCAGCTGGATCATCAATGTGTCTGTTGGTTTTCATTTAGCAGCAACACAATGAAAATTGTGGTTCTCGTGCAGATAACCTACAGCTGTGATCTTGCTAGATTTGCATACTTGAAAGCATCAAAGTTCTAGACAGCAATTTTATGTTTTTAAAATCAAGGTTATGTTGCTACTTGAAGTATTTTAGGTTTATTATTTTAAGTATGATCTTTGCACATCTGAACTGGGTGGGCAGGCAGGAATCTCAACCAACCCACTAAAATCCTTTATTCCTAGATGAAAGGGCTGGAATGAAGGTTACAGCCTTTATGCTCAACAGTCCCTTTTGTTGCCTATTAGAAATTAACATAATTTCCCTGCCCCTGGTGTTACCTGAGCAAGCTGGGATTTCAACTGACAGTGACAATTGGGTCATTACATTATACAAGTGAATTTAATTCAGTCAGCATCTCATGTCTGTGCCAGCCATCTGAGCTAGTTCATTTGCTGCTGGCTTTATGGTTTGTACATGGGGGGAAAACTGCTGAACATGCAAGGAGGCTGAGGACATCCTTAATGCCTGACATGACTGACAGAAGCTCACTCACTAGCAATAAAAACAATAACAAAAGAATCCAAAGGCAAAGGACTCTGATTAACAAGCTGGAGAATAAGGGTTGATGTCCTGGCTCTGTCATGACTTAGCTGAGAGGTGTTTTTTAAATTAATTTTTTTATTTTCTATTGGCATTGACATATCCTCTTCGTCCATCCTCTCTAATAGCTGTTAGAATGGAGCATTCTGTTGATTCTTTGTGGCTTTTGGAACTAGGGTTTCCCATTGCACTGTCATTTGTTTTTGAAGCTATCCTTGGCAAGACTTTTTGCTATCCTTTTCAGTCTTCACCAGATGTCCATCTAGTACTTTCTTTCAATTTCTTTCATAATCTTAGGAAATTTTGAAATAGATGTATTTAAAGATCATTATCTTGATGAGACCATCTGCAGTTTTCTCTGTCCCCTGCTGCTTCCTGTTTTTTAATTCTGTCCTGACAGCAGTCACTTTTCCAGTACTTCTGCTGCTCCTTGAGTATTTCAGGTTGTAGGAAAATTAAAAGTTGAGTAAATCTCATTATGGGGTTTCCTGAGGGTGAAAGATCCCCCAAAGCCATTGCCAATGCGAGGGGAAGTGTCATCATCACTCCATTTGATACTCCCTCAGCACCTTTTCCCTGCTGCTCACTGCAGGTGTCTTGGAAGGTATTCTCAGAGTGAGATAATGGAAATACCAACTCCAGATGTTCTGAGTACTTTCCTTCACTGTTACTGACATCGGAGGTGCCTAACATCAGTGTGTGACAGGCTGAGATACAACCAGAGAGGTGGAAAGTTCCTTGGCATCACTGGCCCTGGTGTTTGGTGTTTCATACACTTTGCCTACAGCTTCTCACTTACATTGGTGCCTGGCCTTCCTCTTTCTATCACATGCTGCCTTTTTATTCCTGACTGTGGTATGCATTTCACTACTGGAGTAGGACAGAGTTTTAGGCAGGTTTTTCTTTTTTTCTGAGCCTGGTATGTTGCTTTTGATCACGCTTTTGTGGAGGGTCATTCTTTTTACTGTCACTTTCTATCATATATTCTGTTCTCAGCTAGTTTTCCTTGTCTCTGCTTTAGGCATTAGGCACTTTAAACTGCATTTATACAGTGGATTTCAAACTGGCCCCTGGTTTTCCAGCTTAAATCTAATGGTGTTGTGATTGCAAGTACCTGGGCAGACAGTAGTTTCTTATTAACTGATAATTTTCCTTGCACGATCCAAAGGACTTAGCACATCTTGTTTATAAGCTACCACTCTGGGGGGGGGGTGGATGTTTTCAATTTTTTTATTATTATTATTTATTTATTCTTTATCACAGCTGCACAAACAGCCTCTAGCTGCATGCTAAGGTTCACTTGCCAGACTGCATTTTTCTTTATTTTATTTATTTTTTTTTTTTTTTTTTTTTTTTTTTTTTTTTTTTTTTTTTTTATTGCTAGAGATTTGCTTGGATGAGAAGGAAAGGAAAAGAAAATCAAGACTGAAAGTATCAGGGCAGTGCAGCAAGGGAGAACAGATTGTGTTTGCCTTTCTAGCTCATTTAAGCATCAGATTTAAAAACCATTTGCTTTTCCAAACAACAGGGGTATCAAGAACTATTCCCCTGTCCCAGCTTGTCTCTGTGTGCCATGTAGCAGAATTTTCTCCGTAAGCAGGGTATGCTGATTTTCTCTTGACTTGTTCATGAAATGGAGCAAAGAGGAGCTTGATGGAGAGACATCCTGAACCCCTGCTTGCACACCTGCCCTATCCCTGAGAAAAGCTGGATTTATACATGTTTTGGAGTGTAAGAGTACTGTTTCTTCGGGCTCTTCCAGCAGAATGTGATAGGATGAACTACATGTGGAGCAGCTAAACTTTATTTAGAAGGCATATGTTTTCTAATTATTGAGAGCTATAAATGAAAGAGGTAGGAAATAGAAGCATTATGCAATCCATGGTGCAAAGACAGGAATATAGAAAGGACATTTCTGGCCTCAGTGTTCAGTCCCAATTAATGAGTCTCTTAATATCCCCTACAACAATAATTATGTGAACAAGAGCCAGAATGAAGTTCAGAGAACAGCAGGCTCTCATGCCAGGTAATGGCTTGAAATAGAAAGAAGCCAAAGGTTGTGATTTCCAGCCAAGCAGAACTTGGTACTGCTTTGAGTTACTCTTCCAAGCAAAGTTTTGGGAAGGTACTCAGTTCCTTTTACTGTCGCATGCAACTGGAAGATGCCATTTGATGTATAATTCTAATTGCAGTGTGACAGTGTGCAAGAAGAAAGTGAGCTGTTGCAGAAACAGCCTTGAGTCAGTTGTTTTAATTATTGCTCTCATGGAGAAATTATTGTGTCATTGAGGCACGTCTTATAAATCTGTGATGATGGATGCAATTATACAAAGGCCTGTAATAAACTGAAGTTCAGTAAGAAAATGAGATGTTTCCAATAAACACAATACATCCATATACATTTGTGGATTATTATTTAGGAAGAGTTGTTTTCTGGTGTATTATCATGTTTGCAAAATTAATATTGGTGACTGTCAGCAGCATTTAGGTAAAGGCTGCATGTAGAAAGTGCATTTTGTAGCATGGAGATGTGGCAAAAATGATGAGTTATCATTTTTCTTACAATACCAGTCTTAGAATATGAACTCAAATAATATAAAGCTGATAGAGAACTGTAACTGCAACAAAGAATGATTTATTGTATTTGTACAATATTTGTCATCCCCAGAAAAGTCAGTAACAACAGTCAAGGAGCTAGAACTGATTTGTAAAAAAATGGTGAAATGAGCAGGTGTGCGTGTTGGGATGAGGCACTTTGAGAAAACTGAGTGTTCATGGCAGTAAACAACAGAACTGTGTAGTTCTTTGACAATGCAAGTTACTGGTAAGAAACTTAGGAAAGAGGCATTTAGTGGATTTTGACAGGTACTTTAAAAGTACAATGCAGTAGGTATGCACTGGGAAATCCATGAGATACTGAAAATTTCATGTCAAGTTAAACAGGTATTTGTAGTCCACTGATAAATGAAGTTTTCATTTGCTGCACCACTTCACCTTTTTGCTATCAGACACTGGTATGAACTGGTATAAAAGTGCATTTAATTACTTTATGTTACAGTACCTAGCCTCTTGTTGCTATAGATTAATGATATTCTTTCTTTTTGTAGTATGACATCGCACACAAGATTGGTGACATAACAGTGGTATAAACATGAAGAAACAGGCATCAGTTTTTGCATGACTTTCCAGTATGGTGAAACTGAAGTACATTATGAAATGAAGTGCTGGGTTTTTTTTACTTGATCTCACTTTAGATTCAAGATTTTTAAGTAGGCTGTATTCATTTTTGTAAGTACCAATTTTTTTCTTTTTCATATTTTTAATGCAAAGTTTACAAAGCCACTCCTGACATTTTTCTTACTACTTTTGTGTTGTGAAAAGCGTGCATCATCCCTCCTCTCTGCTTCCCCCGCCCCATTCCTGGAGATGCAAAAAATTGTGAATTTAACAAAATCAACTCAGGTAGCAGAAATATAGCCTTAAGCAGTGGGGTGTTAAAGAGATTGTAATCTGAAATAGAGTAGTTTTGGGTTTTTCTAGCTTTCTGGTCTGCTGATTTCATAAGGAAGTGTGTCATCTATTGAATGCTGTAGTGATACCCATGAGGGTTGACAAACTGTGTGCAAAATGCGCTGTGTTTTGAGATTGTATATATTTTATAACACTTAATAAAACATACTTGAATGTTACAGTTAACACATGCTTCAGCATAATCTGTTAATGCAGGTGGTGTGGTAATTCCTGTCTGTGCACTTCCTTATTCCTCCTGCTCTCCAATTTATCATGCAGGAGTCCAGAGGGAAGAAGAGCATGCTCTTTAAACCAGGCTGGTTATGGGGTCCCTCTTGCCTCCTGCACTGTGGTACTTCGGGTACTGATTTCATTATGAAAACTTTGATTTACTTAGCCATGTAAGGATGAGACCACTGTAATCTGATCTAATGGACTGGAATTTACTGAGTCAATTTTTGGAGCTTGGTATCCCACCGGTACTTGGGCATTTTTGGTAGCTCATTACCTGTCATAGTTCACATAAATCAGAGCACACTGAAGGACACACAGAATTTAGGCAGAAGCAGTGAGCATATGCAGACTCAAACCTGCCTTTAACTACATCTATCTGTGCTCTTGAGAAATACTGGTGCTGGTTTCTATTGTAAATACATAGTTATTAATTTAAACCTTAATCTAGGGGCATGTGTCATGCTGTGGTCTGAAGGCAACCACATAATCCATTGTGAAACTGGTGGTTATAATGTTGAAAAGTTACTAAATTATTTTTGCTTCTGTTTTTGAGAGGAGCACAGCTAATTCTAGAATAAACTCAGATGCTGTCAAGCAAAAGTTCCATTTAATGAGTTTTGTCTCTGCACATGAACAGTCAAGTAAAATCGTCTAAGAAACAAAAATAACTTATTGAGAAAAATGGAAGTGTGTAGGGTTTCTAGATAGCATAGGCTTAAGTAGCCAATTAAAAAAAAAAATTGTTCCAAATCTAAGTTCAGCATTGTAATTACAGAGAAGATACTTTGCCTTTAAGAAGCACTTGTTTTTGTGCCAAAATATTTCATTCCTCATTCTCTCCTTTGACTCCACGCTGCCTAAACTTGTCTCTGAGTGAATCTGGCAAGTAATTAATCAGGGTAAAATTCCATTGGGATCAGTATGAAAGTTGCCTTGTCAAGGAGCAGCAACTGTAAGGTAATGATTTGTAGACAGCATTTACCTTTTATGCTATGGTGTGCTCCATATAAGATGAGAAAGTGTCTTTTCCTACCCTCAGTGATCACCATCATCTAAATGCTTAATTGCTGGTGTTTAAGAAAGTAGGAGAAAGGTAGGAGCAACTGTGAAAGCTTATAGTTTTGCTTAAAAAGTGAATTTTGTAGAGCTTTCTTTCTGCAGAAAAATTTGCAAAGCTTGCTGCACTAAAATATGTTCTTAAAGGAATAAGTGAAATAAACTTTTTTGTACTTAAATTCCTATCCAAATTAATAGGTATATATTGTAAGTAAAAAAAAAAAATATTGCTGTCATTGAAGGTAAATATGTACCAATTTTGCAAAGAAATTTGCTTTTTTATTTCCCCAAGAAATTAGTAACTGTAAAACTTTTGTGTCATCTCTCTAAGGAGTTGTTTGGCTAATCCCCATCTTCTTACCAGATGTCCAGATACTGAGTTTTTTGGAAGGTGCTTTGTGTTGGGTAGTTAGTCCAGAAGTCCACCCTGCCTGAGGTCACCAAGCACGGGCTGTTAACTTTATGTTGCTATGTTGTTATGGTGTAAGCAGGACACGAGTTTGAAAGCTTGTCTGATGCCACACAGAAACTGAAGATTTATTCTCACTCTCAATCTGTTCTCTGCCATCTTCCTCAGGCGTGAAAGATACAATGGTTAAGCCTGGGGATTTTGCCTCTATGGATTATTGTGGCTGTTTAGGAGTGGCTGGAAATATCAGGGGAAAGTTTTACTTGATATAGATTATTTTTTCAACTATTTATTCTTTGTAATATAGAACAGCTTGGTCAGCAGGTGGAAAACTCCCTGACTCTCGTGCCAACATTATTAAATGAGGAGAAGTAGTGCATTTCATGTACTTTACTTCTTGCCAGGGCTTGCTTGTTACAGGAGAGTTTAAGCATGTGTTTGTTTGGTAGCTGTGCTCCTGTTCACACCCAAAGGAATCTCATGTGATGTTTTGCATGCTGGCCTCGACCTGGAGAGTCACAAGGCCTGAATGTCACCAATGGCAGCTGTATCTTTGCTGCAAAGAGATTAACTAGAAGTGCTTTCCCTCCATCTTGCATACGACATTTTTCTACCAAATGGGGGCTGTGAGATCTCTGTTTAGTTCAGACCACTTCTGAAATAGCTCTGTTTCTCCCAAAGCCATTATACTTACAGGTGTCTGAGGAGCAGTGCTGTGCTCAGCCATTCCCAGGCTTCCTGGGATCTTCTCCATGGTGGCCAGGCCTTGCAGTCATGTGGAACTTTGGAAAAAGTGTGTTGTTACTGAGGTTGGTTCTGTGAGCTTAGACTGCCCAGGTGGCACCTTGCACACTCTGTAGAGTATGAGATGAGCCAGGCAGTTCACCAAGTGAACTGTCCCATGGTCAAGGGGGGATTTGGATTCAAGCAGTGCCCTGCAGGCAGTACGGTTGCAACAGGCTCAGAAGCTATGCCAGTGCAAGGCAGTTTCACATTGCTACAGCTGTATCCCTGTCTGAAGTGGCATCGTTGTAAGTACTTGCATAAAATTAAGAAGCCTCAAATTGTGACTCTGGTGTGTGCATTTTGAATGGCAGCATTTGGCACGCTTCAGAAAGATTTGGCCCAGCCTATCTTGACTCTTCTTTCCTGGCCTTGGGCTGCCTCCTATCCTGTCAGCATAAGCACTGGTGCAGTTGCCGTGAGCCACATCAGAGACACGATATGGTTTAAAATTGCTTACATATGGTGAAGTGTAGTTTGAACTTGGGTACATTCGTCATTCAGTTCAGCAGGCAGCTGCACTGGTATTTGTGCTGACAACAGGGGAAGGAGGCAGTGTGAAAGTGGAAAGAAGGATCAAAGTACAAGAAAAAGGCAGACAACAGGGGACTTTCAGCAGTGGGGCTAAAAGGGCCCAAGGCACTCATCTGCCCTGCTCTGCACAGGGATTGGCCCAGACAAACTCCAGAGGAGCTTTCCAGCTTCAGTGCTCTGTGATCCTGTAAAAAAGAAGCATGTAGCCAAATTCTCTCTGCATTCAAGAAATGGTGATCCTCAGCTGGGATGCTCAAAGCTACAGACTCCTCAACTTTTCGCACTGGTGTTTCCAGGCACCTCTACCCTACTCCCATGTGCACGAACCCTTTATTCTGCATAGGATGCACAGCTTGCATTGTATTGCATGTGAATCCCATGGCCTGCCACACATATGAGCCTTCCTGAGTGTTCATAGGTGTGACAGTGTGTTCCCAGGGCACCCTGCTCCAGTCAGTGCCGGGACAGAGCACACTGGCAGCAGTTGCCACTTTCCTTTTAAGACTTAAAGGAGATGGTAGTTGATAATGCTGTTGTTGTCATCAACTATGAGCTTGGAAAAAATGTATGCAGTTATTTCATGTGACTCTGAAGTAATCCTGAGTCTCTCCCTAAGGCATCTTGTGGAGCATCCATGTGGGCAAACCACCTTTGGCTTCAGCAGCCATGCAGGTGGGTGACTGGCACTGCAGTTCCCTCGGCAGGCTTCAGCTCTCCTGTGTTACTGACAAAATACAGGTGGGTCAAACACAAACAAAGGGAAAGAACTTACTTGAATCTCAACTTCAGGAGCATGTGGAAGGTAAAGGAGGAAATCATTACTTAAAAGGAAGCCACACAATCTTTCTCTGTAACTCAATGCCACATTCAAAGATTGCTCATTAAAATCTGCAGGCTGGAGAGACCCAACTCACTGGGTTTTAACACTACCAACATAGCATAGCTGCAACTTTAGTGTCATGCATTACAGTTCATTTCTCTTCCTCACATGACTTTCATTGTTTACAGGAAAATGGGATACATGAAAAATCTGAATTTGTTTTGAATGGCTTGCTTTTGCAATACAATGCAGGCTGCATTAACGCTCAGGAGGCAGCAAGACAAGAGCTGACACTGAATATGCAAAAATATTTACAATGAGCTGTATGTACAATGTTCTTTATGAATAATTTGCCTGTTACAAAGTAAATGACATTAACTACAATTATCACAACATAAGCCATGAAAGTTTGGGCTGGCAAAAATATAATAATGGGATTACTGCTGTTTTCATTAACACTGGGTCACTTCTGCATTTTACCTTTTCTGAGTATCTAACTTGACAATGTCTTCTCTATGTCCTCATGACTGAGTTATTATTAATGAAATAAGAATTTGCTGTCCTTACAGAGAAATTGTGTTCCCTTCACAAATGTTTTTCTGACCTTTCTCCTCTTATCAGAAGTCAAACTTTTCCATAAACTCCAATAGTTCTACTTCTGAGGTTAACAGAAAAGATGGTGGAAATTCTAATAAATCTTATGTCATGCACTAACATGAAGATGATGTGCATGGAAGCCTTGCAGGACTCATCAAAGGAGTGAGTTGCTGAAACTGGGAAAGGGAGCAGTAACACACCAAAACCTGTCCTATGACTGACAAAAAAGTGTCACACTTTAAAATCCATAATTCCATCATTTTTATACATGTCTTTATAATTCAAATCAGGAACTAGGCATTTCTATGAAGGGGTGTGTTTAAAAGTAGCTAGGCTAGTTTCAAACTTTAGAGCAAAATTTTAGAAGATTAACTGTCTTTAACAGTGAGCATTGCCTGTCATAATCCCTTCACATGCAAAGCATTGGTGTGGAGCCGTTGTGCCCTGGATTAGCTTCAAGCATGCAGTCCCAAACCATGGACACCATGCCCTGTAGTGCTGGCTGCCATCCTGGGTGGTTCTAGTCCCAGGGGTGAGCCAGAGCTGAGGGGGGACTTCTGCTCTCTGCCTCTCCCCCAGATCAAAATCTTGGCCTTTTGTGAGAAGTGTGAATTGCCAGTTCCAAACTCTTGGTCTCTTGCCCTGGGTCATGTGCTGCAGGAGGCTGGGGAGGTGGGGTGCTTACTTTCCTAGGACACAACAGATGTCCTACATTGTCACATTTCTGGGGGTTGAATTTTTTTGGAGGAATCCATTAAAGAGGAAACATTTATCATCTCTCAGTGCTCTATTTCAGTGACCAGTGTTAGTGTCTGATGGCTGTTTGTCATTCTAGGGCCTCTGCTTTGGCTTCAGTACAATAAGCTAATGGGGATGGATTAAATGAGCTTGGGTAGGCTTTTACTGGAGTTAATTTGATGTGTGTGTATACAGTTGCTATGCCAGCAGAATGATCTGTCAGCAGAAAGGTAGGTAGGTAGGTAGGTAGGTAGGTAATACCTTCAGCTTTTCCATCTGGATACAGAAGAGGAGGAGATGCTGTTGGGAAGCATCTGGGCAGAGCAAAGGTGTGGTGAGCAAGGAGTCCATCTTGATGTCACAAGACACATTCCAATGACTGTTGTGCAGATCTCTGCAGGAGCTGCTCTTGGCCTAGTTTGTATGCTAACAAGAAATGGAAATGCTAACAAAAAAATCTCTATTTGTAACATGAAGTATTTGTAGTAATGACAATCATTACACGTGATTTTCTGCACTGCTGATAAGAAGAGAAAATGGTAATGGTTTAGTCTTTCTTTAAAAAATTTGGAGACATGTAAGAAAGAAACTAGGAAACATCAGAAGGGTGCAGTGGGCTCCTCTTCCACCCACATCCAGGGGACAGTGGTGGTATGGGCCAGAAAGGGACCCTGGAGGGTTTTGAATGCTTTGTGATGTCAGAGTTTTCTGCAAAAGTGAGGGTTTTCACCTTTCCCAGACTCGCTGACTACTGCTGTAAATGGATGGAAAACTCATGTTTTGCGTTTTTTACCTTGAATAGCAGGATAATGGCTGACACAGCGTGGAGCTTCAGGGAACCAAGGGGAAAATGAGATTCAGAACCACTTTCCCTGCCTCCTAGGGGCCGGGATCCACTCAGGATCAACTCCACTGATCCTTTTACTTGGAAAGTAAGCCTGACTGTTACTTGACCTAAGACAATGCTATTACTATTCATAAAAGGCATTGTACTCAAGTAAATTGTTGTCCTATTGTATTACACTAAAAAGCGGTGTTTTGGCATGTCACTGAGTTGCCTGGAGGAAGGAAATATATGGAAGAAGATGAAGGATGTGTTGTACAGTGAGGGCGGTGTTGCTCCTGAATGTTCTGGCTTGGCACTGTGCTTCCATGTGGAAGAATAAGGATTAGGTTTGTCCTGCTGTGAGGTGATTCATGTGTGGGGAATGTGCGTGCTCAGAAACAGCGAGGTTTCAAGTGGGCATCACTGAAGAGAGGCTTGTAATAGGAATCAGCAAAAAAAACACTAGCTGAGCAGGGAAAAATGTAATTAATAAAAGGAATTTACAGTTGAAATCTTAAGCAGTTAGGATTGCTTATCTGACCATTTCTGCTAAAGTTCCTGCTCTTCATTCTATTTTTGAAATGTCTTTAGATATACTGTTTATTATTGGATTTTAGATGTCATATGCATATATGACACATTTTATGTGTATATATTTTTAAATTATGCACTCTCTGAGGTATTTTCCCAATTTGACTGCATGACTTTGCTTTAATACCATGTTAATATTTACATAATACTAAAATATGGCTGGATACTTAATGTAACAGCAACTAGACGTCAAACTATTATTTCCTTTATCTAAAGTGTGAAGGATGTGAGCTAATATTTAACCAAATAAAAGGGTTTCCAAGTTTTGATATTATTCATGCTTTCCTAGAGATGTTAACATAACCCTGTAATTGCCACGAATTCTATCCAGCAATGAGCACTGTAGGAAATACACTTTATGTTTGTTATGTTTTTTAAGGCACAGTGGAAATTCCTGGGAATGCACAAGCCGTGCATTTGAGTGTGGCTGATTTTCTCTCTGTGCAATTAATGTATTCTGATAGGAAAAGTAATATTAAGCTTAACATATTTCTCAGTAGAGAGCTTTCTCTGAAAGATCTTCATTGGGGTATAAGTGCATAATTTCTAAACAGCATGTTATGCTGAACAGACACTTTCAGAAAATCTGCATTTGAACTCTCCCCTCCAGGGGAAAAAAAAAAAAAAAGAAGGAACAGTTATTTTGCATAGATTCCAGTTTCCAGTTCCTGTCTTCATAGTGAACAACTGAGGCATGACAACATGGTTCTGGTATACAAGCCCTGAAAAATAAGATTTATAAAGCAAAACCAAAACTCACACTGGGGTTGTCTTTAGCTTGTCAGTTTGACTTCTGTCTGAGCAGAAGAAAGGCTCATGCCACTGGAGAACTGCTTGGAAACCCTGTGTGAAACTTCTTTATGCCACTCACTTCAGTCTCCCCAGGCCAGGTAACCTCAGCACGCACCGCAGACCCAGATGTGACTGCTGGGCTGGTAAGGACTGGTGTGTTGTGCTACTGGACGAGTATGGCAAAAAAGCCTCATCATCCTCAACAAGGCCAACTGCTGCATGAGAGGCAGCCTCCCAAGCCTCACGGACCCTGCTGCTGCTTTCCTGCTGGCCACTTTCCCCTCTTTACCTTCCTACCTCTCTCTTTGTCTCTTTTTTTTTTTTTTCTATTTTCCCTTTCAAGCAACTTCATCACTAGAGCCAACATATGCCATAACTTATAGATGCTGCTGCTGAAGCTCTGTGCCTCTAAATTTGTGCAGCAAGAACCCTTTTGTTTCTTTTTTGTTTCTGCTGAGGCACAATTTGGGTAGGCAGTGAATCTATGAGAGATGGAGCTAGAAAAGCACAGCACTATTTGCTGAGTTCCATGCTGCTGGTTTGTTTTCTTTCCCCATTTAATTTTACTAGAATTGAGAAACAAAGAAAGCCAAATCCAAACCATTGTTGCTCAGGCAACAAGATGTAGCTAAGAAAGAAAACTGCAGCTTCATTAAAAGCATTGCAAAGGATGTGCTGTGGTTTTCTGCGGAAATTTCTGTCAATCAAACCTGGGTGCATTATGAAAACATCCATTTCCATCAGATTCACTACATAAGCAGCTCAACCTGCCATGACAAGTTTGCATTTGTTTATATTCATTGGAACTGTTGCTATTTGGAAGTTAAAATGTTTTTGGCAGGCACCAAAGAGAGAAATGTGATTAATTACTTCTTGCCAATTATCAGTTCTGCTGGATATATCATACAGCTACCTCAGAAATCTGACAGGCTTCATAAAATCAGCCTCAAGCTAATTAGCAATGTTTTTCAAATGACTGTTGATATTATTGCTGTACTTCATCCAGAGACCATCACCCTGTGTGTTCACGAGATATGGCCAAGTATCACAGCCATGAATCCAAAACTTTCTGAAATATAATGTATTTCTGGCCTTTTATCTCCTCTGTACTCCTCTATTCCCAGTTTGTAATCCTGTTTTATCTTATGGATTTAGTTAATGTTAACTTTATCTATGTAACTGAAGAGAAAGAAACACATGGCAAAACTTCCTACATTAATGACTTGACATTATACATTCATGATAATGAAGTAGCACATACAACTATGAAGAAAGTGCTGGAATCTGCAGTCTTACTGTATCTCATGATACCTGACTTCATTTCCCTTTAGTTTTGACCTGCTGGAATTAATTCATGAAAGGGCAATCTGGGGGGTGAAATACTTGATTAAGAATAACAGAACAATCATACAAAAGTAAAACAATCCCATAGAGCCAAAAAAAACCCACAGCATTTTATATATAAAACCACACCAAACACACATATCAACATGTGCATTGTAGTTAACCTTTATGGTATAGTCAGTAAATAGGGATGCAGTAAAGGAAAAAAATCTAATAATATTCTTCTTTCAGGTGTTAACTTCATTAAATAATTAAACACACTTACTCTTATCACTAGCAAATAATATTGCTATTTTTGTGGTAGGCTTGAGTCTAATGTTCTGACCCAGACTGGCCTCACTGTGTCAGACACTAAAGGCAAAGAGTAAGAAACCTGTCCTACCATATAGATCTTGTAACCTAAATAATAAATACAACTAAATGCTAATGAGAGGTGAGGGAGTGGGCAGATGGTTGTCTTTATTTTACAGAGGGGGAACCAAGTCAGCAATTAATTCAGAGAGATCCACAGATCGACGAGAGGCCCTGCAACAGAAAGATAATCCAAACCAGGCTTCCTGTATCAAAGTCCAGAGCGTTCACCAGGTCAGAATTCTTCCAGTAACAAGAGCTGGGGGAGCAAAAGCGAAAGTATTGTTAGGCATTAGTTGGAGAGGTTGACGGAATTGTGAGTCATTAGGTAGAAAGAGGAAATGGGGAGCTGGAGGATAGGATTATGGAACAACTAAAAGCAAAGCTTTTAATCTATGAACCTTCCTTTCACAGATAGTTGAGGTACGAGTGCCAAAATATGATATTTATTTTAGGTTTATTCCCAGTAGGAGACTTCATAAAAATGTGTGGATCATATTTTTTTTTTTCAGTTTTATTTCATCAGCTGTTGGAAAGTTTGTGCTGTCTCTTAGTTTTTGGAGATCAAAGTGTAGGCAGTGAAAAATAATATAATCTGCCACTTTGGAATAATTTGCCACAGCAGGCATTCCTGGTGCAAATCAGAGTACAAATCAGATGGTAAATCAGTGATCTCAAAAGAGGATTACTTGGGATTAGTTGTCCAGTGAAGCAGGCACTTTGTACAATGCAGCAGACAGCCCCAACATGAGCCAATTCACTGCTTTTCGTTTAGTTTTTTTTTTTTTTTTTTTAAAGGAACATTAGTTTACCAATGGTTTCCCATACACTAATTAACAGTATTTTGACAGTGTTTGTGACAATGCCACTAAGCAAACTTAATTGCCGGATCTTCAGGAGAGGGAGGAGGCTTGGTAGGAAGCAGCCCAAGCTGCATTTTGGTTGACAGCAGGTGCAGGTTTAAACACTGGTCCAAGGTTCTGTCTTGAATGTCCATTTCAGCTTAGAGCTTGATTTGTGAGACAGGAAGGAGACAATTCTGTCTGGCCATGGTTCAGTTCTTCTGCTTCTCTAGTTTAAGAATGTGATGTTTTAGTGATGCCTGAATTGTAGAATCATAGAATGGCCTGGGTTGGAAGGAACCTTAAAGATCATCTGGTTCCAACCTCCCTGTAGGTACAACTTACACTAGACCAGGTTGCTCAGAGCCCCATCCAGCCTGGCCTTGAACACTCCCAGGGATGGGGCATCCCCAGCTGCTCTGGACAACCTGTGCCAGTGCCTCACCACCCTCATAGTAAATAATTTCATCCTAATCTCATCTAAACCTACTCTGTCTCAGTTTGAAGCTGTTCCCTCTTGTCCTGTCACTCCAGATCCCCAGGTCCTTCTCCCAGGGCTGCTCTTGAAGAAAAATTTTAATACCATGTTACTGATAGTGTACATTGCTAAATTATTCTGCTTTTCAGTTTCACAGGACTGGTATATGTAACAAGGTGAATATATACACCACTTATGCATTTACAAACACAATGCCCTGTTTCTTCAGGGCATTTTCTAACTCTGTCATGCTGTAGTTGTGAGTTTTTTATTGTACATAATCAACCATTTTGCTGCCTCCCTATTTACCTGCGTCCTGGTCATTTATCAATAAAGATAAAACCACTCTTGGCTGCATTTCCCTTGTCACAAAGTTGGCTTGTTGGCTTAAGAAGCACCATCTATCCAGATCCAGTCTCTGGGGTGGCTGTAAAGGGCTTGGAAGAGAAGTAAAGGACAAGAACTCTCTTGGACATCATGCACTAAAAAGAGGGAAATTGTGCACATTCTGTGTGTGAAATGGTATCTGTTTCTGTATGCATGGAAAGCAGTCTTTGATGGAAAGCTCAAATTTCCTGGACAGTATAAAACTCCTGTGGAAGAAGAGCAGAAGTAGCCAACTCTTACTGTGATGGCAGCAAAAAACACATGCTAAAGCTTGAGATCCAGGGAGCTTTACTTAAGCTTTTATGAAAGCAAGCCCAGATCCAGCAGCACTATTTTCTCCTGTATTTAGACAACAGCAGCTCCAGACCATAGTCACAGCTCTGCCCTCACCCCTTGACCTCTTGGGAAGAAGTGTGAACTAAAATTTCAGGAGTCACTGGTGAGCAGTGACTTTGCACTGCTGTTTCTCTGTTCAGGTCAAGCCTGAACAAGTGTTGGGGAGCTTGGTGTATGCTCCAGACAAAGGTCAGCACATTGCTTCTGATTCAGTGCCAGACCAGTTGTTCTGACAGAGGTTTCCTCCCCTGTATCATCACCTTACTCTCTCCTCTGGACTCTGCAGCAGGCTAGAAGTAAGCCAGAAGAAGAAAATATTGCAATTAATCTTGAATCTTCTTTTGCAATGGATGAAAATGTTGTTTCCCTGGTGCCCACTGTCCTAGGTGAGACACCAGTTTCAGCAATGAACAAAGTACTATGAAATGTGACAGGGAGACTCACACCTCTAAACTGCTGGGATGGAATGAGGTCAAGTTTGGCACAGTGCATTACATCAGCTGGAGGAATCCTCCTTTAAAAAACAGTCCTTGCCAGCCATGCCAGATACATGTTCCAGCCTGCCTGTGTAAAACCACCACTGAAAGCCTCTTTGTCCACCAGGGCTGTGACAAAGATGTTCGGGTATGTTTTTGCAAGAAGCAGTATAAATGCCTACTGTCTTTTATGTATATTTGTAATGCAGCTCTGTGTGTTCTCAGTCATCTGCATCATGCTGCTCCTGGAGAACACCAGTGATCCTCTGCCATAAAGCAAACATCAGAACCTATCCTTTAAATAAAGAAATGCTTCTTCAAACACATGGAAATTCAGGCTTGCAAGAATTGTTAGGACAATGATACAGGACACAAGTTTCTTGGTTGATTTAGGGGTCTTCTATGTCCACCTGTGCTTAGAGTGCATTGTTACTTAACAGGAATGGCAAGCTTTAGAAGGATAACAAATAAGTCAAGAATGAGTTTTCCTCATGTGGCAGACTGGAAACCTGTCTATGTGTCTATGACAGAGACAGAATCAACACCAGATTCTTATCAAATATATTTGTCTTCAAATTTTTCCAAAACATGACAATGTGCTAAAGGTTCTTTAATCTTGGCATGTGCAACTATTTCTTATGAAATTAAAAGTTTTCTTATGAAATCTTCCTGTCCCTGCACATCATTCTAAGTTGCCTAGGTGCCAGTATAAACCTAAACCTGACCTTAAGCTTAATCAAGTACCTAAGCAAATATGTATTTTTTGCCTATGAACAGTTCTACGGAAGTCACAGGTCTGAAATTCTGCATGTGATTTTCCAAGTCATGTGTTAGTTCATGATAGAAAAATCCAATCTACATACACATATGTACATACATATGTATCTACCTGTACAAAAGACAATGATGTGTATAGCAGCCTACTAGCAATTGGATGAATTTTTGAGCATTATCCAGATGTTTTTGACTCCAGGCTCCCCTGACTTCCTTTGATGTGTGTGCCAAAAGGTACAAATAGGTCATTGGAAGGAGAAGGCAATACATTGACATCCACTGTTCACACAATATGGTGAATGGCAAACCTGTGCTGAATACACACAAATGCCTAACAAGGAGACAGCCATAACATGACTGTGTGACATCTGATTTTTTTACGGTGTTCAAATGTAAGTGGGCTGTTGTTGACAGACCTGAATATTATATGCATGTAAAGAAACAACACAGTCTCTGCCTCCAAGCTTTTGACTTGGAGACTGAAGGATTCCTTGGTATCATGTGTTTTTGATCTTTTAGAAGTTGTTTTTTTCATTTAGGACACATTATCCCCCAAAAATGTGCCTAATGGCATTATGTGAAAGGACAGGAAGGTATATTGCCTTATAATTTATTGCTAGCTGCACTAACACCATCCATATTAAACATAAATCTTCTACTGATGTGAACTGTACTCAGAGAAATCAGCAGCAAATTATACAAGCTATGGCTATTCTGCCTCTTTTCATTCCCAGGGCATTAACTTATTATGTTTCCCCCTTGGAAGAGGCAAGTGAATTTACAGTGATAGCTGCTCAGCAGCCAGTGCTATGCACAGAAATTGGATTTGAACGAAAGCATATCTGCTGCTCCAAGCTCTCTCCTGGAACTAAAAAGGCAGACATTATATTTTGCTGTGGTAAGAAATTGTACCTGTAAAAATAATAATAACAATAAAATCATTAAAGCCTGAGGTAGATTCTGTTTCCTGAGCTCCTGGATGTGTTTGGACACGTATGAAACACTCATAAGTGCCAATACATGGAAATTTTCTGAGCTCACAGCTTTAGATATAGTTTCCAGCTCACCCTCTGTACTGTCTTGTCTTATCCCAGGTGTGTTCAGCTCTGTGCAAGCAGGACAATGTCCTACTCCCTGTTTGCTCCAGTGCTGTCACTAATCCTGGTAGAGCGTGGGATGGGTTCATCAGGAAAGAGAGGGACAGCACTGAGCTGCTTGGCCAGCTTGGAATGGAAGGGAAACTGTACCGACTGAAATGCACCACCAGAGAGAGCTTTTGTCTTGCTGACTCTATCAGGGACACCGCACACGGCTGTACTGCAGCTCTCAGCTCGCAATGGAGGGTTTTGTAACTAAGTGTTGAATTATCAGGTGGAGAGTAAGAATCGAAATTCACAGCACTGATACCATTTTAACTGTACACTTGATCCTTTGAAGCAATCAGGACAGCTGGTAGAACTGCTGTCAGCCAGGGGAAAGCTGCTACAAGATGAATGCCCTGACATGCCCTGGTCTGACACTGGTTCCTCTGATTTTGGCTGGTACAACCTAGAGAGCGTGGGGTACTCTGAGAGTGATGGGACTGCCCTTCAAATTGAGTGGGGACATGTGCTGCACATCTCTCCTTTGCCATGAAATCATAGATTCATAGCATTACAAAATCACATAGGTTGGAAAAGAGCTCCAAGACCATCAAATCCAACATTTGACCAATCAAGCTCAGGCATAATCTTGCTCGGGAATATAATTTTTGATTTCCACAACTGACATATTACACAGTTGCAAAATATTTATCAAATGTATGTGATCACACATTCATTGAGCTTTGTGTGGAAACCCAGGGCATGGGGGAATATTTCTCTCTCTGCTCTGGGGTGCCCTGACCCCAAGGAGAGCACTGACTTTGACCCTCATTCATGGAGAAAGTTTCCTAGACTTCAAGATAGACTAGAAACTGAAATAGATTGTAGAGAGTAGTGTAGGTGTTATCACTTGGGTGAGAAATTTCGGTTTTGGGATTTTTAGCATGTTGTGGATGGAAGCAAGATGGAGGGCACAGGGTTTCTTCTTCATGCTTCTTCTTCTTCTTCCTTCTTCTTCATGGGTTTGGGTGGCATTTTGTAACTGGGCAGAAAAGTCCACATTGAGAGCTTCTAGGGATCAGTTATTGGGTTAAAAGGGAAAATAATCTAGGTGTCCTTTCTTAATTGGATAGTTTGGTCTTAAAAGAGACCTTGTAACAAGAGATAGCCATTTTGTGCTTTGCTAATGAAAAGCTGCTGAACTCATGACTGTGAGACTTTTTTACTGATAAGAAATAATAAACACCTGAGTCTGAACTTGAACTCCAGTGCCTTCAATCCAGACCCAGAGTAGCTGATACTTCGAAAAACTCTTTTTGATTGCTGTGGATTTCTTAGGTGGAGAAAAACAGTTTCATGAAATGGATACAACCTCACACAAAGTTTTGTTTCACTCTTCATTTGTCTGTGTGGCAGAGCTTGGAATGTATTTTATCTGGCATATTTTGTGGCAAAATACCAGCATTGGCTCAGAACAGAATCAGGTAGGTCAAAACTCTGAAGCTGTTTCTGGGAAGTGTCAGGACACGTTTGCAGGTTTCCTGGCTTCTTTCCTGGGCATTCAGTGCTGCAAGGAGAATACCAGGCAAAACAGATGATAATCGGGATCCAGCATCTACACTAGCCTTGTGCTTTGAGAGGAAGCATCTCTCTCTCTGCTCTCCCCACCTCTACCCTTCTCCACTTTATTGCAGAAGTGTGTTTGCAGTTTTAAAGGTGAACAATACCATCATCATGTGAACCTTCTGAGACCTGTGTGAAAGCAGATGGAAGCCTCACTGAGGCAACCATGTCCTTCGTTCTCACATGAAGATGATTGCTATCGTTCAGATCCTTCACTTTACTGGGTCCTTCCCACACTAAAACTTCAGAGATTGCTGGGGAACAGGTGTGTTCAGGCATGTAAAGAAGCAGTTCTCACTGCAGGTAGAATAATTGCAGCTGGCTCTGCTCTCTTCCAGAAACCATCTAGTCCTAGGAATACCTGACCTAGAAATTTCTTAGTGTCTTAAATGCTCCTCATTGCAATGTCTCAGTGTACTCTATACACATATATACACATATATGTATATTTTTAATTTTTTTTAACTTTTTTTTTTGGGTGGGGGGTTGGAAAAGAGCTCAAACAGCATACTAAATAGCCACCAAAGCAACACATACCCTCTAAGTGAGCCAGACACATGACCAAACTCCACACAATCTAATTGTATGTAGACATGAATAGCAAGAAACCCTGGAGCAAAAGACCATACCACAGGTCACGTGGATTATTCTGGCATGTTAGGTCAAGCCAACTTAATTATAGATTGTCTTTAATGCCATGTTCCACACTTTTATTTGTGTGTGTGTGTGTGTGTGTGTAATTGAATAAATAAAAACACTTACAGCCTAAAACTTTTGTGAAGTCCTAGAAAAGCTAAGCTATTCATGTTGGCTTGGGGATTCATACAGACAAGGTTTCAAACTTCGGTGGTTCTGGCTAGGAATGTATTTTCATACAGAAGCAGGCTCTAGTTAATTTGTGTGCTCAAAAAAAACCAAAAAACCATTGTGGCAGTAAATGTATTCCAATGTAGCTTTCAAAAATTTATTTTAACAGAAATGGACCTCTTAAATTTATTCTACCTTAATTTTCACTCCAGAGTGAGGTCTTTATTTATGACCATTGCACTCACTGCTTGCTGAGAATCCTGTAGTGTTCCAGGACCAATGAGGACAGACACATTGCTGCACTACTTCATTGACCAGGTATGCAGTCAGAGCTGATCATATTAAAAATTTATCAGCTCCAAGTGAGATTTTAGAGTTGCTAGAGTTTGAGACTGTGCTTGAAAGGAAAGGTGAAAAGTTGTCATAAACAATACAGGATTTGACCCTGCAAGACATTGTGCCCATTGGTAATATGAGAAACTCTCCTCTTAGCCACCTTCATCATTCAGAGTTAATGACAATAAAATAAAGCTTGGGACAGGCTGGACTGATGGGCTGAGGCTGCTGGTCTGAGGCTCAACAAGGCCAAGTGCTGGGTCCTGCCCTTGGGTCGTAGCAGTGCTACAGGCTGGGGCAGAATGGCAGGAAAGCTGCCCTGGGGAAAAGGACCTGGGGGTGCTGATTACAGCAGCTGAACATGAGCCAGCAGTGCCCAGGCGGGCAAGGAGGCCAATGGCACCTGGCCTGGATCAGCAGTGGTGTGGCAGCAGGAGCAGGGCAGGGATTGTGCCCCTGTGCTGGGCACTGCTGAGGCCAAACCTCAATCCTGTGTTCAGTTTTGGGCCCCTCACTGCAAGAAGGACATTGAGGGGCTGGAGGGTGGCAAGAGAAGGGCAACGGAGCTGGGGAAGGGTCTGGAGCACAAGTCTGGTGAGGAGCAGCTGAGGGAGCTGGGGGTGTTTGATCTGGAGAAAAGGAGGCTCAGGGGGAACACTATCACTCTCTACAGCTGCCTGAAAGGAGAGTGCAGCTAGGTGGGGTCAGGCTCTTCTCCCAGGTAACAAGTGACTGGACAAGAGGAAATGGCCTTAGGCTGCACCAGGGGAAGTCTAGATTGTACATTAGGGAAAATTTCTTTCTTTAAAGGCATCAAAACAAACTGCCCAGGGAATTGGTGGAGTCACCATCTATGGAGGTATTTAAAAGTTGTATACATGTGGCACTGAGGGTCATGATTTAGTAATGTGCTTGGCAGTGCTGGGTTAATGGTTGGACTCGATGATCTCAAAGGTCTTTTCCATCTGAAATGATTCTGTGATTCTGGTTTGAAACCTTTAAACTGAGTGCCCGGCTGTGTCTGTGGATGCAGTTTGGCTCTTTTGCAGCTGCTCTACAACTGATTCCCGCACAGGAAGGGTGGAGTGTGATACTGGAGCTGGGCATTGCCTGGAGCAGGAGCCCTCCCTCTGCCCTGCAGTGCACGTTCCCAGATCCAGCCCTGCCATGGCCTGTGAAGCAGCGTCAACCCAACCATTTCTCAGACCACAGTGTGAATCAGCTCAGGGAACTGATCTGAGTGAAAATAAGCCAGCAAAACACAGTGCACAGGGACCTGTGCCTGCCCAACTGCAAAAGCAGAGAAGGCTGCATAAGGAAAGGGATGTGGAGAAACTTGGGAAGGCACAAAGCCAGCAAGAGCACTCTGACCTTCTGGTTACAATGTGCCTCAGTATGAATGAGATTATGGCTCTTTCTCTTTTCCACAAGGTGTGAGCTGGCAGCACAAACCTCCTCAGCCTACCTCATGCCAACCAGCTGCACCAACACACCCACTCACTGTCCTGCCTGACCTTGCTCCCTGCCCAGCAGTGGGTGCTCCTTGTGAGCCAGGCAGAGCCAGCAAAGGCTGCTGCTGGGTTTGTGCCTCTTTAAGGACCAGCTCCCAGAAAGATCTGGAAAAGGCCAGGGCTGGCTCAGTGGTTGCAGTGGAGAGCCGGAGCACTCTGGTGCTGAGGGAGGAAAAATGGGGCAGTGGGGTTGCCTTTGCGTGGCTCAGCTGGCTGGGAAAGCACTGCACCAGCAAAAGGCAGCTCACTTCAAAAGGTGCTGCACCTGGAGGCTCCTGGTTTGTCCAGAGAGCAGGTGTAAGTGGAGTTCCATCACTGTGGACTGAAGGCTTCTGGACTTGGACAAAAACAATAGAATGGCCTGCTCCCATGAGACTGCCAGCATTCCACCTGCTCCACTCCTCCAGGGAAAGGCTAAGGTACTACAGCCACAATAGCCTTAGTTATAGGACCCATGTTTAGATAAGGACCTGCAAATGGGAATAATGTAGCCACACCCACGTGCCACCCAAACCAGGGCAAGCTAAACCACATGGTGGCACCTAACGAGGTTTCTACACCCAGCACACACAAAAAAAAAAATTAGGTCACTCAATGTTATAGGTAAAAATAAAAATAGACCAAATCGTAATTAAAAAAAAAAAAAATTATTCGTCACCGTATTACAGTCCCGACAGCCACCAATAAAAAATGGCAGCACAGACCCCGGGATACAGGCTGGGTGAACGCAGATCCGGCCTCTATCGCACCAAATCCCCCTTTGTCCACACGTGCTGCTCTGCAGGGACAGTTCTTATACTCTTTTTCTTGCCCGTGGCAGAGTCCCTTTGTCTCCTTTCAAAGTTCATCATATTCATGTTGGTTTCTTTCTTCACTCAAAGCTGCACAAAACCTCATCCTGGAAGAGATTATGTCCCTCCTCCGATTCCCGGAATCCTATATTCAGGTGGAAGGTGTTGATGGCCCTGGTTATCTAAGATGTGTATCTTCATGGGCCATCATCACTGGGCGTCCTCGGGTACATGCCACCATGAACGACCATCTCCTGTGCAGCTGAGTTTCCTTCGTATGTTAATGCCGTGTTCCACCCTTGTCAGCCAGCTGCGGTTTCGTCATCCTAGGATTAAACCCTGGTTCTCCCCTTAATAACATGTTTGATACATATATCTATATTTCACAGGCACGAATTTCTATCATATCCCTAACAATTCCCTCCCCTTCTTTATAAACACATTAATTCGTGCCATTTTCTAAAAATATTTCTATGTATTTTATTTTTAGCCAACTTTTAATACCTGTTTCCCACAAAATTTAAGCAATGCACTCGATATATTATATACAACACTTTTTGTATCTAGTCTCATTTTCTCAATCCTCCTGAGGTATCTCTTGATAGTTTTGATATTCTGATTCATTACCGTTTAATCGTTTTTCAAATTTCGCTAAGGTGTTTGCAGCCCATTTATGTGGATCTTCCTCCTCCAAAAATTTCATAATTTTTGAAACTGGATTTGTTTTTCCGGTCGCGCACTCTGGGTCAATAGGCACAGCTGCAATTTGCATACCTTGCACCACCGAATGTATTAGTCCAATAAAACAAGGAATCAGGCAGGGTAAGAAGACGATTCTGGCTATGGAACAGAGTACACAGAATATTAATTTCTTCCACCAAGCACCATTAAATAAGTTGTCCCACCAGGAAGCATTCAAAATTGAATTCCATTTTTGGATGGGTACGTGAGCCACTCTTTTGATTTCAGCAGCTAGACATTGGATGGTCTCCCGGTAATCGTCAATCTTAATGCAACATTCTGATTCGTTAAACTTCCCACAGACTCCCCCTTCTTCAGCCAGTAAGTAGTCCAGGGCTATCCTATTTTGGTAAACAAAAGCCCTCATTTGGGAGTGCTGTTTTGACAGCAACTCGAGAGCATCTGCGGTGTGGTTTGAGACAATTTCCACCACTGCTTGGAGTCTAATCAGCCGGTTCAGGAGATATATTGGGGTACGATAACCCCAGCTACCGTCCTGAGCCCAAGTGGCTGGCCCATAATATTCAATAATGCATTGTGCCAGCCACTCCTCTTCCCCCCATTTTTGGTTACCCCCAAATATAGGAAATTTCTTTCTTATCTCCCTCTTTTGGCGGTCCAGGGTCTTATATAACAGAGCCCCTAAGGAGATGCTTTCTGATCGAGGTAAGGTGAAGAAAACTGGTCTAATCAGTCCCAGAGTGCACGACCCCTGCCATTTCCGAGGCAATTCGCTAGAAGCTTTCTTTCCACAAATCCAATAAATACTGTTAGGTGCTTTCCAATTACTATTCACATTCCCTGGCCCATTCCAGTAATCTCTTAGTTCCTTCAAAGATTGGTAAGGGTTAGCACCAGCCATTTTATTCCAACAGAGCCCTATTTTCTCATCCACTCACATTTGTTATCTTTTTCTTGACTCTAATACCCTGAAGGGGGCTTCTGGCTGCCAGTTTTTACTTTTTGTGTCTGAATTTACAGCTAGAGTGGAGATGCAAGATTACTACTTTGGTATATTCCTTCCCCTCTCGACTTATGCAAATCATCCCAATTACTCGTTTGTCCAAGACCCATCCCTCTGGTCATTGTATTAATTTTGAGATTTTTGTGTTATCCCATTTTAGTAATTGCTCTGGGGTTAAACCTTCACCTTTCCAAGGCCATTTTTCCGCTGATTTCAGCCCCCCACAAATCCAACAATTTGACAAACCTAACTCTGTGGCAATTTCTTGCATTAGGTCTATGAACAGATTCTTGTCAGATGCGGGTAAACCAAAATAATTATATTGTTTCTCCAACTGATGATACTGTTCGCTTAAAGTTTAACCTTTCTTACTCTACCTTTCATTTTCTTATTTCTGATTCTTGTTTTTTCAATTCTTGTGCAACCTGCTGTATTTTACTTTCCGGATCCACCCCTTCCCTGTTTCTAGAGAAGCAGAAGTTTTTATCATATTGTAGTCATGATCCTCGAGTAGACTGATGATAACCAGTTGATTTTTAAGAGGAAGCTTATTTTAATATTTTAAATTCTTCCCCGCCCCATAAGTCTTACCCCCTGTTGCACACATTTCTAATTGGTCATTATCATAGCACAGCTTATTTACCTGATAGTATCCAACAAAAACTGACTCCATCTTTCCTCCAGTCCAAACAGTACAATTACATTTATCACAGATGGGTATCTTTATAGATTTGATACTCCGTTTTTGCCTCGTGTGTTCTGACTTACCCTCCTCAGACGTGGTCCTCTGCGGTATGCAGACTTCTTTTCCCTCTATAATACAGACCCTGCACCGAGTGCCATTAATAAAACAATACCTGTTTTCAGTGCCTTGTTCACATCCTCCCGAGGTTAAGTAGGCTGAAACCTCCGCTTCACCCCGTTCTTCCGGGAGGGTCAGTGTACAAACTCCACATTCGTGGTTGGGATCCTGCCGTTTCAGGCTAGCCTGGTTCTTGACATGAGTGCTAGTCCTGAGGCACGTGACTAGACTTAGGGTCATCAGCACCACTCCCACTATCATTCCTCTGCCTCCACCTATGCCCACTGGGGTGCCACCAGTGGTGGGGAAGACCGTCTTCTTGGCAGCAGGAATGAATATTCTGGAGGCCATATTCTGATCGAGCCGCGTATTTCTGTTTAAACACACCGTGTGAGTTTTACCGGGAAGGCACTGCAAGGTACTTTGCTTAATCTCCGACACTCAACTGCTAAGACTTGGGCTCGAGATTGCAATTTTCCCCTTACCCCATTTTGGAAAAGCCGAAACCACACTAGCGAGTCTGCTTCAATCACCCACAGCTCTGTGAGGAGCATCAAGATCAGGTTAGTCAAACGCACTTCGTTATCAAAACACTTATTACACAAACCCCTAGGTTGGATCCCCCTTTCGCAATGCGCCACTCACAATTCGTTACAATACAGGCACTTGAACTGAGTGAACGGATAGCACGGACAGTCAGACTCTTGACATTTTATCAGGTCATTCTTGGTCATTAGCCTGGTCTACGCAGAGTGAGCTGCAAGTCTCCAGGAGGTGAAACAACCTCCCACTCTGGTGTCTCTGCTCGGGGTTCCATTCGCTTTACCCTCGATGCGTGAGTCCAGCCTTTTTCTGCCGTTTGCACTGCTGTATCTGTAGTTAAAAGAATAAGAAACAGCCCTTCCCAATGTGGGGATAGTGGTACATCTTTCCAAGTTTTTACAAGGACATGATCTCCGGGCTGGATGGGGTGTATAGCAAAGCCTAGTGGAGTACCTTGCATTATGATACCTTGTTTCCGCAGTTCCTCCAGATTTTTGTTTATCCCTATGAGATATGGTCTTATCTGCCCATCCTCAATTTTAGGATGCCTTACAGGCATCCTGTGTTCATAGGGCATCCCATACAGCATTGCAAAGGGTGATATTCCGGTCTCCAAGTACCCCTCAATCTCCTTTTGAGAGAGTTGTGGAGGATACTCCCGAATCTCCCCATCACAAATCTCTGGAGTGCTTACTGCAGGAGTGCCGTGTCTTTAGCTTCCTGATCTGCCAAACTGTTTCCCCTGGTTCGGAATTGTGTTCCTGTTTGATGTCCTTTTACATGGACTACAGCAATTGCCTCTGGCCCTCGGATAGCCTCTAGAATTTGTTTTATTAATTCCTCATGCATCAGCCCCCTCCTTTTTGTGTTAATTAGACCTCTTTCTTCCCAAATCTTACCAAAAGTGTGAACCACCCCATAGGCGTTCTTCGAGTCTGTGAAGATAGTCCCCTTTTGACCCTTTAGTCTCTGTAAAGCCCTTAGTACCGCATACAATTCACATGCCTGTGCTGACCACCCTGTTTAGAGGTCCCGATTTCACCATCTCCCCAGTTACCTCATTTATTATTGCATATCCTGATTTCCTTTTTCTCTCAATAACCCCTGCAGATCCGTCTACGAGCTGTTTTTCCCCTCCTTCTAATTCTTCTTCTTCTAGGTCAGGTCTTATCTTGGTTTGTAATAGTACAATTTCAGCCCAATCATGAGTGGGTTCCCCCAAAGTTTCCCCATATAGAAACTGAGCTGCATTCTGAGCTGCCATAGTTCTGAGCTCTAGGTCGTAAGAATGTATTAAGATAGCTTCATATTTAAGAAGTCGTGCATCAGTGAGCCACTTTCCAGCCTTTTGCTGTAAAATGCTCCTCACATTATCAGGAGTATACACTGCCAAAGGTGCCCCAAAAGTTATCTTTTTGGCTTCTTCTACTAAAACAGCCGTGGCCACAATAGCTTGTAAGCACGTCGGCCATCCCTGACTGACAGAGTTCAAGAGCTTAGATACATAACCCACAGGTCTCTTTGATCCCGCCCAATCCTGTGTTAGTACCCTGTAAGCGGTATGATTACTTACACCCACAAACAGCTGAAAGGGTTTCTTTATGTCTGGCAGGCTCTGGAGCTACTATAAGAGTCTCCTTTAATTCCCTGAACTTTTCTTCGTCCAGTTCAGTCCATTTAGGTTTGTCCGTGGTTAGTTTTTCATATAAAAATTTTACTTTCTCACGGTACCCTTCAACCCATTGTCTACAGAACCCCAGAAGCCCAAGCGCTTGTTTTACCTCCCTTTTTGACTGAGGGGAGGGTAATGCAATGATCCCCGCCACCCTGTCAGGGTCTAGCTTTTTCTTACCTCTCACCAACCAGTGCCCTAAATATTTAACCTCGGGCTCTGTGAATTGCAGCTTAGATTTTGAAACCTTTAAGCCTTTATCCCTTAAAAAGTTTAGGAGAGCTATTGTGTTTGCTCTTATCCCATCTTCATCAGGAGTCACTATTAGTAAGTCATCCACGTATTGTTATAGTTTTGTTCCTTCTGTCCGGACAAACTCACTCAATAATTGCTCAAGAGCCTGACT
Source organism: Pyrgilauda ruficollis (assembly GCF_017590135.1). Taxonomy (NCBI): domain Eukaryota; kingdom Metazoa; phylum Chordata; class Aves; order Passeriformes; family Passeridae; genus Pyrgilauda; species Pyrgilauda ruficollis. The sequence goes on along the minus strand of NW_024526600.1, from coordinate 704 downwards.
GAACAGGTTCGGCGAATCCACAAACCCTTGAAGTACGGAGGTCCACCTAAGTTGTTGTTTACGAAAACTCAGAAGAAGGGATTTGAGACTGAGAGGGAGTCTCAAATCAAAGCCTCATACTGGTGAGAGAGGCTGTGACCGGAACACGGGACTGGAGCACGCACCGCAAGCCTCAAAGGACTCTGCTGTTCAGCAGATACATATTGTTGCGATTCAGCACCCGGGAGGAGATATACCAAGGAGGACAACTGAAAACCACTTCGGTGAGTGTCACCATGGGCAATCGGTTGTCTTTAGCAGAGCAGGATTTTCATTCTTATTTCAATTATAAGTTAGAAGTTCAAGATATTCAGTTTGAGAAGAAACAGCTTAAAAGCTTGTAAAATGGGCTTTAGCAGAGTTGCCAAACTCAGATATGTCTCAGAAACTCACTCCAGAATTCTGGGATTCAGTTGGACTGAAATTATATAATATGGAAAAGAATAAAAAGTCCAGTTTAAACCTGCATCCAATATTCAGGATGGTGTTAAAATTTGTAACAATGGAAAGTGAAAAGCAAGCAAAAAACGCATATAAGCCAGCAAAAACAAGGGACAGGGCAGAATGCAGGCACGACTGGGAGCAAGCAAGACCAGGAGGACAGGAGAAAAAAGGATTCTGAGGGGATCCAAAAGCTCTCCCTTACCCCATCTGAGAACCAGAAA
>NW_024526599.1:18086531-18413535 GCF_017590135.1 Pyrgilauda ruficollis | reverse complement strand
GCATGGGATGCCGTGCAGTGCAGAGAGGTCATAAGATACTGAATATACAATGCTGTTAAATGCTTCCTCTAAATTTCAAATTATATTTCTCTTCCAGAATTAAAACTCATGCATTACAAAACTTGTTCGGGTCTTGTTCAACTGTGGTTCAAGTGCTTTCTCAATGAAGTAGCAGAGTACTTTGGAGGACCGCAATAAATAACTTCTAGTGGTAAAGTAAACCTCTCTAAACTTTCCTATAGAACTCTGTCTTTATTTGCGGGAAAAAAAAACCATAAGCCCTGCTTAAAAATCTTTGTAGTATCTGGTTTTCAGGTCAAGAACTTTTTATCCAATATGTTGTTCTCATTGATTCATTAATTCTATGGAGCTGCATGCAGGTTTGGATTCATTATTTTACCTGTTCTGAACTAGAATAGGTTACATGGGTCAAAAGCTCTATTTGAAAAAAAACCAAAAAACCACCACCACAAAGAGCATACGAGATAAAGCTGTACACAACAGCATTTGATGTATTACATCTCACTGATATCTGACAACCTTTACTCCCTAGTGATGCAATTCTTTTCTAATAATTTAGTCTCAGTCTATTAAAAGACAATTACAGATAATGCAGCCAGACAAGTGGTGAAGGATGTCTAGAATAGTATTTGTAGAAAGGTTATCAAAACACAATTCTCAAAAAAGAAGTGTGGTATTGATTTTTTAATAATTTCAGATAGAGACTGTTATATAGATTTTCTAAAGGATTGAACATAACTAGAAAAAGCTGGAAATGGATTTTTCCATTGCAACTACATAAATCATAATAATATATTTTATATATATATATAATATATTTACTGCTGAGTAAGGAATATAGCTAGTTATTCAGAAGTTATCTTCTAATATCTAGAGATTTGATAGACATTCAAATCTGTTATCATTTTGAACGTTACCAGAATTCATACTTCACTCAGCTCCAGATGAACAATTATTTCCACATTATACATAAATTAATACAAAATCAGAAGTATTCTTTGAAGCTTTTGTTCTGTGCTGGTGTCATCTGGGTTTTTAGTTAGAAGTTGGCCACAGAGAAAAATAGGATCTTTAGTTTCAGAATCTTTAGTTTCTGTTTCAGAAAACATCTCTGACAAAAGGGGTTAGGTTGACCTTCTGAATCTGAAAATCAGGAGAACTTAGAGCATCTTTACCTTTTTATTTTGATACACATTAGCATTGTTTGGAATCATGGTTGTCACTGCAGATGGGAGTTCAAAGAAACAAGCCCTGCTCAATAAGGCTCAGAGATGACAGATGTATTGCCACCTCTCTCTCTTTAACCACATCAGTTCACTTCACTGTCCAGCTTGAAAAGGGGCTTTTCCAAAAGGAAAACTGCTCTGGTGTGTGATAGGATCTGCGTGTAAAGGATTTGTGCAGAAAACTGAATCTCCTTGCCCAACATGTTGGCATATCACTACAGAAGCAGCCATGGATCTCAGCCTGTAGAGGCCATAGCCAGCCGTGCCTCACCAAGCAAGGAGTCTGCACACGTGTCCCATTTCCTATGCTATCCAGTATCTACCAGCCAAAGCAGCGATTTTAAATCAGGGTATTGGAGTCTTTGAAGTATACTAAAAAACTTCTCAAAGAGTATTGTCAAGATTGTTGCAGATGTAAATCTAAACATGAATGCACATCTGAGCAGGAATGGATTGGGCAAGCTATACAACCACACATGCAGTTATATACAAAGGCACCTACAGACTTTAATTGCAATTTTCTACACCTATGATAGACTATCAAACCACTGGTACAGTGTTTGTCTTTGTCCTCAGGCTTCAGGGAATCTGCTTTCTTGTTGGGTTTTTGTTGGGTTTGCAGAAGAAAGGAAACCATCAGCATGCCAGGATGAACAGTGACAGCAGTTCCACCATGGTCTGCAAAGTTACCAAAACACTGTCTTCACAAACACAGAACTGCAGATTTCTGCATTTCAAGAGGCTTAAACAGGAAGTAGCTCTGGTACTTATCCTCTATACTAAACCCTCCATATTACCCCTCCTTTCCTCTGAACTGTTGGTCTGAGAAGTGAAATGTGTTATAAAGTCTTTAAAAATTCACATAGTCCTGAATATACTGTTTATCTCTAAAATCTAGTAAATAGCATGCAATTTTATTACAATATGACCATCCTGCCTATAAAGTTTTTGATTTCAGCAGCATTTCTTATCACCCATATTCATGTTTAAAAAACATTTGTGATTTAAAGCACATCCTTGTCCATACTAATAAATAATGAAGTTATCTCAACATCTAAGATATGGAAATGTCATTAAATGTACTACTTGCATATTCTAAATTCCCTAACATATCAACATCCTAATGAGTTCTAGGACTTCCATGAACATCAGATGTTTACAGCGCTCTGACAAGGTTGTTTGAACACTGTCCCAGTGCTTCCTGCTAGGTTTCAGTATGTTGGCCACCTAGCAACCATTAGTTTGGAGGAAAATCGTATTATAAATCTCATAAAAATGCTGTTTATTCTTTAATGACTGTGATTTTGCAGTATACATTTTAAGTGTACATGCACATGGCTCCCTCTTCTGGAAAATCCACACAAAAAATAAGAGCTACTCATTTAGAAATTAAGAAAAATAATCATAATAAAGAAGGGGATAGAAGGTACAAAATGAGGGGGCAAATGAAATTTTAAAGTAATGTAATCTTCATCAAACTTGTACAATTTCAGCCACAGAAATGCTAAGAACAAAGATATCATATACATTTTACTCGAAACACTGGTGTCAAATAATATGTAAGAAACTGAAAAAAATGACAGAACAGATTGGCACTACAGTGGAAAAATGTTTGAGTACATTAAACAAACCAAATAGTGGAGTTTAAGTGAGTAGAGTTTCCCACTGCTACCACAATACATAAGAAATTAATATGACCCATATTCATAAGGCCTGGGAAGGCAAAAAATGCTTTAAAACACAAAAGTAAGCTAAAATCATGAATTAAAAAAAAAAAAAAAAAAACTTAAAATATGTCTACTATAAAAAATGCATTTTTAGATATATTTTAATTTAAATTTAATGGAAGTCCTTTACAAGAGGCTAGCAAGAAGAGATTTTTTTTCAAGTGTGACAGAAAAGTTTCTATTGATCTTTTATTTTCAAGCTTAAACAGTTAGATCAATATACTCCATATGACAGTTTTGTTGAAAAATTGAAGCAGAAAATCAACTGTCTGTGTACAGTATATTTGAAGATGAATACAATCAACAGGATGAGGCTTAGAGCACTCTCACTTAAAGGCAACACCTTTATATTCTCATCTTTGATTATAAGGAGCTGGAGAGGTAAACTGAACTAAAGAAACACCCAACTACCCCATTTAGATGATTAACTGAACGGAGATGTTATACATATATTCTATGACAGATAAATAAAAATAATTTAATAGTACAATAAGAACAAAGGGGATGAAATTCACCTTCTGAATTCAGCTTAATAAGATAAATTAGTAATATAAATTAGCTTGAACTGCAACATTGCATTCTCATTAGGAATGCAATTTCTTAAGAGTGTTAATAGCTGAAGGATTAAAGCAGATGGACAAGAATTTCCACTTCATATAAGCCTGGGAAATGGGATATTTCTCTTGTGATTTTGGTTGCCTAAGCCAATGTAATTTATCAGGTGAGTAAATCCTGTTCATCAGTACTTTCTACACAGTTTTCATAGAAGAAAAAGAACTATGAGTACAGACTTAAAGGCATATCTTCGGGGTCTTAGTTTTTACTGTTAATTTATGGCTTTGCGTTTTCAGATTTCCATAAGTTACTCTATTTTCCTCTCATAGACCTAAGTTCTTATTGGAAAGTAGTGCTACATATTAAGTTAAGGACCAACAGACAGCTAGTTAGAAAGAATATTGAATATGAGATTAAATCTTTGAATTTCCTTATTTCATTCCTTAGTTGAATTACAAAAATAATATAGACCTTCCTTCATTTTTCATAGAAAACATGAGAAAAAGGAAAATATAATCCAGTTTTTCTCAAAGAGGAGTTCTGTCAAATAATTTACTGTGAAAATAAACCACATTAATTAACTTTTAAAGGGCTTCTGTGCAGACTTAGACAAAAATTAATAAAAGTACCAAACTTAAAAAGGATATTTTAACAGTGTAATAGAACTCTTTAGAAAAGCTGAAAATGAAATGAGAACTCATTCATAAGCAGCATCAAAATATTGCGTGATGATGGATAAAGATGACATTTACAAGGTTTGGGAATGCAAAATGAAGTTTACAGGAAATTAATCTAATATGGTAGACATATCATTTCTCAAAGAGGCTGGATCATAATTCACCTGTCTTCACCTGACAAGGTCAAAATTTACTACAGTGTACACCAGACAACTGTAACTTGAAGAGGCTTCATCACATCTTAAATCAGTTTCTGCATAATTTCAGACATAAAAATCCAATTCTGTGGCAACCAGAGGATGCAACCCTGCTATATTAAAAAGAAACTCTCTAAAACTTTTGATTAATGAAGAGAAAAAATCTTTTATCTACTTAAAAAGGCTGTTCATAATTAATTTGATTTATCAGAAAGCAAACGAATATACAGTTTCCTCTGGAAGATAAGACATAAAAAAAACTCCATCCCTTTCTATCAGCTTCATTTCAGACTAAAGTTTCATTCTGATTAAGGTGAAAACAATACAATCAATTTAATAAATACAGAGGTGCTCTTTAGGGTACAGATTACAAAATCAGAATAGTCTGTATATATTTAACCCTAACTACAAATTCAATTCTTATCTATTTTTATGGGTTCTTCCAAAAACATGATACACAAAAAAAAAAAATTAAAAAATAAAAAAATTTAAAAAAAAAACAAACTAATTTTTAATGTATTCAAGTAGAAAGCATCATTATTTTTGGTAAGGGTAAAATTTTAGGACCATTGAAGAGGCTCTTCTGATCAACATTAAGGGCCTCTGAGGCATTGCTGTATCTCTTGGCATTGACCTATTCAGTAATTTACTCATACGTATTTAATGGTACCAAATATTGAAGGACTAAATAATTGCAGAAAATATTAGTTTTATTATGTATGACCCTGGTCAATTTATTATGATTTCACAGGAAATCATAATCACAATAATTTTACTGGCTTTCCAGTACATCATAATAATTTTACTGGCACTCCATAAACGAGACCAACGTGCTTCAGTTCTGGTGGAGTTCATTGTAGCAGGCCCAGGGCCTGCAAGGCCTCCTTGGCGGTCAGAAGCCTGAGCTAGGAAATGCCGAGTCATGATGACTGGGCCTGAGAAGCCCCTCTCTGCTGCCCTTCGGACCCTGCTTATCTCTCTGTAAGCCTGTAGGTCACTTTCCCCTGACCCTTACTATTGGACAGTTTCCAAAACCCATGTAAAGGTATATAAACCTCTAATTCTGCCTGGTTTGGCAGAAGAAGCTGTCACTGAGAACCTTTGTGGGGGACACCAGTAAAGAATTCCGGCGGAACCTTATACAGCTTTTTCTCCTCTCCCTCCCTGCGTCTGCTGCTGCGGCACCAGCAAGCTGAAGAGCTGAAATCACAAAGAGCTGATAACCATTAAGAGCTGAAATCACTTAAGCTTGCTTAAGGTTGCCTGTGGCTGGGAGCTGCTTGGGAATTCAGATGCTGTGCTGAGAGCCTACCTGAGCTATCCTGGCCAAGGCAGCCCACCAGGCATACCCCGGCTGGAAACTGCCATGATAGTTCTTCACTTTGTTATTGATCCATCAGACCAGTCCAGAGTCTGCTTTTCCCAGCAGCCAGAGACTGATATCATCTCTGGAACTTCAGGAAAGGGTCCAGGCTGCCAAGCACCAGTAATAATTGGACAAGCCAAAGCTAGTGCTGCAGACAGTCCATGAAAATCACAAAATTCTTTGACGCTTTCACTGAAGCAGGAAGAAATATTGTATCAAGGTTTGCAAGGATCAGCACTATGGCGCAATGTCTGATTTCCTGAATACAGAAGGGCATACTGCTGTAGTTATGTGCCAAACTTGTCAAAGTTTTCAGAGAATAAAGATTAAAACAAGAAAAATTTTGACAGTAGGACACTGGTTTTCATGCTCTAAAATCATGATCATCCACTAGAAGATTTCTGGGCCAAAATGCTTGATTACTTAATAGCTAAAAAGTTTGTTTAATAAGGAAATCTAGATTTATCAGCCACCTCTCAGGTATCCAAGCTTATCTAGCCTCACAGAGTTCTTATTCTATGTAATATAAAGAGAAAAATAGAAGCATCAAGTTAATCAAAATGCAATAGATAACAGATGGATAGACACCTTTACTCAAATCCTTTCAGCTCTATTTTTGGCTGGTAAAACTAACAAAAGAGGTGTTCATTTATAGCTGTGCAAGGAGCAACAAAATGGCTGGATGGTGATCTTAATGAAATGAGGAATATTTTCCTGTGCTTTTCATCTATAAGGATGGAAAAGAGGTGATGATGTTAAAGGATATGACCTGGCTGAATCCCAATTTTATGTTTAGTAGACAGAAAGCAGGTGGACATGGAAGAGTGTTTCCCATTGCTGCTGCTGCATATCAGATGCTTGTAAAGCAATAGGGAAAATGCTACTAGCAGGAAAGTGGAGTGAAATTAGATATCTAATAAACAGAGAAACTGTTCTTTCCTTCTTTTAATATGAGGGCAAGGAATTATATGTGTAGTCTATTAACAGGTTACATGTTGATTCAATTTTCAGAAGTATGTTCAGTAGAATAAGCAGCAAAAGAGTGAGATAATTACCTGAAACCCATCAAAGTGTAGCTTAAGCAGGCCTTGAAAAAATGAAATATAGGCTTGGGCCTAAAAGGGAGTTTACTTTTGAAAGAATTAATTTCTCTCTTCCTTGATTTTCTGACAGACTATTTTAACATATGCTTTTATCTGTAAATAAATATGTCTCAAAGTCACAGCTTTTCATTTTTTAATATTTCAAGATAAACATGCCGTGCATTATATACTGAAACTATATATTGCAGTCTGTTTTTTCTCTGTGTAACAGAGGATAACTAGGTATATTATCATTAGAGTTTATTAAATATTCTTTTTATTACAAGAACAACAGTCATTTCCTCAGATATAATGACGTGACTACCATAATATCAACAGCATTTTTTTACTACATTAATTTTCTTTTCCCTGGCAGTCAGGGAACATAGCCTACAATTTCTTTGCAGAGCCTGCAAGTGCAAAGCAAACCTTGGCAAAAGCCATTCTTTGGACTGCATGCTAGCAGTACATGGCAGAGCAGGTCAGGTTAATTCGTTGCTGTTTTAGCTTTTGAACCTCAAGACTGCAGCACGAACATGAACTACAGGGAGGGGATATTCTGCCTGAATATTAAGAGATAGTGCCTTCAACTACCCCAGAAGCATGACTGCAGTCAGAGTGTATGCCTTTGATTGCCTTATTGATGGTCCCAAAGTGATTTATATTGTTATAAGGTAGACTTTAAAAGACAGTCTGTGAAAGAATTAAATCAGTGATTTATGTTATCCTATTATGCTTCAAAAGCAGTTAATAAACTCCTGCTGTTTTAAAGACAGGTTGGGTATGGATTTGCGATAAAGATATGGCATTATGAGAACATCAATCTTGATACTTTCTCTTGCTTTTTTTAATTGTGAGGGGGAGTTGTAAAGGTTAGGAGCAGAGAGCTTACAAAAAAATGTGTCATTTTTTCTGCCTCTGATATTCCTTATCGTTTATATGCCCTACTGTACTTGGAGTGGTCACTGCACTGGTTTTTTTTGCTTAGCTAATTTGAATCCTGCTGTTTGATTATCAGTGTCTTACATTTTCTTTGGGCTAAAAGTTTTTCAACTGCAAAAATTGCCTTTTCAGAAATTTTCAACATTGATCTGACTAGCAGGTAATAGCCCCAAAGAGTTTCCAAGTGGCACCAGTAAAAATTATACCATGGGATCTGCATTCTGATTGTTGCTCCCAGCTGTGTTTCTGTTCCTTATCCACTGTAATCTAAATTTGCATTCCACTAAACCAAAAACTAATTTAAAAAATAAGGGTAAGAACCACATTTCAGGATTACAATCCAATTCTTATTGGAATTAGAATCATTATGTTTAATTTTTAATGACACATTTATTATTAGATATCTGATATTCAAAGATAACCAAAAGCAGTAGATAAGAATAATTTATTTTGTAATATATGTCCTTCACCTTGTCTATCTTAACATACAGTCATAATTTCCACCTGTGGCTAAAAGCAGTGGATTCATGAAACTCAAAATTACATGGTTAATTCTTTGAAAATTTTCGCTGGAGACAAATATTCAGTAAACAGAGAAACTGGTTTTTTTGGGTTTTTTTAATATGAATGCAAGGAATTACATGTGTAATCTGTTAACAGGTTACATGTTGATTCAATTTTCAGAAGTATGTTTTATTAAAATATAAAATTCACATTTTGATAATATAAAAATTCAAAGGCACAAGAAAATACAGAGAATAAAACTGGTGGAGCATTATTATGTAATACTAATATATAAGTTTATAATTATTTTACATTAAACTCACACAGAAGCACAGATCTGGCTCAATTTCTATGTTTAAATTTCCTTTTGCTCCTCCACTTAAAGATGATTGTGCAAAGGTCTGTGGCAAAGCCTAGCAAATGGCTGGATTTCACTCAGAGCATTGACCAGTGACCTTAACAGCTGCTTGGAAAATGTTTAGCTAATCTGCATAACTAAAACATCCATTTAAGTGGTAAAGTTGCTATGGACAGTAGCAATTTGATTCTGTCTCCATCAACTCTCATAGTTTTCATATATTGATTCTTTGAGTAGTGCTGTTATATAACCTTGTGCTAATACTTACTGTCACATTCATAGCACAGCAAAATGAAAGCAGAATATCACAAAGAGATTTTTGAAGGTTCATGTTTCTTAAATAAATCACAATTTCTCATATTAGTAGCATTCATGTTGAAAAAATTGTCTTCACCACTTTCAAAAGTCTGCCAGTCATTTGGTATATTTGCTGTAAATTGGAATTGCACTGCAGAAAATGTATGGGCTTAGTCAAATAAAATTACACAGCAGCTAGCTTTCAAATATTCTATGTATGGCAAGCCTATTACACATTTTATTTATGTAAAGCCTGCCACTGTTTCACATGTAAAAGGGCAGCATTAACAGAAAAAATTAAGATACATCATACAGACAGGATGTCACAAAAAATATTCTCAGAGATCCAGAGGCTGCCTATCATAAAAAGGCTTGCTAGTATAGCCTGCTCTCTGTTACCTATTCTGTAAATAAAATCAGCCACAGATATATACAAATTCCCCCTTGATTTGGGAGACAGAGACTTCCTGGATCAGGAAGATGTGAGAAGCAGTTTTAGAGCAATCTTTTTGCTGCCAAATAAGTAATAAAAGTTACTGTAGCTGTCATGGATGCACATGTACATCATGGTTGTTCTCTTTCCCCTCTGTTCATCCTGTTGGAAAACCTACAACAGCAGAATTGATTTTGAAGCTAGAAAGTACCATTAAATCACAATACCCTACCTCTTCTGGCAATTCAGACAAAGATATACATTCATCTGTACTGAAGCCAACAATGGATGTAGCTAAAAAGTAATTTCCAGTTATGACTTAGAAAAGATGTACAATTAATCATTTCTCTTGATAGTTTGTTAAAATGCTTTATTGTCTTTCCCATGAGATATTTGTGCCTATTACTAAATTGTCTCTAAATTTCAGCCAGTACACCTGTTATGTCTTTCTTTACTGAATTGCTTTTTAATGTTATTTTTCAGCAATGTAGGGTGTTTCAAAAAGCAAATCTGTGCTCTTATCTGGTTGATTTAAATTTTTGGTATGTTTCTCTTGTAGTTGTAACTGATTAAAAGGCCTGCTCCCCTATTTTCCATCACAAGACTAGTTTTGTTCAGTCTCTGTTCATGTTGTTCTGTGCAAAACATATCAGCCATGTAATTTTGATGTAGACATCATGGATGTCTACATCAGTTAGAGTAACACAAACACTTATTTGGCTTATGGACTAGTTAACCAGTACCTTCACTGGGCTGCTACCACCTTCTCTCAGTTTGTGAAAAGCCCCTGCCCCACTGCCATGCTCTGTTGCAGGGTGGACAGCCTTTGGGAGGAGGAGAATAGATCCCTGTTTATCCAAACAGAGACAAAAATTTCATGACAGTGAAACCACAGTCACTACTTTTACTCAAGATACGACATTTATATCCATGGGTAAGTTGGAAAACACTGTTTTCTCCTTAAAGTATATCTATCAGTACTATTCAACATGAATAAATATTGAGAAAAGAATGCTTATATGCATTCATTTGAATAAAAACTATGAATTAAATTTGACATAGTTAAGAACCTTTTTCATTGTAAGAATATCTAAATAGGTTCTTTTATTTCACTTGTCAGAGAAACACAGCCTTGCAATTGTTGTGTACCTGATTCACAATTCTCTGTATGGCTAGCAGGAAATCTTGTTTAACCTGCAATGAACAGAAGAGTAAGCAATAATACCACTGCAATCCACTGCAATTGTGCTACAAAGACACAAGTCTTCAAAGCAAAATCAAAACAAATAGTTCATGAATAACTCATAGCTTAATATGTTTATGTAGAAGTGTTCAATGCATAAGTTCCAAAACAAACATGCCCATAAAATCAATTTTTTGTTTAATAATGTATGAAGAGACTTGGCAAAATTTGCAAACATTATGCACTGCAAATAGCCCATCTTCTACATGCCATAAGAAACAGAATAAGGTGCAATGAGACAGGAGACACAAAATCGCAACTAATCATGGTAATACCTCACTCTAAATTTTTATGGTCTCAAGAAACCACGGGAAAGATTCCCTCAGGAGATGTTAGATTGAATGTGATGCTTTGGCACCCAGTAAGCCATCTAGAGAAAAGTCTCTGGGGAGAAGAAATTATGATGTATATGACAGCTGCAAAGGCTGCTAATGAGAGAAAATGTCATTGGCTTTGACTGGCTTATGTACACCACCTACTGATGGGCAGTGTGCTTTAGTTATGCCCCAAACCTTTCTAGATCTTTTCATGCTGGCTCCACACTGCTTTGTAGTAACTCTTTCATCCCTTCACTTTTCCCCTTGCATGTTGTTCCCTCTCTTTTCCAACATGCTGTCTTTTCACTCTTCTCTAGGTGTCATCCCAATCAATTCTTAGCAAAGAAAAAAAATGGAAAAACAACACACAAATAAAAGCCCCTGTAACATTACAACAATCTTTCTGCCTATTATAATACACATTATGCACTATACATAAAATCATTTTATGTATCCAGCATTTGCATTTTGTATTACGTAAAAAGATTTTCAAAGCATTAACTGTCTTGGTCTGTGTGTTCCCCTGGTGTTTCAGCTCTAAAAGCCTTCAATGCACATTCTGCTTCAGTCTACTCATCTTCTTTAACCGCCAGACCCTTTGGTACTCACAGTAACAAGGAATTTAGTACCAACCTATATCTAAGCACAAATTCAAATCATGACTCAAATGTCTGAATATCTTCCAAAATCAAATAACTTAAAATGGATGATAAAGTTCTCTTCCACCTCCTAGACTTCTAGACTTATACCTTAGCAATAAGCCACTGGAAGTCTGGGATTCCCAGTTCCCTAGGTGACAAAGTATTCTCTCCCTGTCCTCTCTCTGATCCTGTATTTGATTCAGTGAAAATAACTTCAGTCAGTGATCAGCTCTTAGCACATACAGCATAAACACGGCAATATAAGCATAAATGTGCATTTATCAAGCTAAGAAATCTATTCTCACCACCTCCTCTTTATGACTAAAATATGATCTCTATCATTTGAAGAACTGACAATAAAAAAATAAAAATAAAAAAAGAGACATGAAAAATTTTCTACTGAGGGGTTATTTCTAATGTGCTTGTGCTTACTTACTGATCCTGGAATGAAATCAAATATTGGCAGAATGACTTCTTTTGAAAGGTTTGAATACTTCAGTTATGCAGTCTTTTGAAGATTAACAATGGCTTAGCTTCTAAACAATCATTTCTGAAATAAGCTAGGTAGCCAGTCAAATGGTGACTTTTCATTTTTGATTCCAAAGGGTGTTGCGCAAACACTTGGATAATTATAGTTTCATTGCTTATGCAATTGCAGTTCAGTCATTGCGTTTAGAAACAATATTGTTGATTGTATACTGAAGAGCAGTGAAATGGAAAGGACCCTACATTTTACACACAACTACAAAATACTGAAATCCACAGAGAGCATTTTTCATTTATTTATTTTTTGTTTGTTTTCTGAACCAGAGGAACAGCAACTTTTGTTATGCATGATACATTTCAAGCTGGTGACAAATTTTTTTTCCTGAGTCTCAGTTTTTTAAATAGTAAGCTATCCTTTCCCTCTGTGAATAAGATCCAGTAATTTAATTTTGACGGGGGAAGAAATTCTACTGCAACCTTCAAAAATATTCTCAAGTAAATCATGATCCTTATGAAAATTTTTTTTCAATTTGCAGTAAATTCAGCACAATGATGCTTTACACATGCATAATATCTCCAAAATACTTGAAACGAGGCTGTAGATTCCCAAATACACCAGCATATCAGAGTGTAACTATGAACAAGAAGTTAGTCCAGTCTTCCCACATGTGATAGCATATCAGAGTCTTTCACAAAGACTGTCTGTGCTGTTCACTGTTCCTGTTTAGCTGATGGGCTTTGATGCCACACGGAATATTTGCTGACACCAAAAGGTGATCTTTGTCTTATGAGAAGACGCTTGTCACACTTCTCTTGAGAACATCTTTGCAATGTGCCATTTGCCTACCTCTCAGGCACTTGCTGTATGTAAATGGTTATATAAAATAGCCTCTGGCAGCTCGCTAACAGCTGCTTTCAACTTTGCAGGGTAAAACTTTTACCCTACATGTTGCAAGCATTTGGTGTCTGATGGTGACATCCAACCTTGTATTAACTGTTGATCAGATGAGCAAATAGCATCACACAGCAGTCAAGCAACTCACATTGAGCTATAAAAAGGCATTCATAAGGACAGCATTAAATGTTAACTTTTGATTCATTGGCATCCCGTCAACATGTCTTAGTCATCTTTTTGAAATATGATTGTCTAGCTCTAATACTTTAACAACATGAGTTTTCCTGACATCTCTGTGACTGTCTTGAACTGCGCCTAAGATTCAACAACTGCCCCTTTGAAACCATTCAGTAAGATGAATTTGTCACTTGGTGTAGAATTCCTGACAGAACAAGTGTTTTACCTTATTGGTACACATCAGCTAGTACCTCATCTTACCTTATTTCCTTGTAGGATTTCTAGAATCAATCACAACTGCATCAAAATGCTGAATTGCAATTGTTACAGGCCTGTAATATTAAACGGGAGCTAGTAAGTACTTTTCAGATCTTGTATAGTTGTCAAGATGTTACATCTTGAAAAGCTTTGCAGTCTTCCTGGTGCTGAGTAGCTTCTTCAGCCAACTAGAAAACACCAATGTTATGTGACTTCAATGATTTTTTCTCTGAGTTTCCCCAGGGTGGGTGGGAATACCATTTTTGGTACAGCTGCTTCACCATTTGGAAAGATGTCCCTGTGACCCAAGGAGAATGGAAAGTTGGGCTGTAGCCCAAAGTACTTCATTTATAACTCAGGCTCAATCCTTTACAGAGTACATAAAGGTTCCCCATTTGCTCATTGTAACTGGTAGGGGACTACATTACTCTTTAGGAAATCTGTTCATCACTTAAGACATCAATCCTGCAAACTTCATGACTGTCATGAAAGTAGTGCACACAAAAATATATTTGACTAGCAATGACTCTCTGGTGTGTTCTAAACAAATAATGTTCAGCAATAGTACTAGACTTTAAAAAAAAATTTCTCTCAAACTATGGGCATGTTAAAATAGTTTATTAATATATAAGTATATAAAATAGCTAATATGTCTAGCTGAGATTCAGAAATTCTGATATTCAAACACTTTTTAAACTACTGATACTCTATTTCCTGTAGATGTAGTCTGGCAGTCTACAAAAATAGATTTTTTTTCTCCTCTTAAATGGGTGTAGTTTGTACCTCTATTTGATTAAATAATTGTTTTTCACTGAAAAAAAAAAAAACTTATTTATTCTAATTTATTCCAAATATTGAATTGAAATATTTATTCCAATGCAATTTTAGGGAAATGTAGGAATCCACCAGGATGAATGATCATTAATAGGTGTGATTACATTTTCCACAATGTATGTACTTACATACAAATTTTTACAGGGCCTAGATAACTGTCTCAAATGTACCCTTTAGAGTTTCTACTTTAAAATGAGGACAAGTTGACATGTATTTTACCTACTCTTCTTTATTTTGTCAATATTCCCATCACCTTGGCTTTTTGCATGACGTTTTTTCCTAAGTGATAATCAAGTAATCCAAGTAATAATTTTATCAAGACACAAAGATTCATCATCTTATTGCCATGATATTTACTGTAAGATCACTTGGCTCACGGTGTGAGACACAGACATTTATGAGACATCCACATAAAATGATTAAATGCCTAAAGGGTTAGATTTACTACAGAGGCACTTTCATGGAGGAAGAACACTCTTCAGGAAAGCACATCAGGAAACTCTTTTGTTCACTGATCCTTATTTATGAGTGTCACATCTTTCCTTTATTGTTTAAGGGACCTGGGTGTTTTACCACTATGTTAGCAGCAAAAGATGACTTGCTATATGTAAAACAGTTTTTGAGTAAAACTGATCTCAACCAGCTTAGATTTCAGTGATAAGCACTCATAAATTCTGCTTGTTGACTTGCAGTTCTAACTGCTCCAGAAATTTCCATAAAGCCTTATGAAGCAAATTGAATCTACCATCTACACGTGTACATTTTTATGATGAGACGATAATAATATCTAGAACAAAGTTAGGGTACCTTTGTCAGAGTTCTACTGCACCTTACTCCACACTGAGAATCCAGAAACAGCAGCTCAACTTAAACTCTTCTATATAGTTATGAAAGGATTTATTATGAAAGATTGTTTAGCCAAAAATGAGCAACAAAGCCCAAAGCCCAGGGAAACTTCCCAGTCTTATTACCAGTTCCTATATTAAAATGGTCCATTATATATAGATGAGGATTTCTGTATTAGAACCAGGTGAATGAATCTTTGATAAAGGTTAATAAGGGACAATAAGGAAATATATATATATATATATATATATATATATATATATTCAAAATGGATTTCTACATGTCAAATAGTTTAAATGAGGTAGATGAGGTAGAGGGAGGAAGGAAAATAGAATATGACAACCAACCCAGTTACAAATTGCTATAACAAAGGAGATCATATGTACTTTTAAGGGTATTTCTCCCTCAAGGTTCTCAGGAATCTATGGCCTATAAGCATTTGTCTCTCATATTTTTTTCTCTGAGAACCTCCTTCATCTCATTAGATTGCTTAGTGCATTTTAAAACTAGGAAATTAATGCAAATATTGATTTCTGAAACCCTGAAGTAGGCTGCAACTCTGCTGATGTTTCAACCCATTTGGTATACTAGGTGGTTCAGATTTTTCTGTGCTTAAAAGATGAAAAAATTGTTTACAATTTGACCTGAGGTCACAAATTAATGTATTTGCTACATTCCTTGAGATGTAATATACTGGGGTTTTTGCATTTTATGATTATATTTCATCCTATTCTGCTGGGCTGACAAAATATGCTTTCATCTTGTTGCTGAAAAACAGCTCTTCAAATTTTTAAAGCAAAACCCTTTAACCTCTGTATCTATTATTATAATTATTAGTATTATTATTATTTTCACTACCACAAACACTACCTGTCAAAGATAGTAGATACAATAATTTTTGTGGGAGCAAGGGGTCGATTCTTACCACCATGTGGTTTGCATTTACTAGTCACAAAACACAAATAGGTGGTCAAAGGAATGCAAAAACCAGCCAAGTCCAAGATACATTTTAGGTCCTAATGGCAAAGAAACAGAGATTAATGAAGCCAAGTTTGGCTTAACTTTACTTACAATAAATAGGCACAACAATAATATTTAATTATAGGATTATATATTATAGGATCCTCAAAAAGGATTTCCCAGTGGCAATGTCATATTTGAAAGCTCGTGTATTTGTTTATCTTATTTGGTTTATAGCATTTGAAAAAGACAAGCAAAAAAAGAATGTTGAAGATTAAAAAATTATACATTAAATTTCCTGTTGACAAAGAAAACCCCACAACTGCACTATAATAAACACTGTGTAATACAATTGAATATCCTTACTTCTCCAATGAGAAAGCCTGGAGGCTTTTGTCTCTAAAGTTGAAAAGCAACTCCATCAACGCACTTTCAGTGACGATAACTCTTAGAAGACTTATCAGGTCCCAGAAAGTGAAAATATCAATTTTTCCTTTCTCGCCTCAACTTGGTAATAAAGGTGAGATGACAGATGCAAATACAGAGACAATTTTTGTGTGAGGAACAGAATACAGTATCTGTAAAGAATAAATCAGGAATGAGACTGCATGATGAGTCATCCCATGCCATGAGTGCTGGCTTGGGGATTTTTCTGTCACAAAAAAGCGTAATTCACCAAATGGATCCTCTTTTGGAATTTCTTCCCGGGGCAAGGCAGACCACTCCAAGAGGTATTCCTTCTAGTGAATTTTAATTATACTGTCCTAGAAGAATAGAAAAAATTCCTGCCTAGATATATTGCTTTTCAGACATAGAATAATAGAGTCTGATCACCATATGTAAATAGTCATTAATATTTTATTAACATAAATCCTTCTGATACTTCCCAAGTGTATTTTAATATTTTAGACTGTATCCCAGCAGTTGAACAATATGTAGATTACATATATTTTCTGCACACAGTGAGATGTGTTTCTATTTATTATGAGTGGTAAAAAATCTGCATAAATTGAATGTTCTTAGTTATTAAAGAAACACATGGAATATTGGAAGAATGACACATTTGTTGGAAAAAAATCTCTGCAGAAGAAGTCACAAAGTTAAGAAATTGGCTTACCAGTAATACAGTAGGAAAGACTACTTGCAGCTTAGTCTTAATACTTTCCTATCATCTCTGAAGTGGAGCAGCCACAATATTGTAAGTTTTCCTGTTTCGAGTAGTGTTGGAACCAATATATTCCACTCATTTCTGTGTAAATCTGATAATTTCTGTGAACTAAAGATTAAATTGATGTCTTCTATTTAAATGTTGAATTTCATCATCTGCTTAAAATATATTGTTAAATTTGACAATTATGTTGCATTATGTAGCTGACTGCATATCTTGAATCTTTTCGTTTTGCACAGTACATAAAGAGGGTGCTTCCTGCAGATTAAGCAAATTAAATCATTTTATTGCCTCACTGTAATTTCTCAGTCTTCTGACTTTAAAGCTACAGTAATGTAGAGAATATTTTGTCTTATTGCAGTAATAAAAATTGATTTTATCAATTGATTTAATTGATTGATTTCTAATTTTACTGTGTTTGAAAAAATCAATTTGAGATGAGGAACAGTTTGATTCCCACTTCTACTCAAAAGAAATTTGAAGAGGGCTTTTTGTGTAATTTCCAAAAGATCTTTAAAAAAGTTCACCCTTTCAAATATTTTATGAATAGTTCATAGAACTTTCAGTGGAGTAGCTATAAAATAAATTAAAAAAAAAAAATATAAAATAAACATAAATAGTCCAAACCCGAACGAATTTGCTGAGCAACTTGTGAAACACAGAGTGCAATACTTTTTTACGGTGGTTTCCAGACTGAAAATAAGTTCATTCGAACATCAGAAATTATCTTTTTATCACCTTTCAAAATGCACTCATTAATCAGCTAGGAATTTTTTCTTGGACAACAAATCCAGAGTCCTCATCATTATTTTAAAAAAGCAGAACAATTGATGGACTCTTTTCCTATCCACTCAGTATCAGAAGAAAGGCCTAATCCAAAATGTTGTTTGTGGTTATAAAAAATAAATTAAGATTGTAAAGTGTTTTGAGATTTACAAATGACAAAATGTGGGGTGCTGTGATTAGCCCCAGTTTTTAGAGGTTCTCAGAGTACAATCTTCCCAGAAAAGTCTAAGTCAGCCATCTGCATTCTTTCCTTGAAGTCTAACTTGGTCTTTCAGTTTGCTAAACATGGGCATTTCTGAATTCTGCTGGGTTTTGAAACAGACTGACCCAGGATGTGATCTGATTATGCAGTTATTGCAGAAACATAGAAATAAGGCATTATATTATTGTCTTCCTGCTTGTTGAAGAAGCTAACTCCACTTTCTATCTCCTTCACAGAAACAACTCCATCCAACATCTACACCTTCACCGAGTTTTACACCAGAAGAAACAAGCCTCTGAAACAGCCATCATAAATCTAAGTCCTATGTCTTGATTAAATCACAAATCACTTGCTTGGTTGCTCAGACTACCTTCAGTCTGATTCTGTATGAAAGTGGATTTTAATATTTTTATATCCTAAGCTCTAAATTATATTTTCAATCTTTAAGGAAATATTTATAGTCTATTGACAGATTACATTTCCTAAAATGTTCCAAATATTCATGGAGCAAAGAGAAATGGTATAATCCATTTTTGTTGTGGCCTCAAACTACCACAAAGAGCCTTTATCTTCTTTTCTGTTCTTCTGGTTTACTTTCAATAGCTGTTACTACTTCATAAGGAATCCCTCACTTTTTTTCTTCTTAGATGATTTCAAACTCCATTGCATCCAAATGATCTATCCATGAATAAATCTCTATTCTGTGTAGTAGGAAATATTAGTCCATTATACAGAGATGACACCAAAACAAGGCACTGATACATGGAATAAATTGCAAAATCTATATGTCAGAATCAAAAATAAACTTACAATAATGTTCCAAACATATCAAAAGTTATACGCATATTTCACAAATTGAAGAAATGCAATGGGCAACACAATGCAAGAGATCTTAAGAAATGTCCAGCATAATCCATTCCTTAAAATGTATGACCCCAATGAGTCACCTTCTGTAATCTTAACCACAAATTTATTTTTTCCTAGAGAAACGAAACTCATGGGCAACCAGTGGCAACAACTATTATCAGTATTTCACTAGAAATGTATACTGTGTTTTATGCATGACTAGGATGAATTAAAATCAAATTTTCTTCCATAAAAGATGACTGAGCTACAATAAGAAACCTGTCCACTTGAAAAACAGGAAGCTCTCCAAGAAGTAGAATTAAGTATTTAAGGACACACAACTAAGAACAAGAACACTACATGTTTATCAGTGAGTTTGATAAAACAACTTTGCATATTGGAAAGTTATGAGTTTGGAAAATATCAAATTTCATATTCTAAGACTGTGGGTAAATAATTTTTTTTAAAATATGTTTCCCTATACTAAGTTGCCTTTTGATACTGTCCATTCAGAAGTTATTTAGTTAAGGCCCAGAAGCTTGACGGAATTTTTTACTGCTTTTGAACTTTCCATGCAGGATTTGCCTAGAGTACAAGGATGCTTTAAGAGAGCTAGACCTAGGTCATGTTACAGCCAAAACTAATAGTTTTACTGTCTCCTAGCAACTATAGTGCAGCTATTTCATATCTACAGAAGCTTCAGTAGTGTGTGGTTATGCAATGGCTGAATGAAAACTCTGATTTTCTCAGTAGCTTGTTTACACATTTATAAAATTTGGCATTACAGTAATATTGACAGCTAACATCTTATTAACATTGTTTTCCCATGGTTGGAAAAAGGAATTTTCAAGAATTACATGAAACAATTCTAATCAGTTATTATTCTACAGAGTTAGAATCAGTTTCAGCGAAGTGGCTGGGTGAGCTCTGCTTAACTCTAGCTGATTATATACTGTAAGCTCCCTCTGTGTTTATTGCATTGTCTGAAGAAAATCTATGGCATTTGGACCTCATAAATAAAACACTGTAACTGCTAAATTGTAATTATTTCTAGGCTGCACTCGATGGGAAGAAGGAATAGTTTGAGGAACTATGGGTTTAATCACATTGGTTTTCTAACTGAGATATGCTTTGAATAAAAACATGATTATTACCACATTTTACTGAAAACTGATTTATCTTTTCAGCAAGTTAGACAAATAAAATAGTTCTAGTACCAAAACAGGTAAATTGAAAATTCTGCATAAAAATCTAGCCAAGAATGATATGTCTAGATGCATGATCAGAAAATAAGTCTTTTGGAAGTTGCCTGGTTTTAGAGGAAGACAGATATGTGTAGTAAGTGCTCTAATGGTACACTTTGGAAAAACTTGTCCAATGCTGCTGCTTAACAGACACACATTTTCATCACCATTTTCATCATCCTGTGCTCTTACACAAAGGCAGAACATCCGTTCCCTAAAATTCAAAAGAAAGTCGCTGGATTAAACACATTTACTTCAACTGACAATAAGTGCTCCTTAGAGAGGAGGATACAAACATTGATTTTCTGAAGTCCTTTGACTACAGATGGTGAGAAATAATGTAGGTTGTCATGTTTACTGACATCTTGTTCCTGTTTAATGTTGCTATAACAACATCTGCAAAGCAAGTACAATGTAAAGAAAAAAAATTTTGCTATACGTACATTTGAATGAGTACTGAACCCATTTTAGAAAAAAACTGAAAACATGAAAAGCTGTCTCTTCAGCTTGTAAGTCATGAAGATATCATATTAAAATAAAGAAAATGCTGCTAAATTCATGGATTAATTGATATATCACTGATATATACAAAAAGTTAAGAGATACTGGCAAAATATGATAAAATCATATATTGTCTTCAAGTACAGGTCTGAACCTGCAATGCACATTGAGAATAAATGTGCAATGCACATGGAAAATAAAGCTATACAGAGGTGTGGATATAATTTAGCCCCATAGTACAGGCATAATATATACATAAATGCTACAGATTTGGAATATGTGACTATACCATTGTAGTCTACATTTTTACTGAACCAGGCTTAAATGCTGTTCCCCTTGCCTTATTCCCAAATATACCAGGAGGCAAAAAGGAAATGAATTAGTAAAAATGTCAGGAGGACAACTGAAAAATCTAAATGCATTTCATTTCACAGCACTGTCTGTGTCTCTTATAGACAAATTGACTCTGAGTGTAAGGTCATATGCTCAGCTGCTGTAAGTTTGTACAAGTCACTGAAGGCAGAGAAGGAGAATTAATTTAATTTACACCACAGAGGATCTGGCTTTCAGTCATTACATTGCTCAAAGCCAAAGTTAAGCTATGAAGCTTCATGTTTCTTATGGATGGATGAGGTTAGTTTGCACTCCGGGAACTTATATAATTTCAGTCTGTCTGTTCAGAAACAAACAAGATATCAGGTAGCTGATTTACTGAAATCAGACCAGAGGTGATGTAAAACAAGTACAAAAATTTTGCCAAAACTGTGTTTGTTAAAACACAAAAAGGAATCATAGATGTGCACGCTAGATGTATTTTTCATACTTCATTGCATATTTATTTTGCACATAAATGTAATTGCACACAAGAGCTAAGTGATATCACCCATGACATAATCTTGACAGATTCCCATTTACTTTTGGAAATACAAAACTTGGTCCCTCTCAAGGTTAAGGCATCTCTTTACCATGTTGGGTTTTTTTCCATTTTGAGGCAAGATCTAGTATTTTGCCCTCCTAATGAAAGTACATTCCTACTATTTATGCAGAATGTATCAGTTTTTGTTTTGATTATGGAAATATTTATGTATTGATAACTCCAATGATATCATTTGTCTAAGTGTCATTGCACTTAATACATTTCAAACTACAAAACAAAAATAAAAACACTGTTTAAAATAGCAGCACGATAACTTTCTACATCAGGCATACAAGTTTTGACTTTCCTGAGGGAACAGGTAATGTGTACAGGTACATAATAAAACCAAACTTACAAAAAACCCTGCTTTTGCATAGTGGTTCTCAAATTTTCCTGCAGCAAAATCATTCATTTCCTCCAGTCCAAAAGCTGAAATATCCAGCTGTAAACATCTCAGTGTGGGTATGACACAGATATCTCTCATGCCTATTATAAAGGCCCTAATTTCCCAAATGGCAAGAAGGATTGCAAGCATGCTCACACCTATGACCCAGCAGCTCAAAGCTATGACTACCAGAGTCTGTTTGCAAATGTACTTATTAGATATACAGGACTATTTTCTGTCCTCCAAGGCCATTTGGTTTGCATTACAGAAACTATCGCAAAAAAAAAAAAAAAAAAAAAAAAAAGAAAATACAACAGCCCCTTTTCTTGTTCAAAGGAAATTCTGTAGCTGTAAGTGGAGATTTACTAGCTCAGCAAAGGGAGACTTAGCAGTGTTTATTTATGGGAAAGAATCTTCTTGTGATGGGTGACACACTGAGGAAGTCACACGTTCTGCCTCGTATCAGGGAGTCTCAGAAGAAACACAGACAGGAAAATAAAACAAGAATTTTCAAATCAAGAAAATCAAAAGTAGATAAAAGCAAAAGAATGAGGCAGATCAGAAACAAGCTATCAGGTTATAAACTTCTTACTGGCACAGAATTCAGCTAACTGTTTTAACACTCACAGGCTAAAGATCAATATCTTATCCCAACAAGGACACTGTCCCTGAAAAATCTTTGCTGATAGGCTATGAGCATACAAGCACCACCTATGATTAGATTAATTTTTAAATACGTTTGTATTTAAAAAAAAAAAAAAAAAAAAAAGGAAAATGAGAAATGAGAAGAAACTTTTTATTCCTTTGGAATCGTTTGAATTTTAGGTTTTATTCTGAATTTTCCATAATTTGAGAAAACACTGTTTTATATACCTAATGTTTTTGCTATGATTTTAATGCTAACTGAGGTCTTTATATACTCCCTCTGGACAAAAGACTTTGTACAGTCAGTGTCGTCTCTCAGAGGTCATATTTTCACTTGTAATCAGCTTTCACCAGGACTGTTAAATCATTGCAAGTGATTCAACAAATCACTTGCGTTCAAGTTTCTGAAGGGAGATGTTTCACTTATTTGTAGAATGTTCAAGTGTCTTCACCAGTACAAAAAGAAAATAATTCACTTATATGAGTGAAGGTATTATTTCTCTGATCAACCCACTAAAAAACCAAAAAAATCCTGCTGTAACTGTAAAATAATATTTGAAATTAAAGAAATATGTTGGAATTAGACTGCAATATTTTGTATTCTAATTTTTCAGTTTGCATTATATGTTCCAATTGCATTACCACCTGTCAAAACTGACAAAAATTAAAGAAAAGGGTATATTCACAGGGCCCACTTTGCAAAAAAATTTGGTTTCTAAAAGGATTCTTTTTGACTTGATTTTTTTTTTTGTACTAAAATTGCTAGCCTTAATGGAAAACTCTGCTAGAAGCACCATAGAATTATGAGAGGGGGAAAAATAGTCTTCTCCATCTGTGCTTGTCCTCTGGACTGCTGCAGCTGGCTCTTTTGGGAACCAGAAATACTTGGTTGGGATTATATTATACAGTCAGGGAAATCTTCTGGCTCAGTAAATTAGAAAAAAAAAAGAAATAGGCCCATGTGATAGTGCCACAGATGTGACAGAGAAAGGAAATGTTTCCTATAAATGACTTCATAGAGTAACCATATGTTCGAACCCTCCAGACATATCTCGTTCAAAGCTTCACATTGAAAAAGAAGCCTTGGCAAATGCACTTTGTGCAGTGTACATTTTGCTCTATCACAGAAATGGCAGTGGCTTCTTTCTAAAGTTGGCTAGAAGTCAGAAATGTCAGAATCTAGCGCTGAAGATGCTCAGATACCCACGAACTCTCCCAGCTCCAGTGTAAAACATAGGAAATGCCAACAATTTATTTAAAGTGAGCATTTACTTACCCCCAGGAGGTAATTTTAAAATCATTAAACAAATCTTTTTGCGATAATATTATATAGAAAAATAAAAGCTACAGAAAAAAATTTTTTTTTTATATCTGTTGATATAACACTGGACACATGTAAGCACAAAATGTATGAGGCTATACTGACATACAAAAACCATCATTAAATTTCTGGACTACTAAAAGTCCTGAAAAATCTATCACATTGCTTTATTCATTAGGCTTCCAATACTTTGACTGTGAGTATTTATGCAATTCGTACAAAGAGGGCTTCTGATACTCCTAATATTTGAATCACTTGAGGCTGTCTGGAGCAAAAACTATTGACAACTAGGCAACCGTAACCATTCTGTCATCTTGTGAACATTTCCCATTCCACCTAAAGTTAAAACCAAAGCTTTAAATATGCTGAAAGGAGCACACAACATCTATCCATGACTGATAGACTGAAAAGGGGGTTCAAAAGATTTCTTTGCATCTCAGCAAGTTTCTGGTAGATCTCATCATCTTACTTAGCTCACTTTTTTACTGCCGTAACCCACTTGCAATGGAACTTGAAGTTAGTTGTAAATTCTTGTCACACTGAACAACAACACCAGTACAAGTGTCATGGAACCTTTATTATTGTATTGTATAGCCACCTTACCTCTAGCTACTATCTCATTATTTAGTCTCAAAAATGTTGACTAACAAGCCCTTAATTTCACGGCACAGTTTAATAAGCCCCAAATCCTCACATCAAACCTCAGTACAGAGTAAGGGGTAGAATATGATAAGCACACTTTGCCAAGACAAAGCCAAGGAGAGCAGAAATAAAGGCAGAAAAAGAGAAAAATAAGAAAGGTCACCAGTCCTTAGATCCTGTGTTGGTCCTGCTACATGGACAGTGCAGAACTTAGGTCAACAAACAGAGGGAGACAAAGAGAGCAAGAGGAAAAAGAGAGGAAGGCTTCCTATTATAGCTAAGTTGGTGCATGCCTCTCATGTAAACAATATTTTTCACACCATTCTGCTCACACATGCAGTCAGTCCTTTTGAGTACTCTAAGAAGTGAGTTCAGATTTGGGGGTTGGGAAGCTGTCACAGGAGCACTGAGCACGAGTCTGAAGGTGGAAAAGGAAAATGGCTCAGAAAGGCACTGCCCCAGCTCCATGGGACCCTCTTTCCATCACTGCTTTCCTGTCACAGCAGTCAGAAAGGCTGAGACAGAACATGCTTATGCCTGGTCCTCCACCCCCGACCAGTTCAGCCACCTCCTTTCAGCAGCAAGGCTGAAAGGGTTTGGCTCCAGTGTTATCACAGGGGCTGCACTTCACTGAAGTGGAAGCACAAAGTTCTCCCTCTAAGGAGACAACCATTTCTCACCATCAAAAGAGCAGTGTCCCTAATGCTCCTGTCCTCAGTGAAGAACAACTAAAGGTGACACAAGACATGCTATAAGCTACAGCCTTTCTCAGTGGCAAGAGGGTGGTTTCCATAAAGAACAAATTTACTGCCTTTGAATAGTTTTCCCTTCAGTATTACTCAAAAAATAATCCAAACCTCTAGGACTGCTTTGCAATACAGTGAAACAGTTATGTGGTCACTCCTTGTGAGGGACAGTGCTTAGCACAGTAGGAACATCTGCTTAAAGGGTGGGGTAGGGATCGTGTACACATACTTTTGAGAAAAGAAAGCACAAGGCAAGAACTTAAGATTTTCAAATATCTTTTTTCTTGTCTCTGTGGTTGTTCCATCGCTGGGAGTGTTCAAGGCCAGGTTGGATGGGATGCTGAATAACTGAGATAACACCCCATGGCAGGAGAGTTGGAACTAGGTGACCTTTAAGGTCCCCTTCCAACCCAAACTATTTTACAATTCTATAATTCCATGATTGTGCCTTTTCAGTAGCACTCCAGACAAAATCCAAATCTTCTGTTTCACTAAAGAAAAACTGCCATCCCCTAATTAGTTCTTGCTGGTTTATTTTTCAATAAAATATTTGCTATAAACATCTCTTTCTTTTTCTCTCCTATTAGAGTTTAAACCTTATTGTTACTTGTAATGCCTCCTTGAGACACATTTTTCTTCTGATTTTTCTCCAGCAAGAAATTCCTCCATCATACAACTTCAGCAGGAAACTCTGCTTCCAACTGCCAATACTTTTTTAGCTCTACGAAAATTTACATAACAGGTCTCTACAGTGGCAGCTTTTCAAAGGCAGACAGAGCCTAACCTAAGCCAGCCCCTTGCTTGGACTGTTTTTTCCCTGAAGATGAGTTAAAATTTAGAGTAGGAATGGCAGAAGAATGCCATCTAAGTCTGCAGGGTAGCTTCAATAATCATAGGATCTATGAACAGATTCAGCCATCAAATGGTAATGCAGGCACAGCTGTATCTGTAATATCCGTTAAAAAAAAATAATTAAGACAGAACAGTGATTTTAAAGTACAAGTGAAGGGATTGAATCAGATGTGTGTATTTTGCTGATTAAAGTCGTGAGATGTACTTTTAAAAATTATTTTTAGTAGTACTAGTATTTTTATTATGATCTTTGCTTGATGTCATACTTTTTTCAAACCAGTAGTTACGCCTTATTTTACTTAAGACAAAGTCCCAAGACACATATCAAGGCTCTTAAACATGAAGGTTAAACAACCTCCTTTGTTTTTATGAAATCCAAACCTTTTCCACAGATTACATAAGGGATTACTGAAATGGCAACAACCCAATATTGTACGTTATATCCTGTGGCAGTTGAGTCTTGCAGTGAAACCGTAAAATTAAAACAGTTCTCAGGGTGGTGCAGAACTATAAAAGGTTTGAAGAACCATTTGGTATTGCAAAGTATTCCAGATTTACAGAACCAATAAAAGTGACTTCCCATGAGACCCATAAGGAAGATTTAGCAACCAGCGCAGAGCAAGTTTGATTCAGATGTCTTTCACACTGATATAACAGCAATTCCACAGGCTATGTGTAAATTTGTATTTTTATAACAATAAAACCAGTTAACAATTCAAATGTAATCTCCCTAAATTCATAAAATTTCTTTCCAGGACTTTTCTCACTTTTTTTCAGTAAATCTTACCATTAATATACTT
Source organism: Pyrgilauda ruficollis (assembly GCF_017590135.1). Classification (NCBI taxonomy): domain Eukaryota; kingdom Metazoa; phylum Chordata; class Aves; order Passeriformes; family Passeridae; genus Pyrgilauda; species Pyrgilauda ruficollis. Next base: position 18,386,439 of record NW_024526599.1, on the reverse strand, counting down.
GTTCCAGGTTTTGTAGGTAACAGATGATAGAAGCAAATAGTTGAACAGATTTTAGGCCATAAACTAACATTTTTAAGAGCTCTATCTGTATTTGTGTCAAATTAAATATACTTTTACTTTAGTCTGAAGGACAATTCTACATCTACTCACTTTCTGCTGGCTGGAAATTGTGAGAACTACTGGCTTCATACAGGAAATGTAAACAAACTGATGATCCAAAAGAAATTAGGACAAAAGATACTGAGACTGTTAAATCAATATTGTGTGAACTGACAAGTACATGCTGCTATCCTTATTCATCAGACAGGCATTATTTGTGGATTTCATTTTATTTTGGGGAGTAATAAAACTTCTTATTACTACTTTTACCCTATGTTTAATATACAAGTTTGCTTTAATATTTAATGCCTTTTTCTGAAATCAAAATATTAGCAACGTTGCATGCTTACATTGCTTTACAGCTAGAAAGAAGAAAGGATCACATTCAACTGCAAAGTTTATTTATTTTCCAGCCCAACATTCAGGTCATAAACTACATCATCTCTATAGCATATATAATCTCTATAACATTATATGATCTGAACCTGTATCCTGTGAAATGAATGCAAGAGATCCTAGGATGTCATATTTTGACCCTTCAATTAATTTGCATATGTCTGAGTATTTTTACGTGCTGACAGGAGTCAAGTTAGAACACTGCTGTGAATGGCAATTGTTCATCTTTACCTGTTACATCCAAAAGTATTACACAGACTGCCCGAGGATCATTCAGGTACTGTTAAATGAAAGCTATACCCCAGGGCTGTGTTTGAGGTCAGTGCTTTGATCAGCAGGTAGAACTGAAAATAGAGCATTTCTCTGAACAAATATGTTTGCAAATAGTCCTTTAGGTATGTCTACAACTGGGTCTTTGTACATAAACTATTGCCCTCATTTTTACAGGTGAGTCCACTGAGAAAAGTTCTTTTTGTCCTTCAGCTTGTTTAATTTTTTTTGCGACCAAAGAAACAATTCCAATATTCCAGTGACATGTTATACATCCTCTTAAACATCTAAAATTATTTTTATTTCTAGTTTCAGTAGTTTGAAAAAGAAAATTAGAATAAGTTCTCAATAAGGATATGATGCATTTTAGTATTTTTATCAACCAGTCCAGTAGTTAAATTCTATACCAATTGAATCATTTATTGGTACTCTTGGGGTACTAGATTAATAAATGGGCAAACTGATGTGTACAAAGACACAGATTCACTGAATGTTCTATTCCTGTGCTGTCATTCACCCAGAGTAAATTTGTCTTAATAGTCCATAACATTGGCACCTACATAAAGAAAAAAAAATTGAAACTAAGGTAAACTGTTCATTTATTTAAAACTTATTGTAATTGCTCTGTTGCTCAGGTACCACTCAGAGAAGACATAATTTTCAAGATCCCTGCCTGTATTATGGAATAATAGCCCATCTTATGGAATAATATGCATATTTTAAAAGGAACCAGTTTTAAGTTTTTCAAAATGTATTTCAAATCACTTATTTAGACCCTTATTTTGTATGCCTGACACTTAAAAACAGTTAGCAGCTCCTGGAAACCTGTGAAACATGTACAGTTTTACCTATAATACTAGGTGGGATCAGGAAGAAAGCATTCTAGATTTATACACCTCCACCTAATACTTTGCTCATCCAGTTATATATACATTTATTCATCTTAGGGAATATTCACAAACTATATGTGTTATCTTTACTTACAGTACAAAAATAATGAGAGAAACTGGACACAGTGAGAATGATTAATGAAAGAATATTATTTAACAACCTGTGTGTTACATTTGGGCTTAGGAACCACCTGGGAAGTCACAGATAGATGCTTGACATGCGCGGACTTCAATACTCAGGGGATGCAAACTAAAATAATAACAGAGAAGAAAATTTGGTTTTCTTGCTTCTCTGATTTGTCTCTAACATGCAATGATGGGAATAGTCATGATTCAGCTCATCCTGACCAAAACTTTGTCTTTTCACAATTTTAATATACACAGATGTAAGAATTTAATTCCGCCAGATTTTCACGATTAAAATATTCAGGCTTTTTTTTTTTCCCTTGAATACCTCTACTTATCAAATCTCTGCCATATATTCTTCTGATTTAATAATATTTTATCATCTTTTTTTAAGCTTAAATGCATAGATGCTTCCCCAAAGAAAGAGGAAAAATTCTTATGTGAAAGCTATATGTGTTCCATGCCTCTCTGTGGCAATGACATAAGAAAATCCAAGAATCCTGAAAGAGAGTTAATGAGAGTAACACAGGAACAAAGAATTGCCAATTCTATATCTTGCTAGAACATATATATAGAATTGTTAACCTATGTTAAACTCTTATGTTACTTTGATCATGAGAACCTTAATCATTGATTTAATGAGTTTTCTGCAATGCAGGCTCATATTCAAGATTTTAACATTGGGGTTTTTGATTTTAAGTCCTAATGAGAAACAATCTCAACATTTATTTTAGATGGGAAAATCAAAGTTTTAGTCTTTGATATTCTTGACATCTTCAGTGCTTTCATTGTACATTAAATAGAATTCTGTCTCGCTGAAAACAGGTTAGAATAGGAGCAGTTATGTGTTCTTAACTACAGTGGAATAATAGAGGAGGAAACATCAGGAGCATCAAACTAATTTCTGTGCAAAATCAAAGCTCCTAGCAGACTGAGAAATCATCACCATTAATGTGGTATGAGCATCTGAATACAAATCCAAATCTAGCCTAATGTCGGTAGGTATAAATTCTTACTTACAGAAAATTAATTGGATTGCCTCGTGAATTTTAATGGGAAGTAATTGAAATAGTTTATCACTTATAATGTTATATTCAGTAGCTTTTCTTATGTGCATAAATTTTGTTCTGTAGTTATGAAAAAAAAAATAAAATCCATGAGAATATATGGTAACTTTAAAAAGGACAGCTATCCTGACAACACAGACTCAAAACTAATTCAGAGTTCTCTGCAAACAGGAGAGAAGAGAAGAGAATGTGGTGTCTCTGTGAAGACCCAGAGGAATTGTCAAATACCAGCCTAACCTATTTTAGCACTCAGATGCTAATACAATGACAAAGTATCATAATCAGGGTACTTAACTTTCTCTACTACAGAACAGTACATACAAAACAATAATGGGTCTATAACTTAACTATTTGTAAGGACCTAAACAGTCAGGGAAAGAAATTTATTGTGAAATAACCATAAACCCTAAAGTACATCCAAACCATACATTCACTCTGTGACTGCCTACCCTAAATATCACTAGTGTAGCTGTGTAGAACTCTTATGGTTCCCTTTGAAAACCTGGTAGTTCTCAAGTAAAAGAGATGTTCAGAAAAGTCAGGCTGAACATTTCTGTAACGGTGGCCTTGCAAGATGCTCAAACTTCTGCCCCTTAACTGTCTATCAGAAAAACAAACAAATCCAACCAAACTGTACATGATGAGGTCATTGATACTCAATGCTTCCATGAATTGTCAGCTCTAAGAACCAGACTATGCTGCAAAAAATGCCTTACAGAGCACAAAAATTTTATCAAAGGGGCATTAAGAATGAATGGGGATAAAGAAAATAACATTAAGGTAAGAAACAGTGTGACTGGTTCAGCACAATAGTTAACAGTAGATGGGCAGCAGGGGAAGGTAGAAGGAAGCTGCAAAAATTTCAGCATCTGAAACCAGAAATTAATAGCATTCAGATTAGCAGTAAGGCAAAAAAAGCATATGAGCCTGTCCTGGTTTAACCCCAACCAGCAACCAAGACACAAACAGCCAACCACTTGCTCCCCCCACCAGCGGGATCAAGGAGAGAATTGGGAGAATCTATAAACACCCAACTCACGGGCTGAGATAAAGACAGTTTAATAGGGAAAGCAAAAGACTCACATACACAGGGAAAGCAAAACAAGAAATTCATTGCCTCCAATGGTGTTCAGCCATCTCCAGGAGAGCAGGACCCCATCACATGTAACAGTTACTTGGGAAGGCAAACTCCAAACAGCCACCCCTTCCTCCTTTCTCCCAGTTTACAGACCGAGCATGATGTCACATGGCCTGGAACATCCCTTTGATCAGTTTGTGTCCCCTGTCCCAGCTGTGTCTCCTCCCAGTCCCCCCACATATCCCCAGCTACCTCACCACTATGGAAAGGAGAAAAGGCCTTGGCTCTATGTAAGCCCTCCTAAGCAATAACAAAAACATCTCTATATTACCAAGCCTGTGTTCAGGGCAAATCCAAAACCTAACCCCACACTAGCCACTGTCAGGAAAAACAGCTTCACCCCAGCCAAAACAAGCACGGAGTACAATTTACCAGTAGAACAGTTTATCAAAAATAAATCTAGTTCCACTAAAGTCTTAAAATCAAGACCACAATAATGTTTATGCAAGTTTACTGGAGTGGCATAAAATGGATTCTTTATTTACATGGCTCCTCTGTTTCAATACTAACGTATTAAAAACAAGATTTTACTTTAGAAAAGGCAGGAGAGCCTGCACCATGTAGGTCAGATGATTTAAATTAGCAACAGTTTCATATTAGTATCTATTGACCTCAGCAGACAAAGAATATTCCATGAGCTTCTGTTTCCTTTCTCCCGTGCACTGGATGCCAACTGCCCTGCTATAGTGGAGCACAGCCAAGGTGTGTTTGAGCATCTAACACTGCAGCTGCCTCAGTAGCTCTCCAAGAACTGTCTCTGAACTGCTTCTAAACTCTGAAATTAAATCATCCCCAAAAGATGCTGGGTTTCTTTTTGTATTTCTTTCCCAAAGTAATGTTTTTAGAAACTTGCACATAACCCAGCAACTGAAGTACTACATGCAGCAACAGCAATAGTAATGGTGCTCACCATGTGTGGGTTTTGCTGTATGAATATATTTGATGGGTATTCAGGGAAAGTTACTGTTGACTCTATGAAACAATACAAGTCTGCAAATATGTTTTGATATTTGCACTTGTGTCATAAATATTACTTAGCTTCTTTTCCATTCTCTACTGTATGTCTGTTTCTGTGATTTTGTGTGTGTGTCAGGATCTTAACCGTTGCAGTTTGGATGTTGATTGTGTTTGATACTAAAGTAGATAGAAGGCAAAGCACGGGTAACATTAGAAACTCAAAAACTAAGTCAAAACCCAGCAGCTCCTCATTTTATTTGGAGGACCAGCATGAAATTTTGCAAACCTCAATAATGCATAACCTCTACATTTTGTTTAAAGTTTAAGGATTTTATAAAACCTAAACACACTTTTTCTGAGTTTTGTATTTTTATTATAAAATGCAGAAACCTACACACTTGTCTGATGCATTTTGAAAACCATTAATGAAACATGAAAGATGCAATATATCAGATCAATTCAACTTCCCAGCAGCGGAATAATCAGAAAGTGGTTTCAATTACCATTATGGTTGAAGAGCAATTTATTACGATGAAGAGCTACTTTATCATAATCAAATGTACTTTCAAATTTTTGTGTAGCTTTTATAAAACTGAAACAACGTTTCAAGACAAAATACTAAAATAAGGAAATGTGTGCAAATAAGGTCCCATGAATTAGACATTATTAGAATGATAGAAAACCACATGGGAAAGTGTCCTTTAGAATACCTGAGTATTTATTGCCTTAATGTAGTCCTAGCATTTTTGTGTTGGGCCAAACTACAGGTTACTCATTTCTTTGGTTACATGTTCCTATCCCCAAAAGGGAATAGGAAAATAGAATAAAAAATAGAGAAATTACAAAGGAAATGAGGCTGACACAATTGCTGGAGGACAAATCCTGTAATGAGAGACTGAGCAAGCTGCATGTAAGGAATTTAGAATGGTGAATACTAAGGGGATATTATGTGTCTCCAACAGTCTACAAATGCCCTCACAGTGACAGTTTACATGATAAAAATCTCAGTCACGGTCTCAAGAAATGACAGATGAAGAACAATGTCTTGAGGCTAAGAAAAGTTTAGACAACATCAGGAAGAAGATATTAGCAGTGTAAGCAATTGAATGATGGCTTAGCCTGTGGTAAAAAGGGGGACAGGGGCATTTTTACTACACTCATTTAAGAACTCAGATGATAAGTTATAGGAACAATGAATGATACACTCTTCAAAAGCACAGGTGCCAAAGTAAAAGAAATATCTCCCTTTTGGCCCTGATGCATTATTGCTTTGGAGCTAAAACATATATTCCCCAAAATAACTGTTTTAAGAGAAAAGGAAGGTAACATTCAACAACAGAAGCTAAATTTAAGGTATTTTTGATACATTAAATAATTGCGTCTTTCTCCTCCTTAGTTGAGATGCAAAATCATGATTCAAGAGCAGTACATAGAAGAAATAGTGCAGATAAGAGGATCTGAGGTTTTTAGCAGTTGATAAAAGAAAGAAAAAAGTGCTTTAATTAAAGGCTGAAATAAACCATTAGAGGAGAAAACATTTGCTACCAAACGTAAATTACTTCTACTTCACGGAAAAGATAAAAGTTGAAAAGCTGGTAAATCTAACCATTAAACATAATTCTATTAGGATTTATCTCATCCTATTTGACTGGAACTACAAAAGTATAACCCCAATAAAATGACTATAGACTGAATGGACCTCAAGACTGAATCATCAATCCCCTGAGATGTTAATGTATCCTTCATATCATCTCTAAAATCCTTTGGCTCATGCTGAACAAAGCTTACATTTCCATTTTCATTTCATTTACCCTTGTCCTGTATCCAAAAGCTTTCATGGCTTTTCCAGAGCCATCATTTTATATCAGTTGAAAGTATTTCATTTAAAAAAAAAAAAAAAAAGACAGCAATATATTCAACTACATCATTGACCTTAATACTTTTCAAAGGTTTGGTGAGTGATTTGGGTATTTAGTATCTAGACATTCATAACTTAGCTGAGATAATATATCAGATGGTTAAAATCATGTTATAGATATTTCTTTCATTTAGTCAGTGAAAAAGCTTTTGGAGTGGTTAATAGTCATAACAAGTATCACAGACCCATCTGAACATGCAGATACATTTATCACTCCAGGCAGTCTCGATGACATCTAATCCCATTGTGGTGTAGGACACAGGTCAGGAAAATGGCAGTTTGGAGGTTTCCCTGCTCAGAGTAATACAGTCACAGCCAAGAAAATGCTAACATTCAGACCTGACCAGTGATATTTACCCAAACAACAACAATACCTTTAATGACTTTTTTTAATATTAGGTAATTCAATGACCAAGTAAGCCCTCTCCAACATCAAAACAACAACAAAAACAAAACCCAAACAAACAAACAAAAAGTAAAGAAATCAGGATTTCTGGCTTGACATAAAATTAAACATGCTTCCAGTAACAGAATGAATATCTCTTGGCTGTAACTTCTTCTATAAACACATAAAAAGAAAAAATAATTCATAGTGGAGAATTCGAGATACCAGTAACTAACATTTAGAGGCACAAAAAATGAATCTCCATCTGTCATTATAATACTTATTTCTCAGAAAATCAATCCTGATACACGGAGGTGAGATCTGCTTGGGTAGTAGAGCCTTGCCTTATTTCCACAGATGGCTGGGAAGGAGGCAGGATTAGCTACTGAGTCTTTCCTTTTGCAAATAAAATTTCAGTCTTACTCTTGGCTGTTAACAGCAATTTATTGTTTGAATATTAGAAAGAAAAACAAGTAGTGACTCTTCAGACAGCTCCATCATTACAAACTGAAATTTCAAGGCAGCTATTTCCTCCTGCTAGACACTGTGGATGTTTTTCTGTATACTCTATAAGATTTGAAAGCCTGTTGTTTTTCAATTCACAAAAGAATTAATCTTAACTGCTTACATGTTCTACTTTATTTAAAAATCAGGTATCCTCCAGCCAGTCTTATTTGTAACTCTCAGTAAAATGAGAGTTTTCATGCAACAATTTTTTTTTCTATGTATGCTATTCCACACCTAGTCATCTATTTGAAAACACAAACCTGGCTTCATCCCTGCAATATCCAAAGAAGTTATCTCATTCCACATTTATGTGCAAATACATCAATTTTCACAATATTAATGTAAGCAGTGAAAAATAAATATTCATGCAGCTATCAGTAATGACCAAAAGGAATCTGCTAAAAATTGACTTCTACCCTTGGAAAAAAAGAGTTTTATTAACATATGAAAGTGAGCCCAGCTTCAAATTGGCTTCTTCTGACATAATGTGTGACCTAACCTCCTTCTTCATAACTAATTAAAATTGTTGTATTATTCATATGTTACAGATACCAAGAAGTTTTATGTGAACTGCTTAAAAAGGTTCTGTAATAAAAAAGCATCATTCTAAATGTCTTTATCTCTTATAATTCAAAATAAAATCAAACACTTTAATGCACTTCCAATAATGTTTCAGATTTGCATAAAATGTCTTTTATTTACTATTGACTTTGTTCCACAAAAAATTGGCAAAAGGATCTCCATAATGGAAACCAGTACCTTACTATCAGCAACAAGAAAAAAATTAAGTGAATGTAAATAGATATGAAAATAAATATTTACTGTATCTTTAATAAGTGTTTGTTACATCAAATCTCAAAAGCTCACACTTGTCAAATAGAATTTTCTACAGATCTTGGACTATTGGGCTGAGGGGGAGGAGTTCCATTTTTTTTTCATCCAGGTTTGATGCTAAACTGCTCCACTCTTTTTGTCTGTGTTAAAACAAACCTCTCCACTTAAAAGCACCTTCTAGAACAGAACTTTTTAAGAACACTACTTAGAAATTATAAGAACAGTACTTAGAAAATTATAAAAGTAATTGAAGTAATGCCATGGAAATTTTGAGCAACTTCCTACTGAGTTAAGATAAATTTAAAATGGAGTTACATTGCCCAAGGTAAAAGCAGATGTATTTTTTGACTGGTCTAAAACATCCAAAGGGTAAAGAGCTAATTTGTTTTTAAACTGTCAGAAACCACATGCAATAGTTATCTCAGCAACTCCTGTGTCCATATAATAATAATCAATCACTAATCAAAATAAATTACATATTGAGTCCAAAAATAAAAGTTTGTTCCTACAATAGGTATTCATCTATGACTTTTATTGCAGGTATTTTTCACTTGCTCTTGCTTTATTTGGAACAGAATAGATTGTGTTCTGAGTAAGCAGCTGACAACATAAATATCAATATAGAATAATATATCAATATATAATAAAATAGAATGAGAACAAGGTCTGAAAGGTGTGAAGGATTAACTTCTTTATATCTGAAACTTTTGTACCAACTTAAGTAGACTAAATCCTGTACTTGTTAATACTGTGACCAGTAATCACTTTCTTTAGTTCTTTATTTTGGTTAAAAGCTGATATTCAAGTGCTAATTCAAAATTATGATCAACTCTAAATTCACAGCAGTTCTGCATTTGGAACATACTTGAAGAATCAAGATTTCCAGTAGACCTCTGATGTAGTGCATTTGCACATACAAGCAGTCCTGGTGGACATGCTCTATGAGTTGCCAATAAACAAATAAAGGGCTGAATGGCAAGTCTCAGAGGTTTGTGATCAGCAGACAATGCCCCAAGGGTTTATACTGGATAAGGTATGTTTATGAATGGTGTCTGCAATGAAGGGGAGGACTCACAGCCCCACTTTGTTTCAGTGAGACACAGAAGAGCCTCAATTTATGCTAAATTTCTATACCCTTAATGCAACAAACAGACTACAGCAACACACAAGGCCCACAAGAATTAAAAGGCTTGGGCCTCGGGCTTTTTCCCCCCAAAAAACAATAATTACATTGTGATAAAAAGAATAAATTCTTCTGATTGACACAATGCAATAGTTTTATTTCCACCTGATGGAACATTTTGTCTAGCAGCAGAGTCCAAACAAGATGGGACAGTCAGACTTGAATATTATTAAAACTTGGAAAAATAACTGTAACCAACAAGGCATATATTTACACAAATAAAAATATCTTTTATCACCTGTCAATTTTTGTTAATGTGAAACATCGCTGGATTCAAATATATGTCTTTAAAGGTTCATTTTTCCCTGAAATCCAGCTGACTCTATCCTGAAAAATGTAAGTCCTTATATATAAATGGGATTATATTGTCTGTGAGTGAAATTCTTCCTGCATATTGGGCAAGAGTTGGCATTCTCAAGGGTGTTACAGAGGCACTAACTGCAGAAGACATGGCCACACATGATTGAAACAACTACCTGTCCACTTTACACAATCTGGAAGAAAGGAGACCACAATGGTGATTTGAAGTTTTCTGGTCTATTGGCACCAGGCAATGAGGACTTGCAGTATCAGAAATGAGTCCAGAATAATAAGAAACATCAAGATCTTTCAGTACCATCGCAGCAAGTGTTTCTCTTTCTGTGAGCACCACCACATTTTGTGGGACTAGCTGGTTTGAGCTTTAAAGCAATTATGTTTCAAGTTAGCTGTCAGCATCCCACATAAAGCCAAGCTTTTTCTGAGTTGCCCAGCTCTCCCTCTGCCCTGTTCTGCCTCCAGCAAAATAAGAAAGGATAACAACATGGGGATCCTTACCTCTGAGTAAATATCCATGCAAATCAGACAGGTAACAGTATTAGATGGCCCTGCAGTAGAGAACAGAACCAGAAAGACCATAAGAGCATAGGACATTGGAAAGGCCTTGTAGTAATGCAAAGTCATCAATAAACCTGGAAACCTGGTCTTAGAATTTTCAACAGTACAATAGCCTGTATTTTTGCCTTAAATTTACAATGTTCTATTTCTCCTCTCATCATTCCCTTTTTCATTGCAAAGAAAGCTTTTGAAGTGACAGCTGCTATTCATTTGTGTTCATCAGAGCTTATCATTTGTGTGGCAGCATTGATGGAGCCAGGTTAGCAACATGCAGGAACTCCAGTGTTTCTCATAACTCACCATTCCCTAAAAGCAATACACGGTAAACTGACTGAATCAATGAAAATTGTTTTCAACTTTAAAAACAAAATAATGTTCTCTGAAAAATGTACCCTACTGCATAACAAAAAGCAATTTCCAAATAATTTAATGAAACTTGCAGACAGCTTGCTTTGTGGTGTGCCATGCTGAGGCAAAGTTATAGAAGCTGTAATGTGACATTACTGTTTGTTAACATTTTCCCATGAGCCTTCCTTCTGGTGTCATTTGAGAGTAAGTCATTTAGTAATTCTGAATTTAGTTGAACAGATGTGGTTTTTTTATGTTTATTTTACCATTGGGGTTATGTAAACCTAAACTATGATTGAGCAAAAAGCAATTCTAAATATCAGTATTTTCTGCATATTACTGACAAGGTACATATTGGTGATTCATTCAGTTGTAACAAAAGTCACATTTGGATCTCATATAGCATTTGAATAATTCTAAGCAGTGAGTATACAGAATACATTAATTATTAAGCATGTATTACATAATTCAATTTTTATCTTTAGATGCAAAATTGCCATTTTGTTTCTTGGCCCAGAGTATAGAAATTGGTACGCTTTTACAACATTGCAAGGGAATATTTGACACCACAAAAGTGTTCATACCAATCTGAATTCTACTCAGTCATATATTAAAGTTGCCTTTTGCAAAAGTATTGCAAAGCAGTTTATTTTCTTCTCTGTACTAAAAGGAAAGATTAATGCAAAGTATTACTAGAATAAATTGAAAAGTCAAAATGAGTAAAATTTTCCAAGCAGAATCACCATGAATATATTTCTTTGTAAGTATCAGTGTAACTGTAAAAATTCTTTTAAAAATCTGTAAAGACATCATTCCTATTTCTCAGTCCTTGCATCACATTTGAAAGTAGCATATGTGTATTTCTTCCTTCCAATGACCTGCAATTTAAAGCATAGTGCTTTAAAACAACTGCTGTACAAGAATTTTTTTGTCAGAGATGGGAGGTTATCTTTGAATTAAAATGAGTTTATTTGGTATTTTTTTTTGAGCCACATATGAAGAACAATCTAAAGAATGCAGGTCAGGTGAAAAGGAAGTAATGTCCACTTTATGGATGTTGGCCTCTATAAAATTTCCCCTTAGTAAACCTCAGTTGATTCTGTGGCATTTATGAATCTATGAAAAGGTTCTTTATCTGTCTGATTTTTTTTCCTATATATTGTGCTTATCTAAAATACAGTGCAGCACTGTTTTTGTAGCCTAAGTGGAAAATTTAATTTCACTGAATTAGAGTAGTTAAAAAATTATAATTTTGCATGTTGATCACATATCTTTTGGAGTGTCTTCTCTGTTCTTCACTGGAGAACTCTGACATAAATCTTTCAAATATAGTGAGAGTAAAAGAAGTTAACAAGCCATTTTTCATCAAAGTCTACTTTTTCATCAATGTCTACTAGAAAAACATGGTGTCCCCTTTTCCTTCTGAGTGCATCGAGAACAAGGATAGCAAGAATAATGGAAGTACCCAGTAGTTCCTTCTCTCAGAATGTGTGATAAATTTATAGTGACCATGGAGACATCTAAGGTACTTCCAGACTTACCTCTACGGAGCATCAGCCTCAGATCCGTTACTGTCATTAATTTCTAAAGGAGAGAGTCTCCTTTCTGAAAATATTTATGCAGTTTTGAGGAAAAAATGCCATTCTGGCATCTGTCTCGATGGACCTTGAATATCAAAAGAATCGCAGAATTTCTGGAAGCAACTGTTGAAGGTCATCTAGTCCACTGTTCAAGCAGAGTCATCTAGAGAATGTTATTTAGAAATATGTCCAGACAGCTTTCAAGTATCTCCACAATCTCTGGGAAAACAGTGTCAAAAAACTTGCTAGAGTCCAGGTAGCTTCCACTGCACTCACCCCTTCTATCCAGCCAGTTCTCCCATCAAAAAAGGCAGTAAGGTTTGTTAAGCATGATTTCCCTTTGGTGAATCCACTCTGACTACTTTTGATCACCTTCTTGTCTTCTATGTGTTTAGAGATATCCCCCCAGGATGAGCTGTCTCATCACCTGTCCAGGGACTGTGGTGAGTCTGACTGGCCTGTAATTTCTTCTGTCATCCTTTTTGTCCTTTTTGAAGACTGGGCTGGCATTTGCTTTTTCCCAGTCCTCAGGCACCTCTTCTGAGTGCCGTAACTTTTCAAAGGTGATTGAGAGTAGCCTAGTAAAGATATCTGACAGCACTTGTGAGTGCATCCCATCAGGGCCCATGGACCTCTGGATATCAAGTTTGACTAAATGGTCTCTAACCCAATCCTTCTCAATCAAGGGAAAGTCTTCTTATCTCCAGGCCTTGTCCCTAGTCTCCTGGGTCACTAATTCCTAAGGCCTGGCCTAGGCAGTGAAGACTGAAGCAAAAAAGGTATCTCAGCCTTCTCTACAGCCTCTGTTGCAACAGCCACTGTTCTTACCTCAAATGGTCTTAAGCACTACAGTAAGCAGAGGACCCTGGTGACCCCTCTCACAAATCTGGAAGAAAACCTGATCAAATGCCACTCCCCTGAGTGTAGGTTTAGGATCAAATGGCTCCAAAAAAAGGTCTTAGAAACTGAAGCCAATGATCTGCCATAAACAGTTTCCAAAGTAGTAAGAAAGATGAAGAATTTTGGAGAAATCTCTACAGAGACAAAAAAAATATTGATTTTTTTTGGCCTGGTTCCAAGACCTGCCTCTGTTGACAGACTTAGCAAAGAGATCCACAATAAGCAGAGAACATATAAGCACTGTGGAATAAACAAAGTGACCTGAAAATTGGAGAGTCCAGAGGCATTTGTTAACTAATGCCTCTTCTTTAGGAGCAGCTGCAAGTGAAGGAACAGAACAAGCAAAGAACATCCAAGATGACAGGGATTTACCCACTCAAACCCAATAAAGAGAAAGGACAAAACATTATGTATTTTCTCAAGTCATTTTTGAAGCTGAACCTTCAGACTAAAGTTGGGTGACACTGACAGGTCATATACTCCAGAAACTCCAGATTGTTTTCTGCTTTAGGTATGTGGCACTTACACTTTTCCTCATCTCTAGTGCTGAATTTTATCTTGATACTACTGTGGAATCAAAATGCAATTCCAGCACATATCACTTGCACACTGTAATTTTTTAAAGACACTCTTCTGGACCAGTAGACACCAAAGGTTGCCATTTCATCATTTTAATCCTTTATAAATTTTCTTGAAATTTTCATAGAAATGTCACTATTCATAAAACTATTAATGTCCAGGAAATCAGAAGTGGCCCGGAACCTAACTAGATTACACAGGATGCCAATTTTCATTGAATGGCTTTTCCATTTCCTCCTTCATAATTACGGGAAATGCTTTGAACTATTATGGAACAACCTCTCTTACTGTCTTTGACTAGTTTAAAAAGACAAATGCTTCACTATCTTTTTCTGAGATACCTATGTACATGAATTTTGTTTTCAATTTTCTCAGAATGTCGTCACCTCATTTTTTAAACAGTATTATACATTATTTGGCATTTTGGCTTTTGTACGTAGCAATTCCCATATTTTTTAGTTATCATATGTTGCAATAGGACATGAAATAAAATGACATGCATGCTGGAACTTCCAAGGTAAAAAGAAGGGAAGTTTATTTTCGAACTCTATTATTTATAGACTTTCAAAAGTGACAGTGGATTGGAGGATGACCTTGCCACCTCTCCATTGACACTGGACAAACTAACAGTCTATCAAATTTATTTTCCTCTAGAAAGGAATGCAAAACAATCATTATTTACATGAAAATATGCGTGAGAAACTCTATTACAAAAATGTAAACATCAGAAGGCTTAGAAGAACAGGGTGACAACCTGATTTAGAGGTCGTTCAGCATTTCCAATGAATAAAAAAAAAAACAAAACAAACAAACTCAAAACACTAGCTAATATTTAACTATATTTCTATATTTCTTTACACTATAGAGAATTACAATTTTAGAAGTACAAATATTTTTATTTTTCTTTTAAGGCTGCTTGAAGCCTTCAACATAACTCCAGTAACACTGTCTTTGGTGAGTCACACTACTGCATTTGAGCCCCGAAATGTGACCAAAACCTTAAATTTATTTTTGGTCTTCATTCTTAAATTTAAAAGCATAAATTTAGCCCTTTTCAGCTAAGACATAGGCCCTCTCAATGCAACTATTTGCTTCCATATTTCTCTAATTGCCTGAATCAAAAGCACATCCCATCCCAAGATATCTTAAAAAGCAGAGGTGCAATCTGAAAAAGATCTCATTCTCACTAAATCAATTTTCAAGCAACATTTTGTTCTAGCAAAGATATTCCTGGAGAATATTTGAAACACATTTAATGAACAGTTCCCATTAGGAGCCCAAAAACTGAGGCATAGGTGAAGGGACCCAAATGTAAAGCAGTAGAGATCACATGCAGGGAACTCCTACTTGAGAGTTAAATTTTCAAGCGCAGGATGCAGACAGAAAAGTGATTCCACTAGCTTACAGTAAATATTTAATTGCTATTAGTTCCTTGAACATTGACTCTGTAAATTCCTGAAGGCAGACGGATGTTGAAAGCGCTTCAATGGGGTTTTGAGAAATGCTGAGGCTTTTGGAGGATTGTTTTGAGATTTTTCACTATTTCTGCAGTCTGAGGGGGTTTGTCCTCTGAGGCAGATGAGAAGCAAGCTGATAAAATCCCAACCACTTCATATATATATTCAGAAACCACCTGTTATTATTCTGGTTAGGTACCAAAAGATAAAGGAAGGAACATTTCTTAACACATATAACTTAGGCTTGTATTATATTCCATTCCTATGGTGAAAAAAAAGGGAAAGATTTAAGTAAGATTTCCTGCAATGAAAAAGGGTTAATCATCAAAAATATCAAGGGAAAAGCACAGGATGTAAGGAGGTGTAGAATAATAAATCTTCATGATTTTCTAAAGAATATGTTTCTGCCTCAGGTATGTATTAAAAAGCAGGCTTTTCAAAATACTGTGCTATGGAAAGAAACCCCCAGGAAGCTCCTCTAAAAGAGTTATGCTACTTTTTAAATGGCTTTAAATGTCCTGTTGAGAAGTTGAAGAAGTTGCTGGTAGCATATATAGAGCTGTCAATGATCACAAATAGATCCCTCAGTGATATTTGACCCACAGACAAATGTGAGCAAAACCATGGCTTCACATAAGTCAAAAACCTTGCCAAAGAATCACTAGTAAATATCATTTAAATATGTCTACCAGCAACTTACCCTTGCAATTAATTAGTAATGTTATCAGGAGATAACATTAGTAGTAGTAATAACTAATACTACAAATAATAATTTGACCATTTCCATTGAGTTTGAATAACATTTTGTCAAAACTGAAACAAATAAGATTCTTTTTTGTGTCATTATCATTATGAGTAAATGTTCAGGATGCACACAATGCAGCAATGAAGAGGATTCAGCTTTAGGGATTCATATACGTACAGGAGAACCCAGATCAAAACACTCTGTAATCTACAGAATCAAAGGAAATGTGTGAAAAAATTGTTCTCTCCAGCCCTCCCAAAAAATTAAGTATTTATTCTTAAAATGAGTGCAACTTTCTTTTTGGTATTTATTTCTTGCATTTCATTCTGTGGAGCACTACATACATTAACACAAAAAAAAAAAAAAAAAAAAAGAAGGGAGATACTTCTTTTAAATACCTAGGCTTTTGTCTATTGAGATGTTGACTTACTCCAGAAACCAGTAAAGTTCTCAGGCATACTCTTACTGTTTGGCAAAAGAATACTCTCCCTTAATTAGATTTCTCCATGCTAAAAATAAGGATGTGCTCAGCTCATTTCAGGAGTATTCTGCAGCTCTCCTTTTGGGATCCATGGTTGCTGCCTTAAGAGATTCATTCTCCATATGTCTCATATGAAGTGAAAATAAAACAATATTTCATTGCCATTTTCCAGTAGCAGAAGACTTCACGATTGTTATTGAGATCAAATCTTTCTTCTGTAACTGGTAATTCTCGTGTATTTCTTGCACATCTCATTCTCTTTCTTATCACACATCTTTTACTTTAAGTAGATGGTTTATCACCCAGTAAAGCATCATCCCTCTTATTTCTCTTATGAATTTTCATCTCTGTTGTCTAATTTCTTTGTGAGCATACTGAGTTCTTCATTATATTACTTCAGAGTAATGTGCTTTTCTTGGTGGCACTGTGTATGTAGACAGGAACTTTTTGTACTAGATTCATTGTGCTTGACACCATAGCCAGTACTTGTTTCCTGGAAGGTTGTTGCTTCCTTGTTCCTCTCTGACACTCAGGATAATATCCCTTTCCCCCCACCAAATCTAGTTTAAAGCTCTTCTAATAAGCCCAGCTACTAGGATATTATCCCAACAAATAAAGTAAAATATACATTCAGACATGCAAAGCTTATTTGCTAGGATTTGAACCCAGAGCAATAGTGTACATTAAGGTTTAAGGTATAAATAATTAGGGTAAGCTACTTCTGAAAAGATAAGGAAAAAGAAAAATAGAAGTAAAAAAGTAATCAACAAGGACACATCCTAATTGTAGAAATGAAGCATAGAAATGGCAGTCTGACTGTAGGACTGTGTTGCACTCTGGTGCCTGAATCAGTTCAAGAGAAGCACGGAAATAAGGTCAGTGTTCAAGATTGCAGATGATAAAAGGATTAGAAGATGGAACAAGTAAGGTTGAATGGTACAAACTAAGTTAGATTTTGATTGTTTACATGAACAACATAGCAGATGGTAAAGGTATTTTGTTGTACAGAAACATGTAAAATAATTAGGCTTAGAGCAAGAAAACAAGCTATACAATATGTGGCAAATGGCCCAATAATTTAGTACACTGATCAGGAAAACAATTTGAAGGTTATTATGGAAAATCATTTTAACCAGAAACACAAAACACGGTTGCAGGAAAAAAGCAAACAAAACATTACTGTGAATGTGTAGATGAATAGACTACAATAAAAAGAAATATAATGCTGTTATTGTGCACTTTCCATTAGGCTATATAGGAACTATATATGCTTCGCTGGCTAGCCATAACTAGAAGAAAATGTTTTGAAGTGAAAAAAAGAAAAGTCAGCAAAGCTATAATAAATCTTGAAAAAGACACATTTAGAAAAATATGGCTTGATCACTAAGTTTATAAAGGAGTTTATGTGACAAAATTACATGCAACAATGTTTTTCTCTAATAGTTGCAAATTCCAGATTTCATATCCAGAATCTCTGAGGACAGGTCCTTTTCTGCCCACAAGTGATTTTTTGACACCATGGTACTAGTTAAGGAATAACATCAATAAGTAAAAGTTGCATTTACTCAAAGAATAATGTATATAAAATATGGATGATTACTCTAAAAGGATAATGTATTCCAGCGTAGTTTCCTAAAACCAAAGTTAAATTTCCTCATCCTAACATGAACACTGAAACATAGTAACAAGCTAGAAATAGATGTACAAAAATGTTATGGTCATTTTATCCATAGTTAATGGCAATAATCCAAAGTAAATGGTGTTTAAAAAAATGTAAAACTCTATTTCATTGTTGTATTAAAATAACTGTCATATCGAAGACATATTTAAGCTAAATCAGTAGAATCATCAAAATACTACTTTAGGTATGACATTAATAAAGATATTAATTCATTTTAGTCAAAGACTAGGTTCAACTGAAATTCAGTAAATAATTTTCAATAATTCAGAGAGATAAATTCAGTAATGAAAGTTCAAGTCTAAAGACAAAAATTCTTTACAAACATGGATTGACTGTTCAGCTATCACCATTTTTTCTTTACTGTAAGACTTTGAGTCACTATTTTTTTGTTTCCTTGAAGATAAAACATTTGTTTACATTTAAAAGCTACATTTTTCTAATTCCACCTGCATTCGGTTTTAGAATAGGTCTGACAGGAAGATTCAGACTGAGATAAAAACATTCAGTTATAAAGACTACAGGAACAAAAAAGAAAATATATATTCACTGTTATTAGCAGGAGATGTTTTAAACTACAAAGAGATTGGACAGCTTTATACAACAAAGAACGAACTAAGTCAGAAGTTTCATTATGAAGCAGAAGAAAATTAAAAGATGGAGGGAGGAAAAGTCAAATTTCAATATCTTCAATTGTTGAGTCAGTCAGTACCCAATTACTTACTTCCTTTCTTCACTGTGCTACACTTGAGCATTATGATTTATACTATTTTATGTTAATGGCATACCAGCTGATATTGTTTTAGGTTGTGTCAAACTTCATTGAAAATGTGCACAAGGAAAGCAGGAGACTAACCAGCTATTGTTCACTCAGTATAAAAAAGAATGAATTATCCTCTTTTTGGTATAATTGGCAGGTGGGACAACAAATTTATTCCCTATCCTTCCATTACCTCTTCCCACCCCACTCCCATCATTAAAGTCCATAGCCTGCTTTAGCAATTAAGAGGTATTTATAGAGTGCATGTCCATATAGGCATTTCACTAAAAGATTGGGAAGAAAAAAGACAATGAAAAAAGCTGAGAGTAAACAATAAAATTCTAGCTACAAATTCTAGAACTCTGGTAGTACAGACAATGCAAAAAGACTTAGAGAAATTGAGGGATAAGAATTGAAGGATTAGACTCCAGGAAAAGATATCTAACCATAAAACAAAATAAATAAAACAAAAAGGGCTTCAACATCCAAAAAGACTGCACGTGCAATTCAGGCTATTTTCCTGCTTTAAAGTGAAAAGTATAATGAGCACTATGCTATTATGTCAGGTATATTTTCAAGACCTACAGAGTATTGAATTTATTTGAGCCAAAAGTTTTTGTGTTGCAGCAAAAGGACACAGCATACATAAATGATCAACTTGCCAAGAGTAGGATGAAAGGCAAGATCTGCTAAAAGAATCATACGGTAAGTCTTGCAAGTCAAACAAAACTCCCATTGCATGTGCAGTTTTCAAATTGTTCATATATAGACTAGAAATGGTCAAAAGAGCCTTTATTCTACTTCTATGGAGCCTTCATTATTTATGTGATTGGAGCAGAGGAATATTTTTAATGGTTATTTTTTAATTTGCGTTACAATAGAGGAAAAACATTCTCCAGCATTGTTTTTCGAGTATTCTTTGCCTAAGAGATCAAATGTAATGGTATTATAAATAATACCATTTATAAATAATAAAGCACAATCACATTAATCCCTGCCTAAAGAACATACTAGGCTGCAACTCATATTGCATAGGTATTGTAGCTCGTGAATTAGGAATGCAACTTACTTATAAATAATACAGGAATAAAATGGAGCTATCTCATTCCTCCACACACATTTTTCTCAGTGCCAAATTACATCTATCTCCCAAAACTATAAAAAAAAAAAAGGCAGTGAGAAGAACTGACAAAAGGAATTCCAACCCTCTGACCTGTTTCTGTATCAAGAAAAAAAAAAACCTAAGATCTTACTACCATTCCAATAATCACTGCATTATTCCCATTTCTTTTATTGTTTTATTGATCAGGGAGGAAAATATTTATTATTATAAGTTTGTAGCTCTGGAGAACTTATTTTTTTCTTGGCTATATTTAATCATCCAGTGTCTTAATAATTTGGTTATGTCATCAAAATGTGGCTCTCCAGTGCAATTCTGCATTACATTTTTTTGTAAATTTTGAAATCCACTTGCACAGCTGGAACGTTTTTGCCTTAAATGTGTGTAGACTGCATTGAGGATGCATTGTGTCATAAAAATAATTAAACCATGTTCTCTTTGGGAAAAGTCTGCTTATTACTGAATATTGTTGTCTTTTAGAATTTTTATTAAAATATCTATTTATTAACTTCCTTATCTGTAAGGAAAATATCCTTTTCAATATAAAATAATTTCACCTCATATAATTAAAATGTCAACATTAAACTACTTTCAAGTTTTCTCTTGTGAGATTTTTTGAATGATGATGATTTTGAAAGGCAATGGGAATTTTAATGGGAAAGTTTGGTCCAACTTATATGGACTTCCATTAGTTTTTTTTATATAAACATATGTGGCCTATTCCTCAGTAGTCTGTTTACTTCTCTGAAAAGGATCCTTGCTTGTACGTTTAGCTAAATATTAAACTGCACATGGATTTACTAAAGACTTCAAAAACTTTGCCATATATATCACAAGATTTTAATTGAGGACAGCATTTTACATTCATATATTTTGCTCTGATAACACCAATTCAAGACTCCAGGTGGATGCATTAATCACAGAATCTTCTGAGTTAAAAGGAACCTACAAGGATCATTCAACTCCCATGTGAATAGCCCATACAGGGATCAAACCCATTGATTAGCATTATTAGCACCCAGCTCTAACCAACTGACCTAATCTCAGCATCAATAAATATAACTGAAACAATAAATGCAAAGGAATTAATATCTTTTCTTTAGTTCAACAAAGAGAAAGGGAAGAAAAATTATAGCCTCTAAGCCAAATTATTGTTCATCTTTTTTGAAAACAATTTGTAATCCAGATTTATTATTGAATGTTTTTTTCAAACTAATATATCATTCCGGTTTCTAAGGTTCCTTTAATGCTTAGCATTCTTTATTTTCAAGTCTGCTAAGGTAAAAAATGTAAAATTGCTGCCTACTGTTCATCATCCAGACTCCTGAGTTTAATAAAACTTATGGGTCTTTTAATACATCACCGTTGTAAAGTAGTTTTTCAATAGGACAAGATGCTCCATGCCAAAGTAAATTTTTAGTCATTAAAAAAAAAAAAAAATAATGAAGTGCTGAACCACGGACATTAAGTAGCTAGACTTCCTGTAAATTATTGTGATGTTTAGAACCTACAGCAACGGTCTACATAATCAATGCAGGAGGTTGTACTTATGACAGTTTGAGAGAGTGGGAAGGATCAGTTGAGGACAGACTACCTCATCATTAAATTCTGCAGAAATTGTTCAGCCTTAGAAGCATACAACAGGGTTTTTACTTTTAATTAAGTTTTAACTACTGTTTATGCAAATTCTCCTCTAAATCAGTATCAAACATATCCTAAAGCTATTCATACATATAGCTCATTCATTCTGTGCTTGACAATCCTGCCACTGAAGCAATGTCAGCAAAATAGCTGATTATATTAGATGTGGTTGAGACTCATTTGCAATTTCTGATTAAACTGCATTTATTGTACTTGATTATATCAAATATATGCTAATCAGAATTAGCTAGGTGCTAAAACATGATCATAGAAAGAGTTTTAAGATCAGACAGAAAACTATAAATGGGACTAACCTGCAGTGTGTTTATTAAGATTAGCAATAGAGCAAAACAAACTACCACTCACAGAAATTTTAATTTTGAGATTTCATTTCATATGACTCAGAGGTAGAGGTTCAAAGGCATGACTTTGTGTTTTAATTAAAATTATACAAGGCTCTAAGGTAAACATTTGTACTTTATGCTTAAACAAAAGGATTTTACTTTGTGTTCAAATATAAAGCAGGATCAGTATCCTGCATAATATTTTCCTTTTCCCCCATACCAAAGTAATTGCATAAGAAGGTTTGAACATTCACATACTCACCATTCAGCTCAAACTCTGAGTAACAGGTAATGCAAAGCAAACCAGACAAATGTGCTTCAGGCCACCTTTTGCTAGGCAAAAAGTAAAAATGCTCTCAGGCATTTTGCAAATAACGATATAAAATAACTCCCTACTGTCAGGAATAGCTTTGTTTAAGCAAATTATTCTTTTTTCTCAGTACTGATGATAGAGACAGTTGCAAAGATTTGGAAAAACCTTTCATCTTAGCATTCAAAGCTTTGGGCTTCCTGTGGGGTAATTTAGAAACAGCCAAGCAGAATGAAATAAGGTTCCTCATCACATGAGAGTGCCTGCTACCTGCACAGCACAGTGAAACACTGGGGTCAGTGCAGCTAAAACACCCGTGGCTAACTTAGCAGAGCAGGGGGCAGTGCAGCCAGCCCAGCCCCTGGGGCTTTGGCCAGGCAGGAAGGAGTCCTGCAAATCCCTGCTGCTCCCTGAGCACCTCCAGGCAGCAGCTCCTGCTCTCCCGGGGAGCAATTTCAACATCTCCCACAGGCAAGGGGAAAGAGGACCTGAGCTCCTTATCAGTCTTTCTTCTGCCTTGCAAGGCTCTCGGGGCACACAGAGGTGGATGACTGGTCCCAGGTTCATAGAAGTTCAGAGGGAAATCTGTTATCTCGTGGGTGAGACACTGTCTCTTAGGAGCCTGAAGCAGAACCCATCTCCAGAGAAAACACTTTTGAGTTCAGAAGAACAACCTGATCTTCATAAATCTGCAGGTCTTGTCTCAGGCTGCACTATAATGCAAACGTCTGATTTCGAGAAGGGCTGGAAATGGTGTATTTTCCCTCTTTCTTTTTCTGATAGCTTTCTATATTTTTGCTTATCACCTTAGGATCATAAAGGAAAAATAAAAAGATGTCTGTGGCTTGGCAAAAAAATGACACAATAAAAACTGTTCAATCTCTGCTGAAACCTTAATGCTAATTAGGCTGTTTAATTAGACTGTCTCTGATTAGTGGTATTCTCTTTGCAAACAAGAATGGTGGTGTCAAATATGCCGAATTAAAATAGTTCACTGATTACACACTGAAAATTATAAAACTTCATGTCTCATTCCATATGTTCACTCAGCTCTGAAAAGAAAATATATTTTTCAAAATATGCTTTTTGAAGCTATTGAGATTTTGATTTCAGCTGTCACAATAATTTCATGGAGTTCCCTACTATTCTTTTCCATGTATAATTCCTGTAAACACTGAATCAAGATATTACAATTCATCAAAATCCAATTGTTTTCCCCCAGTAGGTTTTGGATTCAGTTTCAAAGAAATAGCACTTCTTATTTAGTAAAAAATAATGTATAAAATCGTAGGTTAAACAAGGTGACCTCCAGAACACTCATCATTTAGAAGAACTAAACATCTAAGTTGCAACTGTAGATGTTACTTTGATAGTCTCTACCAACTGTTTCTAAAATCCTGATTAAAATAAACTTGAAGAATTTATTTTCATCATGAGAGTAACTTTTACAAACTTCCAGGAGTTTGTAAATAGCATGCTATTTATCAGTCAAATGCAGGAGCTGACATTCTGTTCCATTAGCTTCTGATTAAGTTGAAATATTACAGTGAAAAATCAGTAGACAACTTATGAAAAATACTTCATCTGCTCTTGGATAAAAGAGATTGATGAAATTTACTTAAACTACCTTATTCTGGCTTTCACTCAATCAACATGGTAAGATGATCACAAACTCCTTGTCCATCAGACACCCATGCAAGTCCTACCTTGGGAAAATATTATCTTTCCTTGCTATTCCAGGTAGAGCAAGCTGCACTCTGCTTGCTGCACCATGGGGCTATTTAGAGCAGCATAGATACTGCCAACACTCCAAACTGCCTTGTCTCTATTTCAGAAATTTGGTTCCCCTTTACACTTTCAAATGTAAAATTTAAATAAGGAACAACATATGATGCCAATTTTAGACATGCAAAGGCACATTTGCCAATAACCTGGGATGAGAAAAAATGAAGAGCCCAATAGTCAGCCAAGACTGAAATCCACATCACAAACAGAAAAGCTATGCTCCCTGTAACAGAGGCAACAAAATTATTTCTTCCAACTTCTTTCTCTATTCATAATTTCTGTCTTAATATGATGAAAATCAGATATCTAATCTCAAATGTTCACCAAAATTCTGAGATCTCTTATATATGGCAAAAGTGATTCCTGCAAAAGTGAGGATTTAGAGCACTCTGAGTATGATGCCCTGGAGGCCCCTTAAAATAAATAAATAAATGGCCTTGGAGGAGAAGCAATTGGACTTACAGATCAGAAATGTCCTGCAGAAAGCTTACAAATAAATGGAATAAGGACACTTGGAGAAAAACCCTCTCATTTTCTAACAAAAATAACAAGCAAATAATTGGCTGTGCCTCATGCTCAGTGGATTTTAAAAAGGTGGCAAACATTGAGCCTCCAAAGCTAATGTTTATTTCAGTAATAATATACCCAGGCCTCATATAGATTAACATTGATACTGCAATCCAGTGTAAAGCAACTCTATTGTCAGGATAGTTATAATAGTTCAACTCTTTATAGAAGCAGGCATTGCAAACTGTAGCATCATTCACTTGAAATGGGATAGACAGAGAAATATTCCTTGGTGCTGCTGGATGGAGATGAGAGATAGCCAAAAAACCCTGCAGAGTAACAAATGTGTTCTAGAAGAAGATGGAAGTCAAAAAGAGGAAAAAAAGGTATTATCCACGTACCTATGAAATATTTAGTGGCTAGAGAATACTTGGAAATTAGATCAGTGAAAAAGGTTTCTTTTGTCAATTCTTCAGGGAAACCACTTCATTTTTTAAAAAATATCAGAAAATTTTCAGTGTCAGAGATAGAAATTTCTGTTCCCAGCCCCAAAGAATCCAGCAGCCCAAATCTTAGTCAGTCATTCAGGACTAAATTAGAAGTTCCTGAACAAAACATTAGCAATAATTTTATTCTTCCAGAATCTCTTTGTCTGAAAAAATTAAAAAAGAAAAAAAAAAATAGAATTCAGGAAAATAAGCACAGGCCTGTGAACATTTTGTACTGCCCCTTTTTCACATTCCAGCTGTTTGTTTATACTTTTTCTAAAACTTCCTGGTGTTAGCTGAAATAAACTAGTCACTGAATTTTTTGCTTTCTACCTTTTCTCTTTTCTCTTTGTTTTTATTGGTTTCTTTAGATTGTAAGTATCGTTCCCTTAAGGAAGCCAGTACACATTCCCGGGTTTATTTGAAAATATTGCTAAAAGTAGAATAAAATTTACATTTAAAACATGGAGCTATGAGAAATAGTGTAGAGGGTTTTTTTTTCAAAGCCCAGAAATTCTTTGCACAGAAGACCATTTTTTGCACAGAGGTGAGTGTGTGAGACCTTCCAGTACCACACACTGCTCAGCCTTACATGTTACAAAGCTGTCTTGTCCTCACTGAAATAGTACAAGCCACTTTACAGCTTTTTAAGTCATTATTCTTGCCTGGCATTACTTTCTTTTTAGCTAGACTTTTGGGGAGATATTCCTTGGGATAGACCCTCTGCTAAGCATTGGTGAATATCAACTGTTTTCCACCTCCCCTTTTCACATACTTTCCGTTTCCCTCTGCAGCTCAAAGAAAGTCTATAATGTCTATCAATTGTTTGGCATTGTAATTATGTTACTTTCTGTTCATCTGAATCAAGAACACCCTGTGACTAAACATATAATTTGAATTATGCAGCTTTTATTCTGTAAAAGATTATTTCTGCATACCAAATTCCCTCTGTACAAAATGTCTTTCCATTGTCCTTTCTGATAAACTGTGATTTATACAATCTCAAAAGGACACAGTTAATCTGATGGAGAAATAACATCACATGGAATAGAAGCCCAGGCATTGAGCAGAATTAAAGTCAACTGTTTACATATTTCACTACTGAAAAAATAGCTTCAGACTGTGCAGAAGTGTCAGGCTGCGCAGATGGCAAAAGAGGTATACTTTAATGCATTATAACTGCCTTTGTCTTTCTCAAGGTGCAAAGTAACCTTGCAGTTCCTCCACATTTTAATGACATTTCAGAAAGCAGTCGTGAATTATTTGCTACAGCAAAGCAGTAAAACTGAAGAAAGGCTGATTTTTCAGCCTTTGAAACTTAGCACATAAGAACATAACACCAAGGCTTGTTAAATTGTTGGGCTAGAATTGAAACAAATGTTTAGAATAGAAAAAAAAAGTTAAAAAATAATTTCATTTTCTGTCCTAAATGCATATGCCTGGTGTCCAGAAGATACCTTGCTCATATTATATCACACCAGCAGTTTATGACAGCAGAGCAGACTGTAAAAGTATCCATGGTGACGGGATGGTGCTCCCCATGACAGATGGTTTGCCATGGTTTAGGCAGATTTTTCCTTATATTCCTTCCCTTTATCACAGATTCTCATTGAGAATGCTCCCACACTCTGCCATTACCATTTCCCACAAACTGAAAACAAGACAGCACTTTCTTAGCCCAAGAGAATGGCAGGTAACAGGCAGCACAGTCTCTCAATGCATTCAGTAGAGCTTCAGCTTCCATCAATTTCCCTGCTAGAGCAATAAGGAAATAGATGCCACAAACACAATAACACACATAAACTGCCAAATTTCAGACTGGTAGAATACTATCTTTACAAGACTGTGTCCAGTGCCACACCCTCATCTTCTGTTCTTTGAGACTTGCCTAAATTAGATTAGATGCTGAAATGGTCTTCAATGATTTTCAGAACTGGAAAAATTGAAAATGAAACACCAAAACAATTAAAAAGACACCCTTCTCCTTCTCCTTACAAACTCAGCTTTCTGGAAAAGCCGAACAAGATCTTTATTCCTGTAATAAGGATTTTGTGCTCTTGCAGAGGCAGTTTGTTTTACATATCTAAATGCATATTAGTACCTGAACATTACAGTGTTTAAGACAACATTATGTTTCTGGTCTGATCAGGACATAAATATAAAATGAAAAATTCACCAAATTAACTACTGTAAATATACATTTGAAATTCAGACACAATTGTTTATTTCTTTAAGGCTATCACTGACGGAAAAATGTCCCGACTTTATAAATCAACACGTTTTCATTGCCACATTCTCAAATCTCATGTATTGGAATGGAGAGGCACAAAGTCAGGATTTGCATGAGCTTCCACAGTATTTCAAGGACATTTTTAATGTTCTAGAAGCTGCACGGGACCATTAAGACCCTTTCTATGATCTCCTGCATTTAAATGAGGGCATCATTTGTCTGGAAACACTTACCAAGATATTAATATAAAAGAGCTATTATGGCAGATCAAACGAATCTTACAGTACTCTGAACATTATAGAAAAAAACATTATTGGGCTATTTTCTGGTCAGAAAGTAGCAAATGGAGCTACTCTGGATTTAGATTACCGAGCCAAGAGCAAAAATTAGCTGCACAATGGTCAAGTGATTAATATATTCAGTTCTAACATGTTGAACAAAAGCTCTAGAAACATGGGCAATAATAATAATTATGGAACACACAAGCCATTTCCAAAATAAACCTGGTACAATGCAATCTGATGTAATAGTGACATGATAATCAAGAGAATAGCGCAAAATGCTACAATGCCTGCTTTATAAGCCCTTCAATAGTTCTTTAACAAAATAACCATATTATAATGAAAATAGAAAAAATTATTATACTAACTGGGCCTTACTAAATAATTTTGTTAAAAGTAAGGGGAATTTTAAAAAAAAACCCAGTAGAATAAAGATAAACTTTCCAAAGATCAGAAACAAATTTGCAGTATCTCAAAATTTTTAAGCAATCTACCTAACATGTAGCATGTATAATTATTCTTCTAAATAGCATAAAGCACACAATTGTAAAGAATATAGAAAATAACTCTTGAACAGATTAATTTAACTGTATTTTTCTTGAAGAATGGTCTGTGCAATCCAACTCAAAACATAGGCAAAACTACCCTGCTATATAACCTACAATATTTTCAAGAATTTTAAAGCAAGTGTCTTTGGTTTCCTTCCTGGCTTTCAAAAAGGATTTGGCCCAGAGGCTTGTTCCAAGAATATGAAATTTAAGCATAAAATAACATTTTTTACTCTCTTCTCCTTCTCAGTAAGGAAAGGGCTTATTCCCATCAACAGTCATATAGAACTGCAAAGTGATTTAAGTCTGCCCCTCTTTAATTTTTCTGTGTCCAAGGTTATGTTTTTGAAAAGCAACAGTAGTTTTAGCTATTTCACAAAAACTACAGCAATTTCAGTACCTATTTAATTTTGTACGTGAAGCAGAAGAGGGGTTTGGGTTTCTTTTTTCTATTTTAGTCAGATATGTGGGATATAGGAAACTGGAAATCACCTAGAATTTGCCTGAAAATGAACTATTCACATAACTATAGTCCCAGCTGCCAGTCCTTGATTCACTCACAACCAGAATTTTAAAATCTGTGTTCTTTTCTGTCAGCCTCTTTCCATAGCTCATAAAGGGACTTTGCTTCCATAATTATGTTAAGGCCATTTCATACCCTAAAATATTAAAGGAATTCCAATACACTGCATTTCTGCCCATGATGTTTTTTGCTTTCCAGCTGGTCTGTCTTCAGCTGGATTCTGCTGTGCACATTAACTCATCTTTTCTCCCCAGCAAGTGATTTGTTTTTGAGAGCAGCCACTGACTGCTTTTAGAGGCTCACTGCATGACTTCTGCAATTGGTTTCAACTTGATCCCAACTCTCACTGACACAGAAGTAAAACACCCACTGATTTTAAAAGATGAGTATCAGATCCTCTACCTGTAAAAGACTTACTGTGAAACAAGGGCAGCATGATACATGAGAGTGCCAAATAAACAGAAGGATGATTTTGTGTGGTACCTTGAACAATACCCCATATTCCCTTTTCAGGTCTCCCTTTTCCCATTGGTGTAAGATAGTGCAGACTGATATTTCAATTTTGCCTTCCTTAAAAACGTCCAGGTTGAGTTGAAGTCTGTCAGTGAATCATTGCAAAGTTTTGTGCCTTTGTTCTTGGATCTTGAGCATAGGTGACGTTGGAGCAGAAAATCAACCACATTTGTCCCAGCTTGGCAAAATCTGTTAGAAGACAATATGATTTATTTTAGTTAATAATTTTAACACTATAACTGTAAATTATTAAAAGATTTCCATTGTCTGGCTTAGGAAGGCTATTCTGTGAAACTTCAGTTTTAAATAATTATCAATTCTGTCATGAGTGCCTTTACCTTATTTGGCAAAATTTCTTAAATAATTCTCAGAAAACTCATTTCCCAAGCAAATAAAGTATGTCTTGTTCTCAGATTCTTAGTCAAATTTTACTACATATGTAAAAATATGTACAATTTTACTACATACATAAGTTACTTTACACTGCCTTTTCCAAGTGTCTCAAAGCCACTGGATGAGATGTAATGTCAGGTGACTGTTTTTAATTTAGGTTTTGTGCAAGAATATACATAACGTTCTGTAATTCATTAACTGAATATCATAAAAGCACTGGCCAAAAAAATGTTGATATAATTTATTTATGTCTTCAGTTACAATTTTCATGAAATTTCACTTTAATACAAGATTTTAAATTGTTTTGTGGCTGGAAATTGGTTTGGGTTTTTTTATCTCTACCTCGCCAATTTTACTTCTCTATGACTGAGCTGATTTTTTGCAGACATTGCTGCGGCAAATAATTTGATCTGCTCTCTCTTGCCATCACCTGTCAAAAAGAGCAGATCTCTTTTTCAAATGATGAAGAATACAAGGATAGTTTGTACAATTACACTTAAAACTTTATGTTTTCATGTTATGTTGGACCCGGTAAACAACAAGTTCTACAGAATTTGTCAAAATCCATTTGAACTATTAAACAGTACTTAGACTAGATCAAGATTTATTTCTTAAACACATTTCCTCAGGAAAATAATTCAAACGTTAAAGGATAGTGTATTAACTTTGATTAGTTATTGAAATCAGTTCATACAGTTTTAAAACTGAGCTTAGAATAGCAACTAAAATTACCAGCAAATCAATAAGATCTTCCCAGTTCTACCATTCATCTTATTCTAGGTAAGACATTCTATAAAGTTTCAACCATGTTTGCAACCTGTTATCTGGTGACAAATCTCAGAAGCAATACAAAGTGAAACCTACTTAGATACTATGAACTGAACCAAATCCACATAATCTATGAGCCTTAAAGCAGCTGAAGTGTTGCCAGCTTTCAGTCATCCATTGCTTTGTTATTCAAATGCCCCAAGCGAGCCATTTCACTTGTGATTTCTAATATGCTTTCACATCAGGGTGATTTTCCATTACATCATTTCTCTAATAATACATGTTCATAGCTGCAGGTTAGTATTAAAGAAAGGAATTGACCTGAGGAGATCTGAGTTAAGTATTCTGCCCAGTAGCCTCATAGAAATCACGAATGAAGCATAGCTGCATGTTCTGACTAAAGTAATTTCTTTTTAATGGATTTTATACTGAATTATTTTCTTACTAGTTGTAAAGTTTTATATAGCCAGTGTACAGCCTACATCTTAAGGCTGAAAGATTATGAATAAATCTAACTAATAAAACTATAGCTCACATAATAGCATTTAGGCTGATATCAAAAAATTATTTCCTAAAATAGAAGAAAGAACTGATTAGCAGAAATAAAATTTAATATATACCTAGATTGTAGTGTTACATTGCAACACTTGAATAAAGGAAAATGTTTGCCTGACTAAATTTCCCACTTTTCTTTCCCACCCCTTCTATTTGTAGCTCATTGCATTTATTCTCTTATTAAAATGGAGTTAACACATGCATGTATAACTCTTCCCACCAGCATTTTAATACATACTCTAATATTTTTAAACGTCCAGAATTTGGGAAGGGGAGTCATTATTTAAAACCCTGATAGTGTGCTGTAAATGCAGGGAGAACAATGTTTCACTAAAATTCCTTATTGGAAAATTCCAAGCACACTGGAATTAAAATATGTCACTGCATGATTAATTTTATATTGAACACAGCTCAAGCTTAGATACTGAGCTTGATAATTCCTAACATCTGAACATTCCTTTATTGCACTCATTTTACCTGTAATTTTTAAATTATCGGTTGATAAACACTTTTTCTGCTTTACTTCTTTTCATTTGAGTCACACAACATGCCCTTTTTTCTTTTTGAAATAACTTATAGGCGGCATTCCTACTACTACAAGTGAAATGCATAAGGGATTTGCAGTGGCTTTTTGTCCTCCTATTTCCCAAAGCTGAAAAGAAAACTGAAGGTTAAGTCTGTGTATGTGAAGGACTGTTAAGTTTTTCTAACACCACTGGACCCTCTGTTTTTCTCAAGCAGGCTACAGCCAGGGAGTAGAGAGAAAAGCAGCCTTTGCATAATTTCCTCAGAGAGCACATGTTGAAGAGGAAAACAAAGATACAGATGAGAAAAAAAGGATCCATCCTACTAAGTTATAATGAACAAAGAAAGATTAAGCAAAGAGAGAAGGTTGCACAACTCAATCAAACTGTGTTTTGGTTTTGGCCAGATTTTAGGATTGTCAGAGCAGGTAAGGATCTCATGTTCATTCACTTGCAGTGAACATCATTATCTTTAAAATGGCCGGTGAGGAAAGTGTTTCACCTCCTGAACTGCCTGGTTCCAGTGTTCCATTTATCTCACAATTATAATGATTTTTGCGTTAGCCCAAATTACATGATCATTAATATACTTAATTTTCTCTATTTGTAAACAAATGTAGGAAATAAGGATTAAAAAGTACAGACAGAAAAACTGCATTCATGATGACTCAGGTTTGCAAACTGTGTTTTAACTCTGTAGGCTCAGTATTTCTCTCTGGTCATTTTATCTGTATGTGCTAAGAACACTGAACTTGATCTATATTCTTTCATCAATTTGTCATACTCCCACCCTTCCCTTGAATACTGCTAGGATCACACTTGTGGAGCATCACCACCTCTGAATTAACAGCTGTAGACACAGCTCCTGGTCTCTTATCAAACTCAGCATCCATTAGTGTTATAGCATTCCACAGTGCTCAAAGCCAGATCCTGCCTCATGACAGCTTTTACATTATGCTTACCACCAGTGAGAAAGCAGCAGTAAGAAATGTCACAGGCAGTTACATGGAAAGGTTGTCTAATTTAACAATTACAAAAATCCCCCACATCTATTCCAGTTACATATCATTTATGTATGATAATATTTTGCTGTGCCACATCCTCTTTTACAGTTTAATTCTAGAAATATTTGCTTATTTATATGATACACCATTATTTTTACTTAAACTATATGACACCTGCTGGTAAATGTTCTCCTTCCACTACAAGGCATTGAAAGTTCAAAAACAGACAGCAAGATTTAATGTATCCCAATAATTAATCATAAACCAAACCAGCTGGTTTTCAGTGTATGTAATAATGAAAAAAAAAAACCCAGCTATCATATTCACATATGAAATATAATTTCATGCTGAAAATAGGAATTCTGATACTAATGAGCAAAGTTGGAATTTTAAAAACATCAATTTATTATCAGCTGAAGCCAAAAGAAATAGAAAATATACTTTAGGATTTCCATACTCCATTTATCAGTGTTTATTACTTGTCATTTACTTGGCAAAATAGCAGCTCACACTGGAAACAGGAGCTGTTACAAGCTTAGAATGATAGTCAGCATCTGCAGATGCTGTTCCAGAGAGATTTATTTTTCATTTATCCGTTTTCCAGTCACTATCACACACCAATTACTATTTTCCTATTTCCTAAGGATTTAAAATCCTTAGGAAACCTACATTCATAGTATGGCCTGGTTTGGAAGGGAGATGATCTTCTAGTTCCGAACTTCCTGCCATGGGCAGGGACACCTTCTGCTTGACCAGATTATTACAGCCACCTCCAACCTGGCCCTGAACACTTCCAGGGATGGGGCACCCACAACTTCTCTGGGCAGCCTGTCCTAGGGTCTGAAGTTATTGCCAATAAAGAATTTCTTCCTAATTTTAAATTGCCTAGCCCTGCAAAAAAAATCAGGATTTTAAATAAATAAATAAATAAAACATGTCAGCTGGTTTAGCATAGAATCACAGAATACCTAGGGCTGGAAGGACCCCAAACATAATACATTTCTGCTCCCCCACACACCTGATCAGAGCCCCATCCAGCCTGGCCTTGAGCATCTCCAAGGATGGAGAGTCCACAAGCTTCCATGGACATGTCCCTGTTTTTTCCCTCTGAGAAACTGGGTTCCAACTTCATAACAGTGTATGAGAATCTCATTAAATTTATTTTAATTTCAAGTAACTTGTATCAGCTGTTTCAATTTACAGCTTCCCCTCACTCCTCCCTTGTCATCACACAAGAGGTTTAAATGAATACAAAACAATAAAAATTCTTCTGCAGACTAGGAAATTCATAGGGACAGCTTCAAACTTACATTTTTTAAATAAACTCTGCCCAAAAGAGTAGTTAAATGGACTAAAGGACAAGGGAGGGAAATGTAACCAAGGAGTCACTAAGTGTGTAAGTGTGTGAGTCACCCAGACTCCCACTGAATTAATGACAAGATAAATAACTAAACAGATCAAAAAGCATAAAGCAATCCTTGGAAAAATCTTTTTATGCCTCTGTTTATATCTACTCATGAAGGTGCTAATAAACACCATTACTACCTCCTACTTTGATAGAAGTACTGAGAGAGGCAGGATGGAAAAAAAAAAAAAAAAGTTTTTTACCTGTAAATCTATATATTTTTAAAATTAAATCTATTGAAATAGCAAGACCTTTGCTAGTTTTGTGAGAAACAAGTATTTGTGAACTACTGTGTTCCTCTACAAAACCCTTTCCTGAAGGAAAACTGTCTATATCAAGTTTTCTCCTAAACTGGTGAGAGATATTGAGTGTTGGTAATGAACAAGTTAGAATAAACTTAGAATAAAAATAAACTCAGTCACTCTTCTTTTGTCCTCTGTTTTCAAAAGAAATTCACTGCCTACCGAACTGCAGCTACAAGATAAAGACAATTTCATTTAAAAAGAAACACAGTTCACTGGGACTTTTCCTTCACTTTGGAATTCAAGTCACTTCTATTAAAACATAAGCAATAGTCTTAGAAAAAAAAACCTGTTCCTATTAAACAAAATTTAAAATTAGCATAAACAGGTTCAATGTCCTCAATCAGTCGCTGCTGGTTTTGTCAGCTGATTCTTTTCCCTCCTGTGTTTCAGAGCATCTTGTGGAGTGAATTGCATGAAGGGCCCTGCAAGCCATATGTAGTAACAGCATGTTACCCAGCAGCCAGGTTTAACAGGTTAATTATTTCAAAATTTTTT
Source organism: Pyrgilauda ruficollis (assembly GCF_017590135.1). Lineage (NCBI taxonomy): Eukaryota > Metazoa > Chordata > Aves > Passeriformes > Passeridae > Pyrgilauda > Pyrgilauda ruficollis. The sequence goes on along the minus strand of NW_024526599.1, from coordinate 18,351,526 downwards.
GAGATTTCATTTGGAGTTGGAGTGAGCCCTGATCTAACTTCTGCAAAAGCTGATTTATTTAGAACACTTGAAAAGACCATAAACCACATCTAAAAAGCAACTGGAAATTGGGTGGGTCAGGGAGTTTCAAAACCTAATTCCTTCTCCTTTCTTTGTCCACCACCCCAGTGGCAGTTTCATTACTATCCCTGTAGGAAGACTCACCATCTCTTTGCTGTTTCAAGTGAGTGTTGGGATAATTAAGATTACTGTGTTTCATTATATATGCTCATGGTCAGCAGCCACTTTCATAGATTTGTCTGTAAAATAGGAAGGTTTGTGGAAAGATTTCCTTTTTAAAAATCAAGTAAAAAAAATCCCAGTTGGAAGTTTTAATCTTTTCATGCTGCTTTTTAACCTTCAGGTTTTGCAGGTGAATGAAGTAACCAAAAAAATGTGTTGCTAATTCTAAGTGCTAATCATCAGACTCATCAAGGATTGTTTCATATTCCCTTGCAAATAGTTCCATGCAGCTTTAACCACTGGCATGCAGATGGCAATGCTGACAGGAAAAACAGCAGAAAACAGAGTTGACCAGCTATATCCTACAAGCTCTTCTGCAGATGTAACTTTTATATCTGTGTCAGAAGCCATCATAAAATCTAGCAGAGAGAATACTAGCAGAAGGGTTGAATTTAAAGATTTTCAGCAATTTGCTGTTAAAAAATTTACATGTACAAATATCTAAGCCAGTCCAGCTGTGAAATCCATGGGTTTATCAATGGATTTACAAATCAATATGTAGTTTGTCTTCTGCATCAGCTTGACGAGGTTCTAACAGCAGTTGTTAAAAGCTAATTGCTGTTGTAGTTTGCTGAAATTTGAAATGCCATCAGTAAGGTGATTCTAAATTCAGTTTTGGATAATTGGTAACCCTGGCCATGTTCTATATTGCCGTAGATATTGAAAAGGACATCACCAGACAAGAGATGAAGTACAGAGCAAATTTGAAAGAGAAATGCCAGGAACGACACTGGAAGTAAACTGTTTAGAAAATGAAAGTGTCTGCCTTCCAGCTCGAGTGAGACAGACTGAAAAAGAATGAGGATGCATTGCAGCTGTCTGCACTCCGTTTGCACATCCTAATCAGGAAGGATAGCACAGTCTGTCATGATGCTCAGTTCCATCAGTCAGATGCTGGAAAGGACTTAAGCCATCAAGCAGTGACCCTCTCTATCCTACATGCAGGATGAGCATTCATCAATATTTGCATAAAATTCCTCAACTATGAACACATAGTATCTGCTTTTGAAAAGAGTCCTTATTAATCTCATTCACTTACCTATTTCTTGATATTCTTGAAATTAAAAAAAAAAAAAAAAAAAAAAAAAAAACCCCAAAAAACTAAAGTTACAAACATGGCAGATATGGTATTGTTTGCTAAAAACACTGAAAATGGCATTTAAGCATGGCCATGCTTATATTACACAGACTTATTTTTGAGGAACATCCAAGTCAGTGTGAGTATTTGCACACATAAAAGTAAATACTTTTCCTCCACGTTCTTTTTGCAGAGAGAATTTCTATAACCATGGGATTTAAAATTTCCTTTTAAATTTTGCATTATTACAATTGAGTAATACTGGGAGAACAGACAGAAACTGTTATTTTAATGATTATTCTACCAAGGAGTACATCATCATTACGTCCTTTTATTTAGCATAGATGTTAACCACTCAGTATAAACTGTACAGAATTTAGGGATTTCAAAGGTCTTTTTAGATGTCAAAGATCTCAAAATTATGTCCTTTATCTAAGGGAATAATATTTATTGGCATAAGTGATACTTAGAAGTGGTATTTTATTTGTTTATGAATTATTTAATGTTGCAAATAAATCTTTTTAGTTTGATTGTAACAGAAGTTGGAAGGCAAGACATGCTTTGTCATTAACCTTTAGCCAAAAGCAAAAGGCTTTTCCAAATTGTTTTAAAATATGACAAATGTCATGTGGCTGCCCATTGAGAGTGATTTCCAGAACAATTCTTCCAACTGGGATTAACAATGTTGAGTTGGAAGGACAGTAGAAAAACAAAATATAACACCCCAAAACAAAACAAAGACATCTAAAGCTATGTGGATGACTGAAATAATAAGATTATAAACATTTTTGTGTACAAATTTAGACCCCAGGTTTGGTCCTGTTTTCCTTCAAATATAAACTGCAACAACACACTGCAGATTACCAGGACCTGTCTGATATTTGGAACAGGAATTTTTATGAGGCAAGGACACTATGGCAATAAAGTACATGTTGAAATATTCACAGATGTGACCAGATACATGTGCATTAATTGCAAGACATACTTTGATGTACTTATACATACATATCCAATCATAAAGCAAAAAATATAATCATATTCAAAAGAGCAAAAATTCATACTCAAAATAGCAAAAACCTATTTTGTATTCAATATTTACTGCTACATCTTATGCACATATCCATGTGTTTGTGAAGATTTTAAAAACAGAGAGTAATGTCACAGAAAATTTTTTTACTCCACATCCTCTTTATATGAATGCAAAGCAAAACATGCATTTAAAAAATTCTCTTTTTTTGCATAAATTATCATGGTTTCCCAACTTGAAACTGGAAAATTCTTGCTTTTTCTTGTTATGTAGGTGTGAAATGACACCATATGTGACAGAGAGGAGGCATTTTTAAACACACAATGAGACAGATATCCACTAGTTATTTGTGCCTAAAGGGACATGATACCTGAACAGAACTAGCAGGCACAGATGAGGTTCTTATTGCATGTAATAAACTCTAATTTGCTTAGACACATAAGCAATCTGCATTTGTGATTTAGGAATATGCATACACAAATAAATGTGTGAATTTAAAACTCTAAAAAGAGCTGTTACTACCAAACCCCTCCTATTTGAAGAGAAGGAAACATAATTATAGGTTGTGAGTTTTAAATACTTCTTAAAAATAGAAAGAAAACGTAAAGACAGCAAATATCTGCTAACAAAAAGACAAAACGTAAAATATATTGGGACTCAAAAGTCCCTTGAAACCTATTCCATTCCATTACGTTACTTTTCTTTCTGCTATAAATTTAAATGTATTATTTTTTCTCCCCAACTCCAATTCTGTAGTGGTTTTTCATGGAAGATTTTCATGCACGTGTCAGTTAGCAAGTAAGGCTTTAGTATATGAGGTGGAGCACGTAGGTAATTGTGGTTTATATAACAAAAACCTGGCATTATAAAAGTTACTCTATCATACCACCTTGTGCAAAGACTGCAATTAATTGTCAATATAAATTCTTTGATCAGAATACCCATGTTCTGTGCTTCTCCAAAGCAATAAAAGCTTCAGTGAACGAGCAGAGACCCAAGACTACGTGAAATGATCATGTAAGTAGTGGTTTCACTGCAGTAGGATTTCAGGGGTGCAGAGGCTCATAGGAATGCCCAGAAACATCAAAGTCTAGAAAGGGGAAGACTAACACAATACACAGAAGGGTATCATTCTGTACTAAGAATGCCCTTCTGGAAATAGAAAACAGTTTAGATAGGTGGAAGCCTCCTTTCTCAGGCAGAGAAGCTTTGGGGTTTCTGATCCCTAGAAGGTAACAGACAGGAAGATACAGCCATTAAAAGGAACCAGCTTGGAAAGGCCAGGGAGAGTAATGGGATTGTTTTCTCCACGTATATTAATGACAGAGGCAAGAGGAAAAATTTCAGACCCAAAATATACAGTTCTAGAAAACACAACCAAGGTCTCTGCTAGCATCTCTGAAGTGTTGTTAGAACACACATTTGGTTTCAACACGACACACAGTTTCAGAATTTGCTGTAAAAGGAGGATTATTCAATTTTTCAGGAATTGAGGGCACTCTAGACATAAGCAAAGGACATGAATTCAGCTCTAAGGAACCAAGGTGCTGATGATGAAAATGAGCAGGGTTGACAGTGAACTTTATGCTGAGTAGTGAGGGAAAGCTGACAGGAGAAAATACACAAGGTTTAAGATAACATTTGTAAATATGAAGACAAAAAATTCTGTATTCTCAAAAAAAAAAAAAAAGGACAGGTCAGGGGACAGAAATAATCAAATATAGAAATAATAAGCAAACTGCCATTTTAAAAGAGTGACAGAAACGTAACCAATCAGTAGCATGCCTTCCACTTTGTAAATGCCGGAAGCCTAAGAAACAAGATGGAGGAATTGGAATGTGTGATCCAAAATAAAGTAACAGATTAATATACAATATGTGTTGAAAACTTATGGGAACCAGACAATCAATCTGTGAGAATCTTCTCTCTGTATGAGAGCAGAGCATACAATATTCAGGAAAGGTAGAGTAATTTGAGTTATAGGAACAGTAATTCTCTGTCTTAAATGAATTATCAAATCAAATTAACCAACCTGTCAATTAACACAAAATCTGTGTGGTATAAAATTCTAAGCCTAAATTTGAAAATTAAGATTTGGGGTTTATGTCATCAAGGAGCGATACACCCACACTCACACCCCTACACCCACACCCACCAAATGCAATATGCTTAGAGAAATCAAAGCACCAAAGGAGGAAAAGCATTTCTGTCAGGTAATTTCCACCGTTCTGAAAATCTGCAAGAATGTCATGTCACAATACCATCATATAGAGATAAAACTTGTAAACATTATTGCATTTTGTACCAAGAAAGAGCTAGTTAATGAATCTTAAGGTGGATCTACGTGATGTACGAGATTTAGTTTAAACAAATCTCATAAAACCTTCAAATCCCTTTCAAAAGTGCCAGTTTTTAAACAATGATCACAAAAGCATATATACAGCAAATTCTGGGAACAAAGAAAGAGTGAGCACATTAAATTTCAAAGAGGTAAATAACGGAAAATAAGGAAGTTTATAAAAATTAGGTTTAAGAAGAAAGTATAATAAAATCCTTAGAAGCAGTGTGGAGGTTACTGCAGACACTACAGAAGTGCACTCCCCTTATTAGAAAAATAAGGATTTATCATTGCTAATCACCTATACAATGAAGAAATTGTAGTGAAGTTTCCTTTCAGTGTTTCTGCTTTTGAACAAAAGAGATCAAGCAGAACAGCTATTTGTTTTTCTGCTGTCAAGTTCAAGGTTAAAACTGCACAGCTTTCAGAAGCTGTGTATGATACCCTGACTATTCTCCATGTGATCTGATTACTTACCATTAAATATGATTTTAATACCTCACTGGCTTGCAGATAACTATTCCACAATTCAACTTTTATTGTAATAGTACTTGAGGTTAGTATTTTTATATGTCCATTAACTATCTTTCATTTTGCAGCAACTGGAACTCAGAAACACCACTAAGTTTTACAGCTGAATAAATACATCTAATGTTTCAGGGATGAGAATAAAGAGAACAGAAGAATTTCTGAGAAGAACTATCAGGAAGTTATTGACATTAATTGTAAGAATTGGTAAAGATGATGAAATTTCTTATATGGATTTTACAGCAAATAGGGGATTTAACAAAGAATACACCTTCAGTTTCAGGATGGATCTAGATATTAAAAAGCAATAAAGTATTTAAGATCAATCAGATGTTGTAAACATTGAAATCCTACTGGGTTACATTATATTTTCTGTTACATGAAAGTTAGTAAACAACAGACTGAGTACACATAATTTAAAAGATAATAGAATGGAGTCAAGCAGAAATGTTCTAAAATATTAGGAACATAAAACTGTCAGTGATTGCAGTATTGTTTTGGGAGTCAATGGAAACAATACAGTATTACCTAAATATTCAAAGTGGAATAGATCAAGTAGGAAAGCAGCTGAACCATAAGCAACTGATGATACAAATATATACATTTGAACAAGGCTTAAAAGGCAAATTAAATTAAATCTTGTACACCATATTCACCAGGAAACTTCAAAAGAGAAGTTATACAAGAAATACAATATGATCTTCAGTGAGCAAAAAACAAAGAAAGTTGAGAGCTATTACAGCAAGAGTCCATTTCCTCTTTTCTCCTCACTATTAAAAACTTGGTAAGGTCACAAAGTAGATGGGTTGCACAAGGATTTTAAATACCTATTAATTCAGCATCTTCAGGTATTAGAGACCAAGTTTATTGGGATACAAATCACAGTCTCAGCTACTGAGTAGATGGATGAGCAATACAGAAGAACATTGTCATTCAACTGTAATAATGTTTCAAATCTGAAAGAATTTAAAGCCAATTAAAAGAGCCACTATTGCCTCAGTCCTTTCATTTTTCTTTTCCTTTTAGTGTAAACAGAACACTAAAACAGGTGTCTGTTACATGGTTCATTAAATGATTTGGCAGCAACTTACACTGAGGTTTTTAGAATTGGCTACCTGTGATAAGCATATTTAATAATATTGTAAGACACTCGGCAAAGGAACGTCTACACTGTTTCAAATGTCATTATATTACACTAAGAACTACCTTAAATCTCATAGAAATAGTCTGAATTCATGATAATTATTTTAGACATAAATATAGAAAAAAAATGCCTTGGAAGCAAGACAGTGCAGGAATAAATAAGTTGTTTCAGAAATAGTGGGCAACAGCACATCTCAAATCTGAAACAAAAAAGATGTGCTGTCATCTTAGAAAAAAATTACCAAGAGAACCTTGGTAAGCCAAGAATATGGGCTTGCATAGACAGTAAACAGGGAATATCTCTGTAACCTGCAACTGCTGCCACATGGGTCACTCTTCCACAGGGTGCAGACCCTCAAGGACAGGCTGCTCCAGCATGGGCCCCTCTCATCTCGGCTCTTCCACGGGGTCAAAACCTGCTCTAAAGCATTCACTTCCCCTGGTGTGGGTCGCCTCCACAGGCTGCAGGTGGATCTCTGAATCCCTGTGGCTCTCCATGGGCTGCAGGTGCACAGTATGACTCACCATGGTCATCACCAGAGGCTGCAGGGAAATCTCTGCTCTGGAAACAGAAGCACCTCCTCTCCCTCCTTCTCCACTGACCTCGGGTCTGCAGAGCTGTAACTCTCACTTATTTTCACCCCACGCTTCTCTGGCCACAATTACATCTGTGCCATAACAGGGTTTTCCTTCTTCATAAATACGTTATCACAGAGGCATTACCACCGTTTCTAACTGGCCCAGCCTTGATCTGTGCATCCATCTTTGGAGCTGCCTGGAATTGGCTGTGGTGGACATGGAGGGAGCTTCCAGCAGGTTCTCACAGAAGCCACCCCTGTATACCACCCCCTCCACTACCAATGCTTGGCCACGCAAACTGTATAAAACTTGTAATCCAAATTTCATCCACTAATTGACAACTGATTTCTAGAAGAAAAATATCTTGTCCATTGCTTTTTGAAACGTTTTGATTCCTCTCATCTTAGCTATGGATTGAAGGGATTAAAAAACCCCAAAATTTGGAAATGAAGTGACTTTAATCAAATGGATTGGAATGAAATGAAATAAAGTGAAAAGGACCAGAATTTGCCAAAACCAACCTAACTGAAGTAGCAAACTCAAAAAATGAAACAAGAATACAGAAAAGACAGGAGAAGAATTGTACAAGAAGACCTACCCAACATAAAATAAAAAAAGTAATTTTCACCAAAGGGAAAATCATCTAAATTCATGGGATACCATGAAGTGCAGGGATATGGACCAAAGCTTGCCAAATTGATCCTCTTTGAAATTGCAAGATTTCCTTTCCTTTCCTTTCACTCTCAAGCAATACATATTCTCTAAGCATTTGTATCTTAGTGTATATACAGTCACTCCTTCAGGAAATCCCTTTATGAACACAGAAATAATTATTTCTGTCTTCTGATCTAGCCAAAAGTAGCCTACTGGCAGGTCATTGTCAAAAAAAACAAGGCAGTGTGGCAAGTGTGTTTTCCATTTTTTAAGTCCCTGCACATAGAAAACTATCAGCCACAAGAGAAAAAGCTGAGCAAAGCAAGACTTCATATGAAATACTGAGAAGTTCAGAATGTGCTGGTTTATGACATCAGGAATCCACAAGGAGCATTAGTAAAGTCTGGATTTGACCAAAAAGAGATTAATACCTACCACATCTCTTAATGTTATCCTAGAGATGACCCAAACCTAAAAGAAGGATTTCATTTTGTCATACAGTTTTGATAAAGTCTGACTATCAGAAATGATCACAATTGTAACAGATTAAATCTGAAAGTCACTTTATATTCCTTCTGTAAGATGAAAACTGACACAGGTGGCTAATGTTGCAAGGTAGAAAAACCTGCTTGTCATGCTCCCTTCACAACATTCAGCAAACCAGGAGTTCATCAATGGATCAAGAAGTAACTTCAAAGACAAACTAAAAAAATATATTTTTGGTAATATAAAAGGGTTGGTTATAGCATTGTTTTGCTTTATAGCCTCAGAATGCCCAGTGCATTACAGACAGCAAGCTCAGCAACCTGCTTATATAATTTTTGTTCTGGATGTCACAGTTCAGCACGCTGTTTGGATTTATGTGCAAAATATGCTGTGAACTAAAGACTTTTTACTGTTCAGCTTGAAAATTCAATTTGAATAATAGCAGCATGCAAATGCATATTTTCTTCTGCATCACTGGAAGTTAGACAACATCATTCAGCTTCTACAATTAACTGAAGTGACACTAAGATTTTTGCAGCCATAATGGCAGTGATAGGAATATATTACAAGAGAAATTTAAAGGTACGCAGTAACACATGGTTCAGGATGTACTTTAATGACAATCATCTGCTACAATTTCAGAACACTGGCAACATAAAACGAAAGACTACAACAGTGCACGGTAGAAAGGGACTAAAATAATTACATCCTCCAATCTTATTTATTGCTGACATTTTCTGCAGCAAGTAGGAGTTTTGGTTCATGACAAAATAGAGTTCAAATCTTCCTATTAGACACACCTTTTCCTGACCCTTTAACTACATAATACCTCCTTACTAATATAGCAGTTGCCTCTGCAATTCATTGATTGAGCTGCCATTATTGTGATGATAAGGATTACGTAGGTAAGTGAAAAAAGAAAGTAGTCCCTTACTTCATCAAACTGCAGGAATACATTGAACTGTCCTCTGAAACCCTGATGGATGAGGTTTTTAATTGCCTGTGATTTTTTTTTTTTTTCTTAAATTCACACCAAGTACAAATGATGCATTATTAGTTAGAAGATATGTGCAGAATTGAAGAAATAAAGAAGGGGAGAATAAATTGTTTTTCTCTTATTTTTTGCTGTGTGAACTTCAGACTTCCTCCAAACTAAGAAATGTTGAAAAACCTCAGGCAATATCACACCAGTAGCTATAATTAAAAGTTTTCAGGTAAGTACTGTGAACTCTAGTGTTTCAAGTGCAAGTTCTTGTTGAGCTTAACCTCTTTTCTTGTTACTATGTGGGTTTCCATACTGATCCAAAGCCTATGAAAACAACACAAGCTTTTCTTTCTTGTGTTTGCTTAACGACCTGCAAGTAATGCTTGGTCATTTGCATGACCAGAACAGCAGTTTTAACAGCATCTCTGACATCAGTGAATGTCAAATACAATCAGTGCATTATTTAAGAAGGCATATTACAGTTTTAAATGTGTAATTGGATAACAGCTATGTCAAAATTGGAGATCTTAATCACAGCAACCTGCAATGCTGTTACTAAGAGGCCTGGAAAAAATATGTTCCCTATCCCTAACATTGCATATTAAACCATTGTGCTGTCCTGTATATAAACTGCAGGACAGTCAACATGTCTAGAGAGTCACAGAATGCTTGTCTCTTCTATGCCTTACCTACAGTTACTTTGAAAACACAAGGAGAACTTAAAAGTTACCCTTGCACTGGAAAAGATTAGTCTAAGATGTGTTACTAAATGTGTTTAAATCATCTTTTAAAATGTACTTGATACTGGGGAAAATACAGAGATTAGATAAATAAACATGAGGACTGAGTCATCAAACCAAGTATTTTCCCATCCTTCACAGGTATACCAAAGCAATGAGACAACAAACCTTGAAACTTAAGAATCTTGCATGGTTGCCTCAGCTACTGGTATCAATAATTTGTGTTTAACTAAAGTATAACTTGTTGTCATCTGACATGATCCAGAAAAAAATAAAATCTGGGTTTGATTAGAATACACCAAATGCAAAAAACAATATTTTACTTGATAGTTTGTCCTGTTGCTAGCTCCTTCTTTCATAAACAGTGTCAAACATAATTTTGAGTAGCTCACCCATTAAAACCCATTTGTTCTAGTAACATCTTTCCACAGTAAACAGCCCTTTAAAATTCAATATTACCTTTTTCTATTGAAAGAAATACATATTTACAGAGATACTTTCCTTAGAGTATAAAATCATATTCTTCAAAATCTTGAATCCTTTAGGAATAGTTTTTCTATATTTTTCTGTATATATTTTGGCTGAAAATAAGGAAATATTTTTATTCTTTTTTTTTTTAAATTTCCACACAATATTGTTGAAAATGTTGCAAAATAGTGTTACACTATCACTCTCACCAGTTAATGACTAACTACATCTCTAATTTTCAGGATAATCTAAAACCAACAATCCTATCATAATAGCTCCTATTCATAATGGAAATCAGGGGAAAACTGGCAATGTATTCTATTCTATAGAACAAAAAAAAAAAAAAATACTAAGAAGAAAACTATAATGGACAAAAGTTCTTTATTTATCATCTTCAGATGAACAACAAAACCTCTTAACTGAGTTTTGATAAACTCTTAGCAAGCTGCTGCCCTAGAAGAGTCCTGACATCTTACAAGGGGTTTCTACAGACCTACTACGTAGCTTGGAAGACAGAAAAATACTTAAGATGCCTCTTGAAAAATTGTCTAGTAAATGGTACAAGTGCCAATTAAATATTGATGTCTTCCAAATGAAGAAATCTGCTAACAGATATAAAATAATTTGGCAAACCATCAGGTGCAAATGTTAAACTGATAAATATCAGATGAAAGCAAACAACACAAAGTTTCACAACTATGTGCCAAATAAAAGGAACAGAGGAGAAATCCCTTTCAAGCAGTACAGCAATTTGATCTACTCTTGTGGAGGAGAAAGGAGGAGGAATTTTATACATTACAAAGTTGAAGCTATTAAAAGCAAAATCTCTTACACAGACCTTACCCTCTGCCTTCAAGGACTTCTGCTTTAAAGAGGATATTGGAATGTAGAAGACCACTTGAATTTCTTCTTTCAGACCAGGGGAGAACAGCTATTTGAGCACATTTGAAAGAAAGAAATAATATAAAAATCAAGCTCTCCTTTGATGTCTTTGTAAATAATTTCATTTTATTTTGTATTAGAATTATGAAACTTGTTTTAACAGATAATGGAGTTAGACTAGATCTTCCAAAACCAGAATTGTTGCATATATTTAAAAGTGAAGTTCACACACTGACCGTAAAGCAATTTTCCACTTCAAGGAGCCACCACATTTCTTTTATTTAGGTCATATAAATTGTGTAATTGTCCTTCTCAGACATGGATGGTCTTGCTTACGTTACCTATTCAGCATTATTTCCTGTAAAATCAGCAAAATACTAATGGAAGATTGATTCCTTCAATCAGCTGATACAGCTTTGCAGTTTTTATACCACTTCTAAGAGAGCCTCATCAGTCAAAATAGTTTAATAATTGTTGGAAACTCTCCATGTGTGGAGATACGAGGCTTGACTCTATTTTCAGAAGGCTGGTTTATTAGATTAAGATATATATTATATTAAAATAATACATTAAAACTATACAAAAAGAATTGAGAGAGAAAGATCATCAGAAGACTTGAAAGAACAAGAACAGAATGCATAACAAAATCTTGTGACTCTCAGAGTCCGAGCCGGCTGCTTCTGTGATTGGCCATTAATTAGCAACAACCAACATGCACCAATCACAGGTGCACCTGTTGCATTCCACAGCAGCAGATAGTTGTTGTTTCCATTCCTTTCCTGGGGTTCCTCAGCTTCCCAGAAGGGAAAAAATCCTAGCAAAGGATTTTTCATAAAATAATATAGCTACAAATAATGCTAAAGTTAACACCTTTCTTTTCTGCTTGTTCACTTAGTATGCTCTCTGCTTACATGGAATGATATGCAAAGATATGCTGTACTTATATTTTACGATAATATGTTGTAAGATAACATCAGTATTAAATACCACCTCCTAAGAAAATCAGGTGTCTGAATCAACCTTGGAAAACTGTTCCTATAGGGACAATAATCCTATTAATTTTGTTTCTATTTTCCCAAGAGAATTCACATTCTGGGCACCTGAATATCCTGCCAATATGGTTCTCTACAATAGCTCAAGACAAGTTCACCTCAGCCTGACTTTATCAGCCAAAATCCACAGCTCAGGTAATAGCTTATGAACAGGAGTCCAGTGTGAATAAGGAAACAATTCTGTATCACGGAGCTTTTATATATTCTGATTGTGATTACAGAGTAGGTCATTTTTCAAAATGTCAGACAGTTTCTTATCAAAATGAGACTGACACAAGATGCGCTTTGTCTTGTGTGACTTTGAGTCTCAGACTAAGTCATTGAATTCAGTAAATTAAAAGTAAATTGTGGACGATATATTTTGCAAGACGTACTCCTTCCCTAAAATCTGTGCCTGGGGTTGTCTTCAATGCTTTGAAGTAATGAACTATTAGCAGAATTATTACACACAGACAAATTGCATCTAAAATTAATCTCTCTCTTCTGCCTGGTCTTTTGAGCACTAATGATTTGTCTTAACCAATAAAAACATCCACACAAAATACAGAGAAAATTTTGCACCACTGAAGTTATGAAGTTTCTTGGTCAAATGGTGAGTGATTATAGAATTCAGAGCCAGCGCTGACTGTGGCATTTACAATGTTGTCTTTAAATCTTCCTGGGTTCTTGTCCAGTTCACACACTATCCCCTAAGAAAATTAATCATGTCAGGATGCCATATGTAATAAAGCACAGATTTTAGGTTTCATTTAAAGTAATCCAGAATTTTGCAGTTAGGAGAGAAACACTAGTTGTTATTCATGGATTGTGACGTTCTTGTTAAACTTCTTCAGGCTGTGAACACATCAATGAACAGGTCAGACTCAAATACTCTGTCCATTCATTAGTACCAGAGGCTGCAGTTTAATTACAATTACTTGCCACAGCTGTTTGGCTTAAATTAGGCTACTGATAAATATGGAGCAAGTATACTTTCAAAAGTTGCTAGTAAAACAAAGTAAATAAAATGTTAAGGTTCAAGAAGAAATTATTCAGTTTAATATTACAGAAAGTCATAAAAGTTTTTTAATACTGTAAAAAAATTAGAACTTACTGTCATACACTGTTCTCAGTAAATCTAGAAACCATTATTTTCAACAAAAAATGTGATAATAGAATTCAAGATGGAAATAGATAATATTTTTTCCCATTTGTTTCATATTAACTAAAAGCAGAGTTAACATACACAAATGCTACTCTAGAGCATTTAGCTGCAAGTCCATTAGCAGGTTTACCTTCTATGTCCACAGGATGTGGTCTGCCAAACAATTACACAAACATGTGCCTGCATACAGAATGGCTTTTCAAGAGGACTTTCATTCAAAGCCCATTAAAGCACCTAATTTCATATTTCACACATGCATTCTCCTTGGGAGCAAGACAACACAGAATACTAGATTAAAAATAGGATGATCAAAGACAGAATTATAAAGATAATTTTCTTTAAATTTCCTGTGCAACTCAGAACTGTGACTCTCATAACTAAAAAACCTTACACCACTGTATTTCACCTTTGCGATATTCTTCACACACTCACACGCATACCTCCCTCCCTGAGATGCTGAGCGATGCACATTTCCATTAGACATTTCCTTTCATTATGTACCTTTTGTCTACACTCAACACTTGTTATTCAGCTATTTCTGCAAAGTGTCTCTCCTACAAAAGTGGATTAAAATTACTATCTAATCAGGCAACGCATATTCAAAGCTAGTTTAAGTGATTGTCAAAGTGCAAAGCACCGTAAAGCAAAATTAGTTACACTATTGTTACCTGCTAAAGAATTCCTAATTATTCCCTGTAGTAATGAAACTTCAGAGGTAGCAGAGAGCAGACTCCAACTTAATCAGAAAGAAATTATTAAGTAAGTGCATCACTAAAATAAATTAATTAATAATCTATGTCTAATCCACTGCATTAATGAGTTATGAAAATTCTGTTTCTGAGGTTCTAAAGAAAGCCAGTTTTCATTTTAGAGAGAGATTTGCCAACTTAAAAGTTATGTAAGGATTGTGGAAATGGCCTCAATAGATCAGAAATATCGTTGGCCCATTTAGGTTTTATTTAAATTCATTATTATTCATTTAATTTCTAATCTTTACTATTGATTAGAATAAAAAAAGAATATAAAATTTGGAGGGTGACATCGAACTTCCACAAATAGTCCATGAAGAGATCTTAATTTCACATTTTGCTCCAGTGTTCAGTTAAATTCTTGGGGGACATTTATTCATAAATGTAATCTTACAAAATGGAAAAAATTACTTTGTCCACCTAGTCCGTCCCTTTTGGTTTTCTTATCTTAGCTCTCCTGCTTTCATACAACAGTCATTTATCATTTCTTTGTTTAAAACTTATCTAGCACTTGGCCTAACTTTCTGTATTCAACATAACAGCTTGATATTTTGTAAAAAATGGGGTTTGTTCATTGTATAACACTGCTAAAATTAAACTTTCTATTCTTCAAAAAGTCATGTATTTTGTATTACAACTTACTGTGACCTTGCCTCTGTGAACAACTTAGCTGATGTGGTTCTGTTTCTTTTCTTGTATAAGGAACAGTTGCTTGAAAGAAGAGACAACTGGTTCCCCTTTAAAACAATTAATGGATAATAGGGCCATCACAGTTCCAAACAATACTTACGTACCTGAACATGAGACTGAAAATCACCTAGCCAAGGCCTCAGCAAGCACAGGAAAATTCATAAAACATTTTAAATGTGGAAAGGTCAACAGACATCCAAAGCAAATCTTTTTCAAACAGAGATTATAACCATGCATTACCTCAAGGGAGCTCTCTCCTGTAATCTTTAATTAGCAACATACGAGAGAACAAATGACTTGACAAGAAAAATTATATTGAAATGTAACACTATTTATTCCCTATTAGTGAGACTAATGCTATTTTAATATTTATATTGCTTTGAAATTCATGCAGTACTAGGAAATTTCAAGGACAGTATAGCATTAGTTTCCTCAGTCCCACTCTGATTTCCCTACCTACTCATCCTGCACTACATGCAGCATAGCCAGTTATTACACTGACAGTGGGACAGGAATAAAACAAGTTCCATCTGCCATATATTCAAAAGCTGGACTCAGAGCATCAAAGAGGAAACAGGTTTTTAATATCCATTTATACCATACAACAGGCAGGTTTGAAAAGACTTTTCATTTCACTTAGGTCAAGGTCTCAGGGCACAGATGTGATTTGTGTAACTGAAACAAACATTTTCAGAGGTTTTTAATATATTTAATGTTATTCTTTAAGGATATGATGTATTAATATTTGGTTCCTAGCCCAAGCAGTTAAAGACTTTGCCTTTATAAAAAAAAAAAAAAAAAAAACAAACAAAAAACAAAAACCATAAGGTTATTCCACATTAAAAATATCAAATATCTTTAGTATTTTTCTCTCTAATTGGTATGACTACCTAATTAATTATCCTCAAACTGATTGAACATGAAAAAAATTCAAAGAACCAGCAATTTATTCTGTATTCCTGCACTGAAATTTTGCCTTTAACTCATGTTACTGTCAACTAAGACGAAATTTCTTTGTACCTCTAATAACTCCATACAATATTTGTAATGAAATATATTACCCTTAAAGGCACTATTTTTCTCATAGAGTGGGATAATCTCAAGTATCTAAATAAAATGCATTAAAACCATTTGGCAATCTTTTTTATTCCATTTTGAGCACACTACATATATTTACAGAGATAAATATTCACCCCAAACAGAAACTGAGTACAGATTTGAAAGATATAATGGAAATAGACTGCAACAGACAACCTCTCCCTTATAATAGTATTAAAAGCATCATACAATACAATACAATGAAAATTAACAAGTTGCACATTTTTTGAAGACCTTACTTTTACAACAGTTTAAAAAAATCCTCAAAAAAAGCATCACAACCTGCACCTTTCATGGTAAGGATGCCCACAACTAAATTCCAGCATGTGCTCTGTTAATCACTAAGTGGGTGTAGGATTAGATATCCACAGAATTTAAGCACAGAGCTGGATATCTTCTTTCAAAATGCAAATTAAATCAAATGTCTCTTTCAAGTCTGTACAGTTTATGATTCTGTAATTGTTAAAAATCATATCATAAATGATATCTAAGCTTCCACTCTGAGTTTAAAAGCTGAAAACAATAAGGCTCATTCAGTTGAATACCACAGCTGTAGAGACAAGGATATCTACACTCCAAAAACCCAACTATGGCTTTTAAAATTAATTTATTTCATAAATTTTGCACAACAGATAATTTTCAAAATTTTTCTCTGATCTTTGTTAATCTTTTATGTGTTTATCTTTCTGTAATAAAAGATATATTTTTGTAACAGTAAATTTTGGCATCAATGCTAGCAATCACTGGAAAAATGTCATGAGCATCCTGTTGTCTTAAATTATGCTGCTATCTTTAAAATTAAATTATTGTCCTGTTTTCCTTCCACTCTCACTTTTTGACGGGTTCTTAGTATAAAATCAAATACAATAAATGAAGAGGAAACAGAATTTCATATGTGAACTTCATCAAATAATTCAGAAGATAAAGAATTCCACATCGGCAGTTTGCGTTCATTTCAGGTATTTTGTCTCAGAGCCTTGCGGGACAGAAGACGCCGCCATTCTTCCAGAAGTGAGAAAGACAGCAAATCATAGTGCCTGCCAGAAGGGCACTTTGAAGGGGAGGAGAGGGAAACCAGCACACCTATGGGCCATCAAGGCAGAAGCACAAGTTGTGCTAGTGTGTACTGAGAGAAAGAATGATTTATTTCACTGGCCATATTCATAAGCCAGCCCCAGGGGAAATATTTTATTGAACCAGTATTAAACCTGAGAGCCACCAAAACTTCAAGAATCATACTGTTCTTCTGACATGGAAAATTAAGACTCTGGATTGTACCTGAAATTTAAATAACAGTGGGGTCTGAAAAGACAGCCTTTTATTTGTCAGATATAAGGAATTATTAACTTCTCTGATAGACAGCAAAGCAAATATACACAATGTGTCAATTTTCCCACCTACACTGCAATATGCTCATGACATCTACAGCTCAAAAATTTCTAAGGCAGCATATTATCACCCCTCTCACATACACCCCTCCTTCAATAAAATGCTTAATTAAGTAAACTTGTTCTTCCCATCTTTCCATCTCTAGAAGAGCTAATTCATGCACTTAAGCATAAGAACATTAAATTATACATGAATGGATATTTATATCCTTTAAGAAAAACATCAAATATCAAAAAATATCAAACATACCAGTGTAATTTATTTCTTGGTACCAGCAGAAAAGTAATTCTTCATACAATATTCCTTCCCTGTTCTAAAGAAATTTTTCTCTTAATATACTAGAATGCTGGTAGATTCTTTAGCAGGTATAACTCAAAATACTTAAATATAGTCTAATAATGTGCACAATTATGTGACAAAGCAAACTTTCACACATTTGATAATCAAAGTTTAATCCTATGGTGCTCTGACCTGCAAATATTTCTTGGGACTGTTACTGGTTTCCAAGACTGGTTTGTTAAAAATATAAGAATTTTCATTTCAAAATAAACATTATTTCTTTGGAATCATAGAATCATTAACTTTGGAAAAGACTCCTCATCTCATCAAGTCCAGCCTTTGACTGAACACAACCATGTGAACTAAACCATAGCACTATACACCAGGGTCAAAGAGGTCTTGAGTTTATTGTGGAGCAGATAGAAGAAATGGTTCCCTTTATTTTGTCCATTAGAAAAATCCATTAGAGTAATATAATGTTTGCAAAAGCCCCTTCCTCTTACACTCTTAAACTGTGGATATTTTTCTTGAGGAACAGCTCTCCAGGGCTGCCACAGTTACAGAAGAAAAATCTGTACCTGACGTAGCTGAAGATTATCCCCAGGAAATACCTGACCAGCCCAAAAGGAGCAACATCCAGAGGAGAGAGTGAGGTGAGCAGAGGAACACCCATGCAGGTGGCTCACAGAACCCTGTCCTGCCAAGAAAAATGGCTGTTGCTTTTCAAAACAGCAGAGAATTTACGACGCATCCAGTTTAATTTTAAACCACATTTTAGTAATCAAACCCAGATGTCTACAGGGTAGGTATCACTTCAACTACAGCTAACGTCTTATGTGACCCAGCACAATGCACTGCTTTCAGACAGAGAATACAACTTAGTGTTACATTCCCACCAGTCTCCTTAAATTTACCTGCAAAAATTCAGATCATTCATTGCAAGCTTAAGGTTTCCAAACTGGAAAGAATTTTTAAGAATTTTTTTCCCTGGGAAAATTGAAACAGGAATGGGAATTGAATGGAAAAGGTGAGAGTGATAGGAAATGAAATAATTTTACAGAAAGGAAAATACCCCCCAAAATGCAGCCTCACAAGACAAGTACATAAAGTGCTGAACACTGTTCAGCTAAGACAAAAAATGAACTGCAAAGTAACCATTGCAAAAAATCTATCCTCTAGCAGCCCTTTTTAGCTGTTTATGTGAAAAATGGTACTGTTTCCATTTTAAAAAGGGGAAGGAAAATTAAAGTGCAAATGACTTCTAAAAACTACAGTTAGGGAAGACAGACATCAGAACCGGCTGTTGATCAGAAACAAAACATCTACTGCTACTATCATTTGCATTCACTTGGAGTCTGCGTTTTTAATGCTTAGCAATTTTCAAACTTTTTTCTTTTTCTCTTATTGTAAGCTTCATAAAAGATAGAAGAGCTAAAGAGGACCTTAGCTAAAGAGGATTCAACTTTCTTTGAATTACATTCAGCTGAGAAGTCACAGCAGAGTCAGGTTTTCACCTCTTGCAAGATGTTTACCTTCCTGGTGTTTAGGGTTTTTTTTCATGTTCAGGGTTCATTTTTTCCCCTCCCTTTCAAGGGAAGTCTAGGAAACCCTCACTGCACTGACTATTTAAAGTAGAAAGCTTTTTTGATAACTGTTGTTAAACACCTCTGTGCTATGCTCTACATTAAATTTGAGTTATTTTCCTTATTTCTTTCTTTTCCTATACTTCAAGTCTTCTCGAAGGGAATTCATTCCTACCAGGAATGAAGTGCATAGATGTTTGCAGTAAGTACTCAAGCCTGTTTCCAAATGAAAAAGCCTCAGACTTCAATACTTTTACAGCATTGTCCTCTGATAGACTGAAGGAGGAATTGGTAAATCACTCAAAATACTTTGTTCAGAAAAACTTTATTCACTTCCTACTGGTATTTGGCCTAACTTCAACTAAAGTACAAGGCCAAGGTCAATACACTTTAAAACTGATTAGTCATTTTGGTCAGTTCAGTGAACATTTTGAGAGCATGTATGTGTATCACATCTTCAGAAAATGCTGAAAACCTTGTCAGCCTGGTTCATATGAGGGCATTCAAACCGGACAAAAAAGTTCCAAAAAGTGAAAGTGTCACCTAACTACACTACTTTCAAAAAGCAATTTTGCTTTCATAATTCTTGGGTCCCTTTGGGAGCTGGGGGAGCAGCATAAATTGACACAGTTTCCATGACAGATGTAATTTATATTAAGCAGAGTCGATTTGCAGTAGTTTTATGTACTTTACTGGTGTGTATTTCCTTAGCATGTAAAAATTAATCTTTTAATATTTAAGAACATAGTTATGAAATACATCTTCACAATAAATAAATAAAACACTTCCTAAGGCATCATTATCACTTACGTTTTTCCACTAGTGCCTTCATTGCATACAGTCACAAAACTGCATCAGATAAAACCGACTTTATTACTGCACATCAGCAAAAAGGAAAAAAAAGAAAATACATCATGTATTCTGCATTTGCCACCAATTTCACTCTCAGCAGGAACAATTTCTGTTGGCATTCAGAAAGCATTAACTATGCTACAGAACTACAGGAAGGAGAGATCCAAAATTAACTATATTCGAGCTCATTTTGTCAGCCAGGTGAGTGATGTAACCAGGTTATTATGGTCTCTCTTACATGCTTTCAATCTGCTCTAAAAATAATATTTTGTTTCAAATGAAATAACATTAATTGTAGAGACAAGCAAAATCTCTATGTTGAGATTCTCAAGTTGACTATTTTCTTAGACACTGCCTCTTGCCCCCAACTCAAAAAAGCCAAAAAACCTTCAGGAGCCATCCTCAGAGAGTTTACTATCTCACTGAGAACACCATCCAAAAAACAGGCTGTAGCCTTAGGCCACTGGAAACCGGTCATTCTCTATTCCCTGGCCAAATGGAGAATGCTAAACCATAACACAGGCAACAAAAGCACAGCACTGCACAACAAACTACACCTGTAAAATAAAGCCTTGCTCCCACTTGTTAGCGATAAAAAATACCCTGGTTCCAGAAAACTCCTGATAGAGATACCAGCTGCTCTGTAAAATAAATCATTCCAAGCATTTCCAGTAAAGAGTTACCCGAAGTTGATAATTGTGTCCTCCCCTATGCTGACTCCAGCTTTATTTTTCTTTCTTCTGCTGCTGAGACAGCTGTGCTAACAAATGCTGACAAGAACTTTTTGTCATGGTTTGCATATTCCTCATAATCAAGGTCAAACAGACAAATGTAGCATGGTGGTGGCTGGCACCTGAATGCTGCAAACATCTCCTGCAGGCTGTAAAATGAACATCTATTTTATACTTATTTAATATTTTACACTTTAATAAATGTCTATGCTATATTTGGCTATTTTACATTACTGTTTTGGCTGAAAAACATTTATCTTCTCTAATATTGAGTTTCTTTATTTGTTCCCTTTGCTGCATATGCTTGGAGGACATAACAACTGACCTCTCAGAAAATACTGAATAGCCATGGGAAAAAAAAAAAAAGTACATTATTTCAAAAATCCAAACCCTTTAATTAAAAATTTTAGAGGAAGATTGTAATTTTCACTGTGTAACTATTCAACTGAGGATTATTTACATGTAGAATTTTCTGCTTCTGATTTTGACTGATCTGAAGATATATATACAGAACTCAACAGCTCAAAGAAAACACAGCAGAAGAAACCTAGTTTCCCCACTGCTTTCTTGTAAGATATACTTTTAAATGAACAATTACTCCAGTTTTTGGTGTAATCTGTAGTAGCAGTATAGACCATTCACTCCTAAACACATTATAAGGAAGGGTAATAAATTTAACTCCTGTTTTATTGTCAAACTGAGATGAAACTTGAGAATAAAAAAAAATCATAGTTAGAAATAGGTATATTCATTTTCATTTACTGACTGAAATTCCACAGACCTAACACCATTCTTAACACCATAGTGAAATTCCCATTTCAGTACAGACCTAACACCATTCTTCAGTTTATGTATCCTGGCCTATGTAAGGATATACTTATTGATTTCATCTGTAAGCAGAACTCTTCTCCAACTCCATAGGATATCCTTTCAGTATGCATTTCACTTTTTTTTCATTTGTACATTATTTTATTTTTATCAGACTCCATGTCACTCTTGACTTGAAAATCAGTTAAATGGCAAGAGTTCATTCCTGTGGTCATGTCACTCCCATGGAAGAGTCACATAAATAATAAGTCATTTACCAAAAATCTATCCTCCTTTCTCTTTGAACTCATGTTCTATGAGTCAGATAGTGCATTGATTAGTCTACCAAGAATCATTAATTATCAAATAACAAGACATTTCAGATGTTCAATTAGCCACCAGATGGAGGCCACACAGTCTCAAAATGCAGTAGAGGCATATGGCCGTTAAACATGAAAAATGAGTACAAGTTTTGTAAAGTGGCTGCAGAATACAACCTGTAAATCAAACCAAGCTCCTTATGTGACTGGACTTCCATAGGATATAAATTAAACTCACTGTATGCTTTTAACCTGCAAAAAAACCAGTCTGTGGTTTCATCTGTATGAATCTCCCCTACCAATAAAACTCCAGCTGACATTGTTTTGCGATGTAAGGTTTTGCAGAAAACACACATGGATAATAAAAATTCCTCCTCACCAGATTAGAATGTTTTACTCCATTTTAGACACAGTTTTCTTCAGTAAACAACCAGAGTTTGTCTTATTGGTATGTGTCTTTTTAAAAGAAAATAATTTCAATACTTAGAGGAGATCTAAGTCCAAGTGTTTCAATAAGGCAATAAAAAACACTGCACAGATTCAGAGCAGAGCGCAGGTAGTCAGTATTCTCTCACACAACAGAGAAAGTGAGACAAGCAGGTAAAAACGTCTCCCTATTCATTGCAAATCTAACAAAAACTGGGATTACAATTCAAGAAAATTTGAGCAAAAGCTAGTGAGACTTTTTTGCGACATAATCATATTACTCCAGGAATAAGGGGATGAAACTACAAGAAGAAGAAAAGACAAGAGTTAGAAGACCAGGCTCACCATCACTATTAGAGGGATGAGGACTGGGAATGACAGCAGCCAGCAGAGAGGATTAAAAGTTCCCTGAGAAATGATCACTGATCTACTTTCCTTTCCCCCCTCCCAGAGGCAGCAGTGATAGGCAGCTTGACTCTCCTGGACCTGGTGTGGAGAGCAGGCACTTTGCTGCAGGCAGCAGCCTGATCCCCAGCATCTTGCACATGTAGAGTCAAGACCTCTCCTGACTCCCTCTTGGCCAGCCCCAGCTGCTCCACTCAAGCACTCTCAGACACCTTGAGCAAGCAAGCGTGAAGAAAAGGTTAAACAGTACCCTCTGTTGCCTGGCTTTACATTCCCTGCTTTAAGAACTGAAGCTAAGAGTGAGCAGAGAAATACCTTGCTTGGTTTTATAAAAATAGCAGTAAAATGTGCAAGTTTTGTACCACAGTTTGGTTACTGAAAATTCAATTCCTCGTAGACAGATCTGGCTAAGCAATCCTAGGCCAGAACTAGCCCATATTTCACACACTATTTCTTCGCTTTTCAAAATACAGAGCAGCTGGATGCCAAAACCAAAGAGAGGGAAAAGTCTTATGACCAGGTTCTACCTTTTGTTTCTCATACACAGTCCTCTGAGGATCAAAGATGTTACACACAAGGGACAGTGTGAAATTAATTCTGAGTTTATCTACAAAGAGAGAAGTTTTTGTGTTCCATGAAGGAACTTCAGATGTCTCTTTTCCTACTAAGCACTCTGCAATATTCTTTTCCATTGCTATGAACACAAAAAAAAAATTGTTACTTTTGTCCAGTTTGTGTAATCACACAGCCAAGCAACTCAATTTAAAACACAAAATAGTCACAAAAAGGATTTATCTTTCTTATATTTAGAAATTATACAATTTCTTTAAAAGTCCCCCTGGCAAAGTATGTATACAGTTATTTGTTATAGTTTGGGGGAAAAAATCCAATATAAATTTGTTAGAAAATAAAGATCTGTCATCAGTCTACAACTGAAGTTCCCATTAGAGCCTTAAAATACACACACCCACAGTTAAAATCCAGTAATACCATTTCATTGCAAGGACACATGACCTTACTGTGGAGCAGGAAAGCAAATTGGGGTCTTCTATATCCCAGCCATACTTGGCCAAGATACAGATGTCTCTGTCTCTCAGAAGAGAGGTGATCAGTGGCTCAAGCACACTGCTGCAGCACCACTACTCCTTCTCTGTTACACTTGTGCCACCTGCCCACTCACCACAGGACTGGATTGTTAGGCAGCCCTTTAGAAGTGCATTACATAGTTGGTGGAGATTGTGGAATAGTGGAGAAGGCATGAAGCAGCACTCCCACTTCAGACTATATAATTCTATGTGCTGTGCATTGTTTAGACTACAGGAAGCGATTGCATGTGTATTTAAAAAGATGCATATCTTTCCCTTTTCTTCTTAATTCATAAGTATCTCTCCAGATACAGTTACCATGATTGTGACTTTAAACAGATTTTACAGCCAAATAGCATTAAAGTGTGGCAATTAGTGCCTTTTAACACTCACGGTCTGATTTGTGAAACAGGATTTTAAGTAATAAGCCATCTGTTGCTCTCAATTTTAATTGTTGTGATAATTATGTATTTTTAATTGTGATCCTAATTTAGATCACAATTTATCACCAGGAAATAAAAGGCACTATTTGTTTTCATCAATTTACTGAGCTACTTTTAATATTTTAATCCGTTCTGGTACAGAAACAAAGACCAGTTCCTGATGAAGTAAAAGTATACTTTTGTACTTGAAAATCTGCACATGACAGAAGCAAAGCAAAATTATGTCAATAAACCAAATTCATCTTGAGGCCTCCATTTCTAGAAAGCACTACTCAAATATTTGTGCCAAGCAACTGCTATGCTTGCTGAGACATAAACAACCAATAACCCGTAACATACAACCAAAATGATCTATAAACATTTTAGACTCCTTGCCATGCCAGAATCTATACTAAGCTGTCTAATATCCAGAGAATTACTTGCAGGTTAAGAAAAACTGTTTGACATAAAGAAAAAAGAGGGAGTTGCTCTCTACCTTCTTTGTTTCCTTCTAATGGGAGTAAATCAGAGGAAACAGAGGATTACAAAGGAGAGATTTCTCAGGAAAATGCCCTGCAATCTTGCAATCTCTACTGTCTGGAAGATGACACAGTCTGGCCTGATCATTTGGTGATGATCCCCTTGCCAGGAGCACAGCCCAAAGGAATCTGAAATTAGACAAAGCCCTAAGCTTAACAATCAGATCCCAATAACTTCTGCACAGTTTTGGAGAAAAATATTATGCTAAGACCAGTCAGAATATCTACTAAAACAAACAGTTTTAAGGGTAGAATATTGCTTCAAACCTCCTCTTAAAATTTATAAAATTTAACGTCTCCCAGAAAGAGACTGTATTGGTTTGGAAACATACTTTAAACTAAAAAACTATATATCTGCTTACAAAAAACCTTCTATACCATTGTTCCTATAATGCCACAACAGAAACTGGAGCATAAGAGCATAATATCTTATACATTCCAAAACCATTTAGCTATTTAGAAGTGTCTTAATTGCATGACAGTATAAAAGATATATATGATGTTCTTAGAAAGTCTACCTTATATTTAAACTCTGAAATCTTGAGATAAACTTTATCAAAATTAAGAAGCATTTGACTTTCTCTTCAGGCCAACAAAAATTTAAAACTATACAGCCACCTAATTGAAATGAGAATGACAGCATGAACCCTAACGCAATCTAAAAGAGACCCTGTCTGAAGTCAGAGTGAAGAAATAGGTAGGCTTTAGCTTTTTCCAGATTTATATTCTCAGTGTTTCCCTTCATAAGCACAGTATACAGTCCTCACCAATCTATCCATGAGCAGCAAAACCAATTTTCAGTAAAACATTTTCCATTTCCATATCTTCATTTTCACAAGATAATGAAAATACTTAATTTTATAAATTAAATTAAATATCTCCCCAAGAACTACAGCAGATAATAAAAGGAGATCATGTTCAAATAGGTGACTAGCTTCCAATAAAAATAGCTGTGCTTTTTTTTTTTTCAGCTGGATAATAGATCTCAGATAAAATACACCTCATGCTTCTGCAAAACTCTGCAAATTATTTCTACTGAGAAAGATTTTCCTGTTTGATCATGTGAAATACCCAAAGCCAATCAAAAAAACCACAAAGACCAGTAAGCAACTTCACATAAATTGCCAGATTTACCTTTCAAGCTGAACTCTAGTTTTACCATTAAAAGTTATCATTTACTCATGCTGAGAGGTATTTGAGAAAAACACAGGAAAACTCAGAAGGGTTCTGAGCTACCACTCTGTGGTAACCATTGGTAAATGCTCAGTTTGAATGGCATCTCCACAGGCTCAAGCTTAAAATATAGCCTGAGCAGCAGCATTACAGGCAATGGGCAGTGAGGAAATCAAGCCATGAGACGAGTTGTGTTGAGGTTATTTTTCCCCTTCTGATCTTTTTAACAAGGTTAAATCAGTCAAAGCTCAAAAACAAAGCAGGAGTGAATTCCAAATATTTTCTGTGCAATTGAATGTTTGGAATAACTGAAATAATTGTTAACTTGTTTATTTTATTCATATTCAGGAACAAAATAAAGCATCATTTTGTTTATTTTATTTACTTTAGCCTTGGAGAACTGAAGAGAAATGAAGTGATGATAAGTTTTTGTTCCTCATTTGTCAAGTCCTTTCTACAGGATTTAAACTGTCGGCAGTGGTGGAGTGTCTATGTTTAAGTATAGAGGGAAACACACAAAATGCACACTTGTCCCTGCCCTCAAGACTTAACTAAAATTTAATTACTATATAGTCTATATGCTTCTCTTTTAACACTACTTTTAGCTGCATCTTTTAATTTGTCTCTTTGCAAAAAGGTACACAAGCCAGGGGGAAAAAGGGATGGGGGGAAGGATGTGAGGGAATCTTGTTCTGCCTAGTATCATTATTTTTTAAAAAGTACCAAATCGCAACAACCGTCTATCTCCAATTTTTGAAGAAAAAGATACCAAAGTAAGAACCCCAAAAACCAAACAAAACAAAAAATCAGCACCACAGCCTAGCAGTGGAATATAATTATAAACTCGATCCAGACAAAGAGTAAAACAACAATTAAATTCTTCACAATCACAACTTTACTACTCATGTCCTCACCATTTCTTTTACAGCAGTGTTTTACACATTCATGTGCCCCACCTGGCAGGCTGACACATCCAGTTTTTATACTACCCCTGAGCTCCAGACAAAAGAGACCAGAAGACAGCAACTATAAACTTTGCATTGCAGTGACTGAATCACAGTTGTGGGAAGTTGGTTCTTCTGCAACTATTGAAGCCACACGTTGCAACTACCTTTGTGATGCTTATGAGAAATTTTAATGAGAGGCCAGTTAAGTAATGAGACAGAAACATCTTTATTTTAAAAAACACTTTTGCAATGATTCAATAAAAAAGAGTCAGTGTGGAATCTCATTGTTTTGCAATGTAACTCTTTTTTAAGTACCAAAGCTCTCTACTTTATCCACATGATAAAAACTGCACAGTAAGCATTTCTTTTTTTCTGGTTACAAATCTTAAGCAGACATACTCATCCCTTTGGTTATACACCTCTGAGAAGAAAGGAGTGTTAGTGGGTTTGGCAGAGCAATGTAGGCAACACTGCCACTACAAGATAAAAACATTCACTTAATTGCTATCCCACATGCAACATGCTAGTCCTCCACAGAGAGGAGCAGCCAGCTGTCCATCCCCACTGCACTCCCAAAGCACCACGCGCCTGCTAAGTTGAATGCCAGGAAGAAGACTAAATGTTAGAGCTTGGCAGTAACAGAGAACAGAACATTCCCTGTTTTCCCCCAAAGACAGGGAGGACATTAGATTTGCACTAGTCTCCACAGGGCTTGTGGCAAAAGTAAAGGTGCCTGGCAGTTTTCTCTACCAACACATTAAGAGCCAGGTCGCTATGGAAGAATTGCTACTGATCTAGGAAGGTGTAGTTTAAAAAATTTCTACACAAAGCTGTCACTGCTTTGGCCATCTCTGCTGCAAGCAAACTACCTACATGAACTCTTTTTCTCTTAAGTCTCTCCTTAGTGTTTTAAGTTGATTTTTCTCTCATATGAAAGACTATTCAGTTCCAGGCCTGCATGCATTTAGAAAGTCTTGCCAAACAAACACTGAATCTTTTGATGGTCCTCAAAGCAAAACTGCTTCTCTTGGGAAAATGTTACATTGGTTGAAGCACTGGAAAAAGTCAAGAATATATTCACTTTGATGACAGATGAAATGTAAAAAATACTTCAGAATTAGGAGGTGTTGCAAACAACGCAGTTTTCACAATACCAAGATAAAAAACCCCAACCAGCAGCAGTCGGACACACAACAGATTTTATCTTTTTTCTTCTCACTTGGCTTCTAAAATAAACATGTTATCTTTAACAAATTTTGCATTCTGGAGACACTACAAAAACTAAAACTATCCAACTTCAGGGTTCAGAAATTTACAATAATGATATAATAAAAAAAATTATATCTTAGGATTTCATACTGCTGAACTTATATCAAACTTTTTTTTACTAGGCACTTTTTTCCTGGCTAGATTTTTATGAATGGCTGGGTGTTGAAAATATTTCTGTACTTATTTAGTGATAAAGTGGCTATTGTGCTTATTAAATACATACTATTTGATATATAAAAATTATAAAGCAAAAGCATTTAACCATATTGAAGAAGTAGAAGCATAGAATCATAGATTCAGTTAGGCTGGAAAAGACCTCTAACATAATTGAGTCCAACCATTAACCTAACACTGCCATCTTCACCACTAAACCATGTCCCCAAGTGTCATCTACCCAGTATTTGAAAGCCTAAGGAATGGTGACAAAAATAGTTCCCTGAAGAGCCTCTTGCAATGTCTAACAGCCCTTTCTATAAAGAAATTTTCCCTAATATCTACTCTAAACCTTTGACACGACTTAAGGCCATTTCCTCTCATCCTGCTGCTTGTTACTTGAGAGAAGAGACTTACACCCACCTCATTAAAACATTTTTCAGGCGGTTGTAGAGAGTGATCAGTTCCCCCCGAACCTCCTTTTCTGCCTCAGCTGCTCCCCACAGGACTTGTGCTCCAGTGCCTTCCCCAGCCCCTCAATGTCCTTCTTGTAGTGAGGAGCCCAAAACTGAACACAGGATTCGAGGTGTAGCCACACCAGTGCTGAGAACAGGGGGACAATCCCTGCCCTGGCCCTGCTGGACACACTATTGCTGGCACAGGCCAGGATGCCACAGGCCTTCTTGGCCACCTGGGCACAGCTGGCTCATGCTCACTGTGGTCAGCCAGGACCCCAAGGTCCTTTTCTGCTAAGCAGCTTTCCAGCCACTCTTCCCCCAGCCTGTAGCACTGCCAGGGGTTGTTGTGACCCAAGCACAGGACCCAGAACTTCACCTTATTGTACATACACACCCTGGCCTCCATCCATCAATCCCACCTGTCCAGATCCCTCTGCAGAGCCTTCCCACCTTCCAACAGACCAACACTCCTCCCACCTCATTTATTGTCATGTGCAAATTTAACTGACTGACAGAGCACTAATCCTCCCATGAACAGGATATGAAAGAGGGCTGGCCCCAGCACCGAGCCCTGCGGAACACTGCGAGTAACCAATTGCAGTTGGATGGAACTCCACCCACAACCTCTCTCCGCCCACAGCCTTTCAGCTAACTTTTTTAGCCAGCAGAGAGCGCATCAATCCAGTACATCAGCAGCCAGTTTCCCAAGGAGAACACTGTGGAAAATGACATTTAGAATTTCATGCTAAAATTTTCAAATCACAAATTAGGATGAAGAAATACGGCCAGCTAATTCAAGGTCTGAAGAAAATCAGTACAGTTAAGAAGTTTTTGAAGGAGGTCATAAAAGATGCCATTTTTGTATTATTTTCTCAGTTTTGATTTCTTATACAGTTTCACAAGTATTAATAAGCCTGCTCAGAATTATCTGAAGCAGTACAGGTTTGTAAAACAGTAAGTACTACTAGTATTGCCAAGCATTGAAGAGTTTATGTTACTGCTGGATAATTACCTGGGGAGCATCAATAGGTGAAGAGTTCTAAAAAACTAAACAAATTGATTCAGTGGGATCAATTAAACCAAGACTTCATCTTAGTAAGTTCATTTTCTTTTTTTCATTTTTTCTTTTTCATTTTCTTTGTTATTTTTTTTTCCTATGCATATACACAGAAAGCACTATTTTCTGCTAGAGATATTTTTCTTTTCCAATGCATCCAGGTAACACCCACTGGGACTCTACTGCACTGAAGGGGTGAATGACAAGTTACTGTGCCATCTAGTGAGACTACCAGCTTATCCTGCTGCCAGAGCAACACCTTATCAGGAATCCTGCACCACACAACCACAGGATTTTGTAGTCTGAATGCAGATTAGAGAAGAAATACAAACTCTTGGATAAAGCTTGCTCTCTGCTGTAAGAAAAATGTCACAAGCTATCACATAAAATCATCCACAAAAGGCATAAGACACAAAGGATAGCAGGAAAAATATTTCACAAACTCCTCAGTGACAAGCAGAACATGAAATGACAAGCAAATGTAATTTACAGACAAAACCAAAAAGAATATGAAAATTTTAAATATGAGCTTTAGCTTCTAGAAAATATCTGATAAGGATTATACTTGCTGACACCTAGCATCAGTAGTGGTCAACAACCACAGAAGCAAACAACACAGAAGGAATAGAGTAGTGATTCTCAGTTGATTACACAACTGAGGCTGATGAAATTCAGCCTACAAGACTAACTGTTAGAGGAGTCAAAATTAGTTTTGTTTTTGAGAATTAGGAAGGGACTAGAGGGGTACAGAAGAGCAGAAAAATTACTTGGGGTACCCTTAAAATGCAGTAAAAGTGGGTAAGAGCAAGAGAATTATAGACTGGTTAAATATTAATTGTTGGGAAAATACCGTAAAAAAAAATTTAAAAATAAGCTGTAAGCATAGAAAAGAAGACTGATGGGCACTGCGAAAAACAAAACATGTTTAACTCATCTAATTTCTTTCTGCAAAAGATTTATAGGTTTTGGTATAGTGGCAGATGCAGTAGGAAGAAGACATTTTGCCTTTTTCCAGGTTTTTGACACTTGTTTAACATAACATGTTCATACCATAAAATAGGTAAAACAGTTAGAGTTATAGGGTTGCTCAGGAAGAGTCATCTCTAGCTCATTATCAGATGGGGGAAAACACAAAGCAAGGTTTTGCATCAGTCTGTCCCTCTCTTGGTACTATTCAGCACATTTTTTAATGATCAGGATGGGAGAGTACATGCATTCAATTGGCAAGCTGAAAGCAGCAGCAAACACATCAGACAGCAGAATCAATTGGGATTTGAACCACATATTACTCTGGGAGAAGGCACATAGTAAAAAGGTGCACTTTGCTAAGGATGGAAGCAAAATTCCATATCACACTCTGTGGAAGCAAGGGAGTTATAGTGAATCATAATGTGATCAAGAATCATGAACATCAAGCTGCTAAAATGCAAACACACAATGGAAACCTCATTTTAAATTGTGAAATAACCCTCCTAACTACCCAGCTGAAAGCTTACAAGCAAAGATTAGCACACTTTCCAGTCTGCTCACAGCAACTGAGGGATGCAAATAAAATGGTGGTAGGACAGTTGAGTGTTGAGAATGATCAGTGATTCAGTATACAGAATACTTTTCCTTCAACAATTCTTCAACAACAAGAAAAAATCTTCAGTAGTAAGGAAAATTATATATTGAAAGAGAACATGGAATTTTCATCACTGGTTATTTTCAGAAGGAAGTTGAACAATTGCCTATCACAAATATAGTTCATCCTGCAAGATCTTTGAGCAAGGTCTCTACTTCAAGTCTTGTTTTCTGTAACAGACCAATGTGATTTCTTTTACAAGGACAGGAAATTGATGGACAGAATTGTAGATGAACCTCATCTCTAGCTGGGCAAACTTTTAGTGTGTAAAATCTCTTCACTTACAGTGATATGCAAGGCAATGTACA
Organism: Pyrgilauda ruficollis; assembly: GCF_017590135.1. Lineage (NCBI taxonomy): Eukaryota > Metazoa > Chordata > Aves > Passeriformes > Passeridae > Pyrgilauda > Pyrgilauda ruficollis. Next base: position 18,319,776 of record NW_024526599.1, on the reverse strand, counting down.
TTTCCATTCCACTAGGATTGAAAAGTGGTCCTATTTTCTCGCCCTAGGAGAAGAACAGAAGCTGCAAAAAGAGGTTATACACACTTAAAATCTCTGAACACCAAGTAAGTATCTTCCACTTATAAGTTACAAACATGTAACAAAGATTTAAAAATGAATCTACAAAGCTGTTACTAAGATAATGATTAGACGTTTTTTAGAAATTTTACAAAGATAGAGCTTTATTGTGATTATAGTTTGCATTTCTGGTGTGAAATCTTCGGGTCATATGACTGAGTTACTGTATTGCTCTCTTTAGCAATACAATTGACATTAACTAGTGCTTGTAGGGCTCATCTTCTCTCAAAAATCAATAACTGCACACAATTTAAACTCAAATAACCTTTGTGGTAGTTTTTTAATTTTTCTAATGATACCATGTAATTTTTCTTTAGATTTAGGAAACATTTAGTCTCAGGGCTTTGGAAAATAAAACCAAAAATTGGTCACTTCTTGAGCCCAGATTTGGGGATAATTTACTTTTCAGGTGCTATTTTCCTCAGAAATGCACATGTGAAGGGGCCTTCCTTAAATAACTGCTTGCAAAATTACAGCCAAATAGTGTTTCTAGTTCTTCTCTGTAACTCTTGGTGACTCAAAATTATGGCAGAAATGTTATGAAGCAGATGATTTTCCACTCTGTATATTGCTTGTAGGGTTAGAAAATTTTCTTCGAAAGTGCCTAGGCTGAGAAGCTGATGTATTGTTTCCTTGTCAAATGGCTTGAAGAGCTAGACAATACCATTAGATATAGTATTGAAATGGTGAATGGATGGATGGATGGATGGATGGATGGATGGATGGATGGATGGATTATGCTCACCTGCTGTGTACTGTTTGCTAAAGACATTTTAGTAAGACTTTCCTGCTTCCTTTCAGTTCTAACAAATTGTCTCCAAAATGTCTAAAACAGTCGTCTAATTTAAAAACCAGCCCCCCAAATCAGAAAATTAAAAATCACAGTTGCAAATAAAGGTAGAAAAGCATACTGCATATTGCTTTGCTAGAAAATGTTTCTGTATGACTTTAGTTCAAAGTCACCTCTGGAATATAAGGTATATTCTCTTTAAGGACCTGATGATCAAACTCTAAATATTTAGACCCTTTATGAAAGTCCATTGCTATTGCTAGCCTTATCAGTTTCTTTTCTGCTTCTAATCCTGTTCATTTCCTTTCCTAGACATGAGTAGTTAATGCTTCATGGTTTCCATTCAGCCTTTGAGTGCAATATATTTTATTGTTCTGATTTCTTAACATTTGCTATAATTTTCTGTCTCTTACAAAATTTATTCTGATATCTGAATGTCTTTACATGTGGGGTAGCTCTTCTATTATGTTTCATCTCTTTTCAACACTTTCCAAGTTTTTCATATTGAATAGAAAAGATAATAAATGCTAACACTGAAATGAAAAAATAATTTTAAAAAACTACTAAAGAGAATGACTCTTCTATTATATTTAACTGGGCCATAGCCAAACCTGTTATTAACACCTATAAAGGACTAGATACAAAAATCACTAAACTCACAACTCTCATTTTTCAGTACTGCAAAACTTTATGATTACTTGGAGCTTTATCACATGAAGGTGATAAAAGCTGTGAACTACAGTTCACAGCTGTTCTGGTGAAGTTTCTCATAATAAGCCTCTATATTTTAATCAGTTAATGCATATCCATCTAGGCATCACTTTCCTAATCTTTCAGAAACTGTCCTCTGTAACAGGGTTGAGAAACCATTCAGGTGGATCAATCTTAACAGAACTTAGCCCCATTTGTCTGTCTGGTAGGATGAGAAAGTTTGGACAGATGGACAAAAGAGGAAAGGCTTATACAACAAGTAAGGCTCATAAGGCCAGTTTCTCTGTCCTTACATTCCTTTGCTACTTTGAAGCTTACATTAAGGTACTAGTAATTATCTGAGACTCAGGTTCAAAGACAAAATGTTTTAGAGAAAGATACTCATATATTTTAACAACTTTAGAAGGGAAATCCTGGATTTACCAGCTTTTATTGCAGCCCTGGAAACTTATTTTTAGAATAGTCAAGAGACCTAACAGAAGACCATGTTTTTGATTTCAGTTATCACTGCACAAAGACAATAAAGACAATATGTACCTCTTTTATCAATAGGTAACACAGGTCTCTATGTCCTCATTATAACTGAAGATCATCAAATGTGGAAGGGATACTGAAACTAAAGGAGGCATAGACTTTAATATTAAAAAGTAGGGCATTATTCAAAGATTGATTCAGAAATAGACTGAAGGCATGAGTCAACCTCTCTTTTGTCTACTCTTCTGTGTCATTACCACTGTAATGTTACCTTTAGTGAGAGCTGAGTGGTCTGCTGGGTTGCAGCCTAGTAATAGAATTATTCACATACTTCATTAACCTACAAATCCGTAACAGACCTTTTGCTATCATTATACATATAATGAAAGTTTGCCTCCTAACTAATGTCATACAGTTATCCAAACCAGCTGGTGTATAGTTTGTATAGTAGTAATACTTCACAGTTTAATAAATAATTTTCTCTGCTATCCTTTAGTTACTTAAGGGCAGCAGTATATATTGCAAAGTAGTAATATTATTAAGTAATATTATTAAAATTAAGTAGTAATAAAATTTTATACAGTAAAATATTTTAAAATAAAAACCACAAGTTAAGAGTACAGTAAAACAACCAAAACAGTTTTCACTCTGCAGAAATAATAGCAGCTCTAATTTATCCTGACTTTAGAACAATATATGCTTCAAGTGCAAGGCCCCTTCATTCACAGAACAAAATCTGTGTTAAGATTTGAAAGACCACAGTCCTTCAAACATTTAAGTTTAAGCAATGTACTTCTCTCTAAAAATGAGGTATTTGCCTCAGAGTTAGATATCTAATATAGTATTTTCAGGTATTCTTAGGCATGTCCCTCTACAGGAAGATTCATACCACATTAAAACAGATGTTGACAAATTGCTTTCAGAAGCAATTTGAAGGACAAAAGGACCACAAAACCATTTTGGTTGGAAGGAACATCTTGGGAATATTTAGCACAAACTCCCAGCTTAAGCAGGGTCAGCTGGAGCAGGTTACACAGGACCACTTGAGAGCAGCACATCTCACCTACACATTTGTTACACCATGTCCAGCAGCATCTTAGGAGATGTAGCACTGAGCAGCTTCATATCAGCTTCACATCAAACGCCTCTGCAATCCCAAAATGAGGTATACCCTATAGCCCTAAGACCTGGGCTTATTGCACTCATATATTTCCAAGCCTTAAACACTGTACAGGTAGAGATCCACTCTTACTGTGCTTTGACGAGTTTGCCAACACTTAGTTTGGCTAGATGTTTAATACTTTGCAAGCATCAGAAAAGTGATGTGCTGGACCTCAGAAGAAATTTCTAGATCAGAAACCTAACCAGGTTTGAAATAGAGGCTAAACTACTTCAGGTGATAGTGTCAGATGGCTGTGGTTCCAATACAAGAGATCTATAGATCTGTACTTAGTGGCCCAAGGATTCTCCTCAGTGCAGCACTCCTCTTGTAATCCCATGCAAAACTGAACAGCTCTGGTAGAAATAACTGAAAGACAAGAAGTTCTCCCCTTCTTAAACAAACTAAACCCTGATGGTTCTGGAAGGCTGGCTTTGAAAATTGTCAGAGTAAGGAATGTATGAAGGCTAAGAAAGGAAAGGATGCAAAATCCACAACAATATATAATTGAAAGGATGCACACATCACCTGCTCTGTAACAGGACTTGGTGCACAAATCCTGAAGAATGGCATTCCCTGAAAAATATGAGTTAACTCCCTTCATCTCCAAGCTGGAGGCTCAAAAAAAGTATGTAATGCATCTTGTATTATGTTTCCTTCCTATTATTTAGCATGTTAGACATCATCTAGTTCAGCATACTAACTGTTATGATCCACATCCTAGCACCTAACTGGCCCCTATAACCACTCATTGCCTAAAAATTCTGGCCACCTACCACAGAGCCACAGAGTCCAGTTTACAAACAATGTACAACAAAGTTCACCAACAAGGCTCAGCATTTTTGAGACTTGTCTCAAACTGTTGCCCATTGTGACTTCACTTTCCCCACAAAAATGAGAATTTGTAGTGGGACCATGGACATAACCCTCATTAGTGAAGTGATCTATCTTCAGTTATAAGTATTCACAGATCACTGTGGTATTCCTTCTAGTCCTGCATAACCTGCAGTATACTTATGTGAGTGAAAATAAATTTGGTTTTTTATAATTAATCAGCAAATGTTTATTGAAAAATAAGTCCCATACACTAATACTGTCTTTGACACAATGTAAATAACAGAAACCCATCTGACAAACATATTTACACTCTACTTCTCTTAACGTATTGCCTCTCATCATTCCAAACCAGAACCCATCAAGCTGAATCAGAACAATCCACTGTTTTCCCTGCATTTAACTCTCTGCATATTTGTTTCTACACCATACAAGCATAAATCACACACCCTTCAAAAAAAGAGAGGGCTTTTTTACATACAGGTGTATTATTTCATAACATAGCACTAGTATATTTGTTACTTCCACTGTTTATGTGGATGACATTTATGCAGAATAGAAATCTGTAATAAAAGAGATGGACCTCTGTCTTGATTCCATCCTTAGGTCATGGTATCTCAGGAAAAAAAATAAAACAGGGTATTTTCTTCCACAGTACATATTTTCTATACTATCTTCCTTAGGTCAACAATATGCTCCCATTTGTAGCAAGGGAATTAGGGGAAAATAGATTGTTAAGGGTCTGATAAAATATTTAATTGGAATATGCCCACCTCTAATTCTCTGGACAGAGCTCAAGAGGCTGTGAACTCCACAGAGAGCTCAGTACATCAGGAACAAGATCAATGTTAATTACAGCAAGATATATAAACTTCTTCCAAAGTGGAAGACACATGATAAGGCATTTAATGCATAATTTTAAGAGACTGGTATAGATAACTTGAGTCAGGGGAATTGAGTCCACTTTTGTTAGTGTTTCCATTAGTAACAGAAACATTTTTTCTGAGGTACAGCAACATTAGACAGTAACTAAAATGCACAATAAGAAATTAAGAAACACTTCCATCATGTGGCCATTAAAAGCCAAGTAGTTTTTCTTCTGTTGGAGATTACTATAAGTATCTATTCACTGCAAAGAAATAGATTTTCTGCTCAGGCAACAAATAATGGGATTTCACTGCAGTTACTGTAAAGATTTTTCACTCAGAGAAAAAGATATTTTTGTAGGGTAATATTACACTTAATAAGAAAATACTCTGGAGCTGTCCCTTTTCTTAGGAAATGGACTACACAGCAGAGGTAACTGGTAAAACATAGTTAAAGGCCAAAAAAAAAAATCATAAATGCATATTTAATGTCATGGGTAATTTAATGGCAATTTTATGTTATTGACATAAAATCCAAAACATTTTTATGAAAGTCCTCAGCCATGATCAACAAAATAAAGCTGTAGGTGATAGACTAGAAAAGTCACTCATCTAGCACGAAGTTTTGGAGTAAAATAGAAAAACTCAGAAGAAAAACTGTCTGTATACAGTTGTAAGAATTGACACAAGGTGACCTGACAGATGCAGAACAATTTCTTTAGGTATTTCGTTAGCCATACATAGTTTTGCTTTATTGTTCTGGGATTCATGCACTCCTAAGTCAACACAGGTATCTACATAGAGTCACAAGTCTGTGTTGTGCTGACTCTCAATAATTGCTACATTGATCCCATACCACAGAACTACAGAAAAGATTAAAGTAGCTGATGTAACAATCTATCTTGCCTTGTAAAGTTTATATGCTAAAATAAAGTTTCAGGGGGTAGTGCTCTTCCTGGGTACAGTGTCTAAACAAACACAGAAGCACTACCTTTGGCAGCAAAAAGCAAATTAGATTGACAGGCAGATAGTGGAAGGAGCAATACAGAAACTAATTTTAAAGACTTCTGCCTGGATTCACCATCTTTCAGCACCGAAAAAAGGCTAACATATATCACAAGCTGTGTTTCTGTTGGTTTGGTTTGAGTTGTTTGACCCATCCAAGCATTAGTTCAGGAAGATAAAAATTTTTATTCAGAGTTTGAAAAATTATGTCAAAGGGGAAAATAGTTGGACTATAATTTAATGTATCCTTAATGAAGTCACAACTTCAAATTCAAACATTTAAGCTGCAACTCTGTCAGTGGATCCATTGTTAGTAGTGCTGCTAAAATAATTTATAAGAGCACTGCAGAGCACCTCTGTAGTACACATAAATAGACATTCAAAGTGGATATGAAATTAATGGATATTCAATGTGCTTGATGGTTTTAACACTGTTCACTCTGCTTCAGAGCCAAGTTGCTCGTTTGGGGCTCTCGGATCACTTTTCCAAGTGCCTTGAGAAAAAGATGGCCTTCGTTTTTATTTCATTTACCTTGGCGAAGAATGCATAAGTATCAATTATTGAAAGAAACACATTTATTTTCACTGTGAACTCCTCATATATTCTTTGTATAAGGAAATACTGACTGAAATTAAAAAACTATAGAAGTTACTGCAATGTTAACCTGATATCCTATCCATATATTTTGTGATTTGGTACAAATTTAAAAAGTCAATTTTATTAGTATTTCTACATAATAATATATTAAATGTTGTAAATACATATCTGGAATTTATTTGCTTTTACACAAATAAGAAAATCTGAGAGTATTTTGATAATATTGATTAATAAACAATATTAGGATTAAATGTAGGATTTTTTTTCCTACATGATAATCATCAGTTCACTAACTTTCACTGTTGTTGTAATCTAACCTCCAAGAGTTTATGTTTATCATTATGAAAACTGAAAAGTGAAAATAACTTCATGTAGAAAACTTCCGGTAAACTTTCTGATGGCAACGTCTAAGAGAGAAGGCCAAAGCCTTGGACAGGAAAATTGTCTTTAAATTAGAGTTGAAATATCACAGTATCTTCATTACCTAGCAGTTACAATCCTATTCCAAAACAGATTGCTAAAGAGATAACCAGAGAACTTCTCAATTAAAATCTTATTGATGTGCTGTATCTACAGAGATAATTAACTACAACAACAAGTTTTGCATACAAAAACATATTTGTCTTGACAAAGAAATAATTGAGAAGAATTACTTGGTGGCTAAGACTTGATGCAGATATTTTTTGTCAATTTGCTTCTATTATCTGCATAATATCCTAAAGAGCTTCAATGACTGCAGATTTTTTTTTTAACTGACTAAGAAACAAAATACAGAAGAGTAAAATAAATGTGCCCCTCTCAATAAATTAACTCTAGGAAGGTAAGTTCAATTGAACTGTGAAATGGTCTGTGTAGCTGACATTTTATGTGCCATCCACATTTATCAGCAGAAGCTGTAATATGTTTCCCTATTTTAAGCAATCAATGAACTACTAAATGTACTTTTTTATTTTTAGCACAAGTTTCTCCAAAATTCTATGCAGACATACCCTTGCTGGAATGTACATAACCCTCACAAGAGAGCTACTCACTGTTTTTAACCTTTGAGCACTGGCAATATTTGTACCCTTGTGTCAGATTTTATTTTTGCTGCCAGAAAGCAAAATAAAAGGCAGAAGATATATTGTAGAATTTATCCACCTTTCAATGTTTTTGTTTTTTTTTTTAATATTAGTTCCAGAAAATACAATATCAGGAAGTACTGAAAACACATTCAGTTCACAGATTATTCAAGGACTAGTAGGAAACAAAGTTCAGCAGGAGGCAGAATTTTACCACTGGCTGCTGAATGCATGAGTATCTCACATTAATTAACACCAGGATGCAGCCCATGGGAACACCTCAAGAGTTTTATGACTATATTTGACTCTGATGATGGTCCTACTCTAAGTTCAAATCCTGGGAAATATTTTCTAACAACTGTATCATCATATCAAAGGTCCAGAAAACACACAGACTGGAAGAAAATATGATTTTTCTATTTCAAATAGATAAGTATGCAGTGGATTCTACAACAAGTAGTCCATAAAATACTGACATTTTGACTCAAAATTGTGAACATTAATTTGGATCTATAGGTGACCTTACTGAATTTTACTGGACTGTTTCAAACATCGTCAAGGAGAAATCAAACACATTTCTTTCTTCATACAAGCACATGCTGAGTCTTCAGGGATGGTGATTTTTTTTAAACAAGTTAATAGTTATGCTATGTTAAAAAAAATTTAAAATTATGGATTTATTGCTACAAAACAACTCGCTCATTTAAATTTACAGCTAGTAAATTCATTGCCAAATAATTTTCAAGGCTTTAAAGATTAAAGACTTACCTGAAAGCTAATTACTGATGCAAGCAACATCATTTTCTTAGAAATTTTCCTGTCCAGTACTGTATTCTGGAAGTCCATTATATCCAAAACAAATAAGCATACAATATGATAGATGACATGTATTGCCAGAGGTAACTTTTCCTGGAGTTTTTGTTTTGTATGTGTCTTTAGTCTTCACAAATAAAACACTATGCATTGTATCATCTATGTGAATACTCTAAAAGGAACATAATTGCAGTTTCCCATTCCTGATAGGCGTGACAAAGTCACTATTTGAAAAACTTAAACATCATTGGAGCAGCAGCTGACAATCAGAAGTAGGCATTTGAAAAGTTTGAAGTTTTTGAAATAAACAGTCATACAGCCTATTCCATATCTAAATGTTCAAATATAGTTAAAAATCTTCAAAAGAAACAACTGAGAACAGAAACAACTGAGAACAGATATTCCCTTGAAACACCTTATTTTGCAGTTATTGGAACTGTCACATAGATGGGGGAAAAAAAAAAAAGAATAAACAGAATTTTCTACCTCAGTGCCATCAAGAGAACCCATGGGGGTGGGTGGGGGGGGGGGGGGGAAGGGGTTTTTTTTTTTTTTTTTTTTTAGCCCTGTGACAGCTTCTGTTAACCTGACTTAAGACAGACCTGGTGTTTGTAGTCATCTGTTTGACTGATAAGTCAAAGACCACATCTGTTGTTGAAGGATTTCCAAGGAAAAAGAGAGCGGGGGGGGGGGGGGGGGGGGGGGGGGGGGAAAGGGATATTTTATTCTCCTATACCTTACAATGAAGTAAAAATTTACTGACATTAATAAAATAACCATTTTTTTTTTCAAAATTAAGACCATTTTAATGTTCTTGATAAATATATGAATATGTATAACTCATCTGGGATCTGGAGGTGAGCAAATCACAAACACTGTTTTATGGAAGGGAAAACATTAAGTGGTCTGAGAAAATCAGGCAAAACCAGGCAAATATCTGAGGAAAAATGCACTGCATCCCAAGCACAACCAAGGAGATGATACCAGCATAATAATAAAAGCAGCAGACCAACAAAATTATTCATCCAAATTTTCACTGGACAGAAATAATCAAGAGGCTCCACTTAAAACATCCCAAATATGAAAGATCAGAAGAGGACTGGAGAAAATTACATGATCAAGTTAATATTTTCACAACCCCCAATTACAAACTTTCACAATGGTAATTTTAAAAGACGTGCAAAGGAAAATATTGCAAAAGATGTGCATAGAAGGGATGCAGACTGCTTAACATTCATAGTGCATAAGTACTAACATGCAGATTACACTTCTCCCAGAGCACGCCTGATCCTGAACTGATTTAAATGGAGAGTGAAAATCACAGAGGTGTCTGAGACCATTAAACACATGCTAAGCTGTAACAGCTTTTGTAAGTACAGAGAATTATTTCATGGGGCACAACAATAATCCTTGGTATTGCGGGAAAAATAGTACATTCATCCTACTCTTCCTAACTTTTGGAGGCCCAATTAGATTGCAAAGTTAATTTACCTAAGGATTTAGCCTAGACAGAGTAAGAGTAAATAGGACTTGAAGTTGGAGAATGTCCTGAAGAAAAGAGAATGAAAAAAAATGTAGGGAAACTGTGTGTACTTTCATTCAGGTCTTTCTTCAAGATTCAAGCCAAACACTTATTAGCTGCCTGTACCTGAAGATGCAAAAGGGAAATAAACTGTTTCCAGCTGGAATTTGGCTGGCTTATCTTGGTGAAAAAAAAAGTGGTTATTAACAGCTCTATCTATCCCTGGTTTGGGTTATGACATCTTTTCCATTTCATCAAATCCTTTCAAAACAATGTAAATATGCCATGTAGTGTCCACCATGATATGGCAGAACCACTAGGACATACACTGTTATTTCTAATAATGTTCCTGTGTGGTGACTTTATTCCAGAGGATATGTTCCAGAGAGCTTCTCAAAATATTTTTTAAAATTTATGTCACTTCTGATTAAATACGTTATGGGAACAATGGAATTTAGTATCATTGTTTTCACTAGAGTGGAAAAATCTGGAACTATATTGAAACAGATTCAGAAATTTGAGAAGGAAATCTTGAAAGAACCAGAGCAATAGTTGCATTCAAGGAGTTTGAGATAAATTTGAGGAGGGATAAGCACAGTCACTTTGGAGTCAAACAGATTTGCTAAGAAATGCTGTTGGGAAATAGCAAACAGAAGAGTAAATGATACTATAATTTCAATACTAAAATTTCAAAATATATCAGAGGGCAAGGGAGGTAAGAGAAATAAACAATGAAAAAAAAAATAAACAGACCATTATTTCAGCATGTCCAGCTACCCTTAAGCTGTTGGGATGTTTTACTAAGTCATTTGAGGAAATATTGAGGGACAACTGGCAGAGAATGAAACTATGCCACTCAGTGTTTAAATGCTAAATTTAGTTAATTTTTTTCAGCTCTGTTATGCATAACTAAGTACACCATCTGTAATTCAATGTGTATCATAATCTGATTCAAGTACCTACATATATATGTATGTGTATATATATATAAATATTATATACACAACCCAACTGATATGTTTATTCAGAGTAAGTCAAACATCACATCAAATTAACTAAAGGTTAATATGCTTGCGGCACAGAACATATGCATAACCCAGAAAGAATGAATTAATCAAGTACATACTGCATGATGCTTACACATGTTTTTCTGAGAAAAACCTAGAGTAAGTTTGATGATCTGTGGAAAACTGATGCTTTAGAAAACTATGAAACCTCAGAAATTCTGTCTTCCTATGCTGTTACAATTTATGAGCTTTCTTCACATATGTATTTCTTGTGGTGCAAAAGTCTTAAAATCTGTGGAGGATCCAGGATAAACTTCCTATAAACTCAGTGAATATCATCTGGTAAAAGTTATCTGAACATTCGTGATCTACCTTACCTGGAAATAACCATTGCTAGATACTTGAAGAACAGACCAAGCCCTCCACATACATTAACAGGGCTGGGAGGGTTTTTGTTTACATACAAAGCTGGGTACAATTGAGTAAAGCTGGGTAAAATTGAATGGTTTCTTCCACCTCTTTTTCCCATGTCAGTGAAGTTATTTATGCAATTTTCCCTGGCTAGTGAGTTTATTTAAAAGATATTCAAAATAGAGTCCCCATTGTATTGTTCTGTCAGAAAAAGCAAAAAGAATGCAACTATTTAAAAAATGTGAAAAATGTATCATATGTTTTGCAACTACATATTAAAAATCAGACAGCAGGTTCAAGTAAGTTTTTTTCCAGGATCCAACAGTACCTATTTTACTTTCATTAAGTTGAACCACAATCACAGCATTCTTCATGGCATTCAGCAAGGCATAATCCACATTTAAGGGTTTTGTTCATATCTTAAGAGAAGGAATTCATATGGCTTGAAAAGCTGGCCAAATGAGAAAGACTAACCATATTCAACAATTAAATGTACATTGCATCTATGTAAATATATGTTCGCCTAAGAAAAAAAGCTCATTACATAGCTCAGTACACCAAAACTATGCAAGATTGATCTTTGCAATAAAAAGAATGCATTGGGTGAAAATGTAGACAGATTATGTTATAGAATGGGACCTTTTGTAAAACTATTTGCATATGGAAAAAATCTAATTTGGGTCTTAAGAGAGAGATTGGTATTTTTCATGTCTTTCATCTTAAGTGACACAGCCTCCTTGGTTTACCTAATTTTGTTAGAGAACTAAAGATTAATTTCTTCTAAAAATTCTGTGTGAGTGATTTGCCTTCTTTTTTCACAGAGGGCTGTTGAGTGCCTGGCAGCAATTTCTGCGTAATAGACTAGAGATGGCCATTTCGGTAAATTATTTCCTTAATGACCCTTTGCTTCACAATTTGACTAATACTGCTGCTTTCATTTTCCAGTTTCTGCACTGCTTTTTGTATAACCTGACATAAGTCAGGAATCCCTAGCCTTTCAAAGCATGGCACACTCCTTGGAAATTGATAAATAGAAGTAGTATTTGCTTTGTGAAATTACTTTCAGAAACAAGAGGCTCAGGAAAGCAAAGTCTCCCAATACACACTGACAATATGAAAATCTGTTCTCAAGAAAGGCTTTTATGCCAAGTATCCATTTTATTCTACCATTGGAATTCCCTTGAAAATACCTGAAAAATAGTAAGTATAAAAAACCTGTTTTATTTTGGGACTAAGAGGGCAGAGAAGCTATGAATTTGTAGATTTATTAATGTAATAAGCATTACAAATTTTTCATACATATACAAGATTGATGAATGGAGCTAGTAACTGAGTGAGGAGAAAAGAAAGGAAGACCATAATAGTCATTTTGTTCATAGAATTTACACAATTTTCTGTTATTGTCTGGAAGAACAATGAACTGGCAAAAAACAGCTCACTAACTAACCCTTCCAGTTAACTTTTTAAATAAAAATCACTTCAGGTAACAATGTTTTGTTTGTTTTCTGTAGCCCACCTTAAGTTGACTTTATATATTTGAATTAATAATTTTCTCTCATGGTCTTAATTGACTTATTGTTCTTCACATTAAATATTTTTCTTGAACCCTGCACTTTTGGAAAATATTTATTCTGTGAATAAGGAAGAAAAGCCTTGAAGCATTATTATGATACATAAGCTATGTATCTACAGTCTATATTTAGTTCACAGTTTTAACATTCATTTTTAATTCTGTCTGTTAGGAATTTTGTGGCGGTCTAAAAGAGAGAGATAAAAAAACTCAAGTAAGCAGAGTGCTAGACATAATAACATGTTTTGTTTAAGCTTGTGTGATCTCCAGTGCTCAGTGTCCTCCTAGACCCAAGCAGGAGCACACACTGGATCAGAAACAGCACTTACAACAAAAGCCTTTCCAAGTGGTTTTTTTTGTTGTCCCAGTAGTACTTCTCAATGTTATAGCACATTCCTCATTCCAAGCATCAATAATATTTAGAGACTCACCAGCAGCTCACCCCAAGGAATCTCCAGCTGGAAAAAAGTTTATAGTTTCCATATGAACTTTTCAGTGCTCATACTCTGTATTAATAATTGATAAAACTCAAGACTTCACTCTAAACTTCTAGTACTGGTTGCAGTACATTTCTCTTTTTAGTCCTCCTGGAATGTTAATCTGAGATTTTTGACTGTTTGCTGCATTGCAACAAGACTTATACCTCTCTTGGACTAAAAATAGCAGAAATTTTAGCTGAACTTGTATTCATATTCTTGATAATTATTATATTATTTATGGGCATCAATTTTAAATTTCCTGTTTAAAAAAAAACTACATGCTGAACATTGGGGAGAATGACCACTTTATGAATTCAATATCCTATGAGGCAAACTTTGCACAAAAGGGGTTAAAAGATGCACTCAATGCATGTCTCTTCCAATTTTACAGACCAGAATTATCCATGGGTTTGATAACTTAATCCTTTACTTGAAATAAGCTATATCAGCATTAAACACTTTTTGGTTTTAAAATCTAGTTTTTGCTTATGTTCCCATGCATTTGAAGATAAACAAAAACATACAGGAAATAGTAATTCACTAAGCAAACTTTTCCCATGCCAGAGAGAATATGGAGTCACACATGGCAATAGAGATATCAAAGCAGTTGATTTGACAGTCATATGACTTTAAATATCAAAAACACTCTTAGTGTTTTTCATGGAAAAGGAGTCTATTTTCTTTCCAAACTTTGGCAGCTAGGAATTTCTGATGACCAGTACAAAGGGAAGGTTGAGCCAGTGGCCAAGTGTCAGTGCATCATCTAATGTCTCTGCAGGGGGCTCACATCTCTCAGAGTGCCAGTACACAAGAAATTTTCCTCAGGGGCACCTTACATTTTAATGAAGCACAAGGCAGGGACAGCTTGATGATATGCCTGTGATCTACAGAAAAATTAACTATCTGATCTTTTTAATCTCTAATTCTACTTTGTTATTAAAACTGTGCATATGCTGGAGGGGAAGGAGGTACAGGGAGTGGATATGTCCTTTAAAACTTAGCCGACACCTTTAGCCTGGCTGTGACAACAAATAGAAAAAGAAGGGAAAAATAAAATACTAAATAAAGTCGGGATAGCTTCAGGTTCCTAGGGCTTAATGAAATTCTCTTCTGAATCCTGAGCTTATTGCCTTCAACAAAGTCACAGAGAAGAGTCTAAAGGGGATTTGAAAGATTTCATTAGCCCACAAAAGGACAGAGATAAATTTACAGAGAAGTTTCTCTTTAGAGGGGAAAAAACCCCATTGGCTGTGTAAGCTGTTTGAAGAGAAGTTACAGGTAATAGACACCACCATTTTTGGGAGGAATCAAGGGGAACAAATGGTGGGTGAGAGATAGATAGCCTTAGGAAATATGAATAAGGAGCCCAGGATCCTGACATATGTTCCTGATATTCCAAGGCAATGTCTGATTCCCTGAAAGGCTTCTTAAGGAAGTCTTTACTCAGACATACAAACTGGTAGGAAAACTGGCTTTAATAATTAAGACCACTGAGATCAAACCAGTCTCAACTCCTGACCAAATGGAAGAGTGGCAGCAAATGGGGGATATCTTCATATCTGCAGATTTTTTGAACACTCTCACATGATATTTCCCCAGGCAATGAGGGTAACAACTGCATTAATCTAGTTTGAAACAGGCAGTCATCTCTTTAGTCCTTATGTATTCAATTATCTGAGAGTTATCAGAAAGAGTGGATTTGATACATTTTTAGTCCAACACCACTAAAAAGTGTATTAATATTTGGATAAGAAATTTTTATTTAGATTTTATAATCTGTTAATTTGAAAAATTAACCTGTACTGTAAGTACTTTTGGAGTGAAAAATTACAAAGGAAAAATTATGTTGATAAATCGGAGAAAGAGCTCTAGAAGATTCAACAGAACCCTCTCCTTTGCAGTTGTCATGGGACAATAAATGCAAGATATGTAAATATAGGAAAATTTTATAGACAAAATATCTTCTTAGTGGATGAAGAGCTATACCTCAACAGAAGGATCCCACCTCTCATTTTTCATATAGTCCTTAGTAATGAGGTGGTAACAGTGAGGTTGTATGGCAACATATGGAAATTGATACTGAAAACCAAGGCACAGCAATTTTAGAAGCACCACCTATTAAACATAAGCAGGAGTTGGCTCAGACTATCTTCTCAAGCCATTCATGTTTCTTCCTACGTTCATATATCACTCTAATATTATATATTTGCTCAGCCTTAAGCCACCTTTTGTTTTGTGTAGGGACATCATGTTTCAGAATTACTGTCCTTTGCACAAGGTGGAAGCGCTTGACGCAATGTTGGTGCCCACACAAGCTGGACATTAGATGTATAAACCAATTTTGCAGAGGCCTGATGAAAATATTAGAAAGACTAAAAATACAAGAAACTAAAACCAGCCCCTCAGCCATTCTGGTGGATGTATGTTGAAATTACTACTAAAATTGAACTCCACGGTTATAGATTGTCTGCAGTAAATAATCAGAAACCCATTGCTTCCAGGCCTATTGCTCTCAATTCAGAAGAAAATTTGTTCTGTTCAGTTTTGATTTTCCTCCTAAACTCTGCAAAATTTTATACATTTTTTGACAATATATTCCACCAAGTTCCAGTTTGTGCACTGGTTATTTGTGATAACTCAAAATCTGAATTCACCCTAATCTTAGAAGTGTCCCATACAATCCAATATAAAATAAAACACCCTAAGTAGAAGATATGTTAAATATTAAATGAACCAAACAACAGTCTTATTCATGTAGCTTAAACCTGGAATCCCTCTCACCCTGACAACTTTGACAGAGTTTCTTTTATCAATTGCTTGTAACAGGTGAGGTAAAGTAAAACAAATTTCCAGGTTAGAAGGTATGAGCGACTGATGGAGTATATCATAAAATATGGTGACTTCCTAGGGTTCTGTGTTTCATACTCATTTAGGAGTGATTTTGTGTGAGCAAGAGAACATGAATCAGTTTGTCTGATGAGTAAAATATCTTTAGAAAAAATATTTTAGATCTTTAGCAGGGGAAAAAGAGAGCATGTTTGAAATTACACTACTGGCTGCTCATGTGAATGAGGGAGATGGGACTGTTACAGGGGCTGACAGAAGATAACAATAGGAGCACTTCTACCTTTAACAACCTGAACCCTTTTTTCTGTGGTATGTTTTTCTGCCACCCACCTGTACCAAAAACAGTTCTGCTTAATTATTAATTTTATTAATTAATATTATGTTTAACATGCATCACCAGAGTATTGAACTGCAAGAGTGTCATAAGTAGAGCCACACTGATGTTAAGGAGGGGAAAAATTAAACCCAAAGCAACATATCTGAAATGAGGAAGGATATTCAAAGATACATAATGATATCTGGCTAGGCAGCTTTCTTTCCACACCCTCCAGCCACCCTTTCCTTTCTTTTATTAAAATGCTTGATTATAGCTACAACTACTACATCCTGAGGAACTCAAGGGAATAAGAGAAGTCAAACTGCAATGCAGATAAATTGTGAGTACTTACATTTCACTTAGGAAAACAAAACACCTGCATAAGCTTGGAAGCCCTGAGCCTCGAAGATCATACTTTTTTATTGCATAATTTTAATGGCAAAAGCAGTTAACAAAGTAGAGCAAAGGAAATATAAATCACAATAGACTCCAGTATTTTCTACTCTCTGAAGGATTAGTATAAAATTAGTAAGGCAAATGAAAAACATTTCCAAAAAGAAATGTTGCTAGTGGAAAACATGGCTATGTTTTACAGATTTAAGCACCTTGTATTTTCTGAATATTTATGCATCGAAACAAACCCAAAACCTGTTTGTAACAGAAAATGAGCTGCTCAGGTACTGCCATATTAGGTTTATAAGAAGATCACAGTAGAGAGAATCTTCTCAGTTATTTCAGTGTCATAAGTAGACGAACATCACAGTCTGTCAAAAGATCAGTGTGTCAGAGAAAGGGTGTAGGACCAGAGGACAGTGAGAAGAAATGCACGGCTCAGTTTTGTTGATATTCTGTGCAACCAATGCAAGAGAACATGCACCTGTCTGCCTGACCAGATATTTCAGTTTAGGGCATTAAAGTACTTCCATTGTTTCAGAACAAAAAGCATAACTCCTTCAGCAGGAAGAGAGAATACACGATGGTGACCTTGAAATAAGGGCAGTGTGCACACTCCTATATCAGTGCAGAAAGGAAATAAAAGAAAAGAACTATATTTGAAGATTGTATATTGTGCACAGTTACATGAGTTCCTACAGATCAGAAAAACACAATTTTGTCTGAGTGAAGAAATGAGAGTTTCCCTTGAAATAAAAAAAATGCTTCAATAATACAAAACCAACTTGTCAGCCTGATGCTAGTCTTCCTTCTGAAAAAAAATCAATTTGCTTTTCCATTGGAGTCAACACGCATCAAATCAGACTTCACATCTAAGGATTGGACTCATTATATCTAGAGCAGATTTCAGGGAGGAACTTATACAGGTGAAAAAAATAATCTGAGGAAAAGTATAGCACTGAAATTGCATAGAACTAGAAATCTTCCTCTCTAAGTAGCCTCCATGGCAGCAAGGTTCCACTGGGGAGTTTTATAATTTGAAAAGAGATTTCTAACATTTTATTTAATTTTTTTCTCTACAGAAATCATCATTCTAAGACGAAAACCAAACTGCATTTCAAAGTACTAGAATTAGCAAAAAACAAAGTATGAAACCATGCAGAGAAATAGAAATTTTAAAAAATAAGAATGTTAAGAAACCCAAGTTCTCACTCAAAGATTGTTTCTATACAAGGTTTTAATGTACCCTATCTGATTACTAGTAGTTAAGGCATAGATGTCCTTCCATTGCTTCAAAATGTAACCCAAGTTTGTGATAATGAGCCAGGCTACTGAAACACAAAAAAAAATTAAGTATGAGAAAAAGTGTCAAAAGAAGTAAGTAGTCACAATTGTTCATATTCAAGGAAATAGTATATACCAGGCACTGACCTGACCTCAATTCCAGACTTTTTTATTGCTTTTTTATTGAATTGGTTCAAGTTTACTCCAAAATCTTCTTTTCCTCAACTTCCCATTTGTGTTGACATCTGTCATGAGGCATTTTGCTTTTTAGAGATGACAAGAATTCAGAACAGCTTGATACTCTTACTGTTGAAGTCAGAGCCAAGTATCTTAATTATAAAAGATAAAATGGAAGGTCAAAAATCTTTTTTCTCAAAGAAAACTCAGGTTTTTACATAGAAGTTATACATTTCCCTCAAAGTAGAGAGCAACAGGCCTACATGAATACTACAATCACAGTTCCCACTGTCTTATTTCTTCTCCCTTTCAATAATCCAAGGAACGTAAAAATTAACTTAAGGTTTTTGAAAAATGACATCCAAGAAAGAAGAGCCCCATCTGAAATCCAAGGATTTGGATTACAGGTTCAGCAAAGGTTTAGGTATAAATTCCAACAAATATGAAACATTTTGGACGTGAAAACTCCTAACAGCCTACCAGAGACTGGATCTGCAATTGCTTCTGTCTCATACAAGTGAAAGCACAAGACAACAATGAATGACAACAGTTTTTATACACTTATGTCTCTCTGACTGTCATTTACCTGACTCTTGACTCCTGGATGACAAGAAGACTTCCTCCATAGCATTCTCCATGGCATCTAGTCATGTCACATGAAACAGAAGAGTTTTATGTAAAACAGAAACATGTGAAGGTAGAGGTGAATAAGCAGTCTCAAATGATTTATGGAGCACCAAGTCACCATGTTGCACGGTGTGGGATGCTTTGAGACTGGGTCATCATATATGGCAATACTTCTATGAGCAAGTAGCAGCAGGGGCTTCACAGAGATCTAGGAAAGTCTTTCCTACAAAATGTGAAAGCTGCAAATAAAAATATCTGTTAAAAATTTATTTTCTCATCTCTTTCCATGCACAAGGAATAAATATATCCAGAATCAGAGAGATTTCTATCAACTCGTTTTTTTCATGTCTTTGTCTATGCAGTATAGCTGTGCTACCTCTCCATGGAATAAGAAAGCGCATAAAATCAGAAAGGATGAATTAAAATGCAAGCCAGCTGAACAGAATACTATTTTTACAAATGGAAGGATGTTAGAATGTACGGCAGTTGGAAGTGTATGTGCTAACTTTACATTTTATGTACACAACACCTGAAACAACTGCTGTAAATGTAGACATGTCCTTTCTGTACTGCAATCTGCTAAGTTCATACCTTGCTTTGTCTGCAATTAGAACCCAATCCAGGGATGTTTTACACCCTAATAGTGACAGGAAGTATTATAGATTAATCTGAAGGAGAAGTTTTAGGCAGTACATTCACAGAGTGTTTTTAAGACACAAACTACCTCCTGTTTAGAAATGAGTGAAAGAAAGAAGGTAGAGATGTATAAAAATCAGCAGTAGTAATAATTCCCATAGCAAAATAGCCCAAAGGAAAAATTCTAGTGCAACAAAACCAGGCATATAAAAATAAATGAAAGTATTGTTTGTATTCTGTTTTCCCTCATATGGTAAATAATTCTTTATTCTTGCAAGCAGAGTGGTAGTAATAAGCTTCTCACCTTAGAAATTGAATATTATTAGCTAATTCATCTTCTAAAACTTCAAGTTATAATAGTTAGAAAAGTTCCTCTTTATTAAATCCACATGAAATATAAACATGCTTAACTTTTACAAAAGTAATTCTGTCAATATAAAATATTCCCCATAAAAGGGAAAGGTAAGCATTTTTATCTAACCAGTGGTATATGGAAATAATTCACAGCTTTGCCAAATCAAAAAGTTTTTCGATGTTATTGCAAACCACAAAGCACCAGCTTTTTCCATGTCTAGGAAAATGTTCTTTAGAAATGTTCTTTAATACTATGTCACAGATCTCTTTCTCCCAGCATTGAAAGTATTTATCTTCTGAATTATGCAGGCACAAAACCTATCCACAAGGACTGAAGCAATTCGACCAACATTACATCAGCCTTTCTCCACGGCTGAGTACAGTGCTATGATTATTGGCATTTTTCCTCCTCTCTCCCATCAATGTCAGACTTGAAGGGTAAAAAGCCATGAAAATGCATCGAGCAAAGCAGCTACATTCTGCTGTACATATTCAATACTTTCATCTACTGGAGATGATCAGAGAACCAGCCATTAACAAAAATCCAAAATGGAACATTTCCCTTTTATTTTAATTCTTATTCTCAGACACCCATCCTCTCCCCCAAGATGTTTTCACCAAATCCAGGGTGATGGCACATATGTGCAAGGACTATGCTTGCCTGCCTACATAGCCTGTCTCAAAGGGCTGGAGATTAATTACATTTCTTTGGCTACAAGATTTCTTCAAATAACAATAAAGCTATGGAGTATAGATTCTAAAACATTATCAGGATCTTGTTTTAATGTGGATTTTGTAATGTAAAAAGTAATGCTGAAATTTGGGTTTATGTGATACTTTGTACACAGGGACATATAAATGCTTATGCTTCAGTCTAAAACAGTCTACTGTAGAAAAGTCAGTTCTTTATTTCTTGTAGTATAAACACAATACATTTCTCAGTTATAGCCTGTCAATTAGCTGCTTGGAAAACCATAATAAGATTTTAAGAAAATATGGTCTGTTACAGAACTATAAAAACATACATTCTGTGTCTGATGTACCTTAATTATTCTGAATCTTAGTTTCATTTCTTCCTGCTTGTATTACTAAGTCATTATTTATTCAAAGATTCAGCTTCTTCAATAAACAGTATTTCAAGAACTTTTGTCAAATCCGGATTTTCAGCATCTGAGTGCTTTTTAAATTGATCCATGAGGCCTTTATTTCATAAGTAGAAAGCATGGTTTTATCAGTAATTTTGCATTGTTTTAAACCTAATAAATTATTGAATTCAGGCTAAACAAAGGTCAAATAATGACTCATTGCTTTTGATCTAGAAAGTGTTGCTCTTTGACTTATTCTGAAATTGCTAACAGCTTTTTGATGTAAATGATCATGGTATGAAGAATTGATGGCCATGTTCCTAGGGGTTTGGATTCATTTGTCAGTAGTCCACAGAGTTCCAATAAATATATAATCCAGTAGATTTTGTAATCAGTGCACATTTCTGCAAAATAATATTGCATTGTTTATGTAATTGCATCTTTTGTGTACTTTAAAATATGTGTAGTTTAAAATATTACCATATTGATTATTATGAGGTGTTAGGGAGAGGCAATAAATCAAAACTTAGATAAGAGTACAGGACATTTAGTTCTGGGTAAATTTTAATTTTAATCAGAGCAGATGTAAAACAGCCTCCAAAAAATAATCTCCAAATGGCTCCATAGATAGAACCATATGGAAACACAGCATAACAGCAAGGAAGAGTCCTTCTTAGTAATCTCATTTAAAAAAAATAATAATAGACTAAGGCAAGTTTGATCTCCTACTTTGATCACACCTTCCTCCCAAAATTTACATCTGAGAGTTGTGCCACAGTTGCAGAATGGATTCTGCACTTGTCGCCCTTTATTCTGTAGCTTTGGCCCAATTCAATTTCTCCATACAAAAAATCAGAAACTTGGCCTACTTTGAAGTACAGCATCACAATTCTGCAGAGGGACAGTAGTCACAACACGTCTCACAGCACAGATCCTTGGCAGAAACGAGTGCCTAGGATGATGTCTGGGTACCCTGCAAGTTAAATTCACATCTGCATTTATTACTCAATCTCCCTGAAATTGAAGTAGAGAAATAAAAGAAAGATAACCTTGACTTTTAAGGTTTTACATCGAAATTGCTGCCAATTTCCCAGATAACAAGAGTGCTTTGAAAAAAACCAAATCAAAGGCTACTTTCATGCCCACCTGTAGTCCTTGCAAGACCCTCAACATCAAACTTTCCATTATAAAATACCTGCCACCATAACAATATCACAGCAAAACACCAAGAGACTGAACAGTTCCTGCAACATAAGAACAAAATCTGTCAATTTATCACAGTGCCATATTCATTTGCCACATTTTTAAAGCTTAAGGCACCATAATATGTATTGCTACAGAATAATAACCCTTAAATGGTAGGGAAGTTTACACCTGTAGAAGTATGGTGCTCCCCCTGCCAGTGCACAAGCTCCTTCAAGAGGAAAAGAACTCTACTTTTAAAACTTGTTTAATCCTGATTAGGAGGATTATCTTTTAGAAACCTATCTACTGAGAATATAAAGGAAATAAGTAAGAAGAAAAATATACAAAGAGCACAGCCTTTATGACTTTAACAGTGGAATAAAATCTCTTAGTTAAAAATCATGACTTTCCATGGATTGTTTGCTCGCTAAACAAATGGAAGAAGCAAATGTATTGCTTTTGCAACATAGAGAAAAATCTCTAATATCACTTTTTACACTTTATTCAATATGACTCTTGACTCCTGCAGGTTTGGGGGTTTATTTTTGCTTTAATACTTTTTAAAAAATCACTCAATTGCATCATTTTTTTAATTACGCAAAAATTAAATGACAAAACACTCACTTTTCTTAATGTAACCTCATCAGCTACAATTCCACACAAAGCTGTCTGAATTGTTGAGTCATTAGATGTAACTGTGGAAGAATATTTAGTGCTTACAGTACCATGGGCTACCTTTTATTCATCCCTTTATGTCCTGTTTTGCACATTCTGCTTGGCCAGGGAGGGTGTGGGGTGTCCATCCTCAGAACAATTCTAAAGGCACAGTCAGTCAGGGCACAGTCAGTGTCTCAAACAGTGTCACCTGTTTCAGCAGGCGGCCATACCAGATGACCTCAAGAGGGACAAAGGTTAGTTTTGCCACTCTGTCATTAAAGGGCGCATTCCTACAGTCCCTTCCCATTTCATCTGTTCTAAGACTGATGTGACATTATAAAAAATATTTTTCAGTTTAATAGCAAAAGTGCAAAAGCCTTTTCTCATTGTATTTCTAGCTATGATTAAAATACCCTTCCATCAGGACATTCAAAAAGAATTGGGCAATTTTAGGAAGAGTATTAATTTTCTTCCTTCCATCCCAAGCTGCAAGCTAAAGCAGCCTATGACAATAAGCAAAAGTGTTTTGGAGAAAGAAAGCAATCTGGAGCACATGCACTGTCAGTCTTTAGCATTGCTGGATGTTAAGACTAAAGACTAGATCTAAATTCTTTAGTAATGAAGCTTTGCAAACAGTAAGCTAATTTATATAAGCAGGTAACCTGCCAAGACATGAAACCAAACAAAACCCAGAATGAAAAGCCTACAAACTGCAACAACTGACCTTAATAAACATCTCAGATTTTGATACAACAGACCTACCAGTATGTCATTTGTGTTGCTGGCTTAATACCTGTTTCAGAACTTTCTACTCAGTATATTTTCTTCTGTGGATATACTGTATACAAGTATCCAGGAATTAGGTACACAGATTAGGAACCAATTTTGTAGGCTACTAATCCTTACAGGTTTTGTTTCATAATTCTTATGAAGGGATACAAACAACTAATTACAAAAGAAAACTAACATTAAAGACTCCTTAGGACATGAGAGACATGGAGCTCCTGGAGCAGGTCCAGTGAGAGCAGTAGAGATGGTTATGGGACTGGAAATCTCCCTTAGGAGGAAAGGCTGAGGGAGCTGGCCCTGTCCAGAGAAGAGGTGGCTGAGAAATTATCTCATCCATGTCTTTAAGTATCTGAAGGGCAGAGCCAGACTCTTGATGGTGTCCCACAAAAGGACAAGAGGCAATGGGCAGAAACTGATGCACAGGAAGTTCCATCTTAACAAGAGGAAGAACTTCTTTATTGTGTGAGTGCTGAGCAATGGAACAAATTGCCCACAGAGGCTGTGAAGTGTCCCACTCTGGAGATATTCATATGGACACAATCCTGTGCCCTATGCTCTAGGATGACCCTGCTTGAGCAGGGGGGTTGGACCACTGTGGTCTCTGCCAACCTCACCCATTCTGTGATTCTTTGGTATAGAAAAGACAGAAAAAGTACAAGAAAGACAACTCTGTCTAGTTTTTTTTCAAAAAAAAATCCTATGAAAATAATTTTATGTTCTAAAGATAAAAATCACACTGAAATTAAATATAATTCTATTAGATAGACAACTATGTCTAGTACAAACACTGAGACAGTAGAACAGCATTCCAGCTCCCTCTACTGGATTAGATATGTTGTATTATTAAAACTGTACCTGTAAAGTATTTTCCTTCATCAGACTCTTGGACATATTGAGCAATTTCTTTCAACAAATTATTTTCATTTTCTCTAGCACAGCATCTAAAAAACCAGTTTAAATGGTAGTGCAAATCCTGAACACCTTCTTTTTCTAAAAGAAAACCTAAAACTGAAAGAAAGCCAAACAACAAACACAGATTTTAAGCAACTATTCAAAGTGAAAATTTCTTATGAATTATTCTATACATAAGTATCACAAGTCACTAAATGGTTCTTGTATTACTGTCCTCATAAAATTTATATAATTTTTGCCTCTTGCATCTGCTGGATAAGCTGTTTCAGAGACGAAAAGCAAAAAAATCAGTAGAAGGTGCAAGTCACCAGCTCTTGAGAAGCAAAACCAGAGGACTGTTACATAACTGACAATTTAAAATATATATTTCTGTACACTGAAAGACTTTTGAAAACCCAAAACCAAAACAGAAACATTCATTATCTTACACTGTAAACTCATCTCCATCAGCAACCTAGATCACAGCCTTTTCCTGCCCTTCCCCTGTCAGGAATTAAATAATCATTTCGTCGTTTTTACATGTGCGTCTTTCAACACAAATACAATATGACTGCATCTCCCTTAGTGACAGTTTGTCTAGGTGAAATCTTTGTCTCTAAACCACTGAAACAACAGCATTTCTTTCTGTGGCCTTCAGTTATTCTTTTTCTAACTTAAATAATTGCTGACAGTGAATCTGCTTAGGGACAAGCAGATAACAGACATCAATTACTACCTCAAGAGATGAAAATTCAGAGGAGAAGCCCTATCATACTTTAGATGGCTTTAGCTCTACACTTAAATCCCAATCCGCTTATCTTGGTGGGGAGTTCAAGACTGAAGGACAATTAGCACAGATGGAGGGAGTCCAAGTCTAAAAGGGAGCCTGATCCTTAGAAACTCCCTGAAACTGTAAAAGTTTTAACTGTAGTATAAGTATGGAGGATGCTTTAATTTTCAATAATGAAAAACTTGTTTTCATTGAGCCTCCTAACAGTTAAACAAAAATCACACACAATTGCAGCAAAACACAACAGACTTAAGAAAATACATTCTTCTCAAGTCTATTGTGGTGTCTTTCAAGTTCTTTCCCTTTCATTTATTTTACTAATTTTCATTTTGCAACTGAAGAAGAAAAGAAGAAATCAGGTCCAAATAAATACATAATTTAACAAATATTTCAGTCGGAGAAAAGACTGGTATTTCAGCCAGTATGGAAACAGAGAACACATTGCTGTGAGTAGAAAATTTTTTTAAACAAATAGTTGAAAGTTATTATTACAAATCCCAAATTACAGCATGTGAAAGAAAATGAGGATGCCCACTTAGCCAATACAGACTTGAGTAGTGATATTTACAAACACACTACTGAAAAAATATATATTGTTATCAAATACATATAAAAATTAACAAGAAATTTAAAAGTTATTTTTGTCCCTCCACCAACACACACTGGGCATTATTATTATTATATCTTCAAGCAGGGAAGAAAAAATAAAGTGAGAACAAGAAGTAAATTTTGAGACCTTACTCTCCACTTCTTTACAGCTTCCCCTCACGTTACACACAAGCACTATATTGAAACTATATTTTGTTTCAAAAGTAGTTTACTAATAAGAAATGGCATTTTAGAGTAAATTAGTAATAAGTGTCCTAAAAAAATCTTGCACCACAGTTTAGAAGATTGTGAGTGTGGCAATATAATCACATGAGGAAAATAATTTCTCTTCTTTGGTCTATATATTTGGTTTGCCAGTATGGTCTCAACCTGTTCAGGGTGTCTGACAAACACATATAGCAAAAAGGTCAAAAGGTACGGCATCCTAAGCAGCAAAAATTTAGAAAATTTAAAATATACAATGCCACAGGTTTATATTATTACTAGAAATTTCACAGTTGTTCAGATATTTGTTTTGGGGGGACAGCAGGAGAGGCTGTAGAGGAAAGATGGGAGGAGAAAGAATGATGAGAACTGCCAGGGAAGGACATAAAAATGGTACAGAGTATTGAGATTTCTCACCTTGACTCATTCAAATCTTCACGGCTTTCCATGCTGATTTCCTGTAGATAAGATCAAATACTTTTAAAAGTTTCCTGGGGAAAAGAAGATGACAGAGTATGTGTATGTGTTTATATGCACACACATTCACGGAAAGAAAGGGAATACAACTAGATTTTTCTACAGTCCTGAATACTGCTAATAATTGTGAATTTAAAACAGCTAAGCTCTGGTTACTTTATAAGAGCTTAATGAAAAAAAAATGTACTTTCACTTCCCAAACCTCAATGCCCCCTATGTGCTAAAGTGAATAAATATGACAGAAGTATGTTGCACCTTTGGGTAAGTATCTTCAAATACTTCTAAATCTTCATTGTTTTTCTAAATAGAAAGACCCAATACAATCTCTTATCATGTGGCTGAATTCCTCTCTGTGGGCATTTATATCCATTTCTTTTACACAGAACATAAAGCTGCTTTCTGAACTGATAATGTGCAAGTATGCTGCATAGAATTAAAAGCCTATGAACTCAAATTAGCAGCATGTCAGATTTACAGAAACACTGTAACAATGGTCACTAACTTTACTACACTTTCAGCAGCAACTGAAGAACTCTTCCACACTTTAGAAAAACCTGAATAAACACTGAGAGTAAAATTTCTTCCCATCTCCAAGGTCATATCTCCCACAACTGCATTTGATATGAACTGCATTTCTTTTTAATCAGCATGTGACTTTTAATTATACAACAAAAATTTGAGCTTCCTAATCTCTTTCATCCTTTCCCATCAAAATCTTTATATACACATTGGAGGCTTGCAGGAGTATTCCCTGAATAAACTACATTTCCTAATTTATAAAGAAAGCATATCTCTGTTATGTCAATAGGGAGAAGTTTTAGACAAGGCTAGACTGCTTTTTATTGTGGCAGTTCATGATTTATTAAATTCATGCAAGTTATTTCAATTTGAAGGCAAAAATTGTAGGTAATTTGTTTAACATGATGCCACAGTCATGATGAAGAACATTTACTAAGAAAAGAGAAAATCAGCACAATGTTTTAAAGGTTTGTTTTTTCTAAGTGAAGCAATTTTAATAAAAAATATCCATGGCAACACATTGTTGATGAGTTTCTCTAATTTTCTTACATACAAATATGGATAATTACAAACTGCAGCAAGCATATCTTTCTACATTTGAAATCAAGCAGAAATGGCCCACTTTTTTAAAGTCACCTACTCTTTCAGCTTGTAATTTGCTTCAAGGTGAAATCAGACATCTGTCACAAAAAGCAGTGAGGAAAAAGGAGTTGTATCATAGCAGCATTTACATGACAACCTTCAGGAACTAATATCACATTGTCCCTTTTGTCACCAGCACAGTCATACATGGACAGATATGACATGCCTGTAGCTCAGAAGTCATTATGTATTAATTATTCAGAAAATACCTTAAAGGGTTGAACATGTATACGCTCCTGAGTAATTGTGAAGTGCAGCCTAGCAGATGTGGATGAAGCCTAACAGGAAATTCTCCAAGTGTTTTGGAAATTTTCTGTCATCTGCCTTTCTAAAATCCAAGTCAAAGAGGAAGAGAGGAAATGGCACACAGATTTAAATAAATAACAGAAACTTATGAAACAAATAATGAAAAGCGACATTACTCATATTGAAATCCGGCCAATTACTAGGCTAAAACATATTTTTTAAAAAATAATCATATCTATACTAAAAAATATGTCCCATTTGAAGGATGTCCACAAGGGTTTAATTCATACACAAGCGTATGCTAACTTCACTAGATCTGCAGGGTCCCTAAAAGAACACAACACTGACTGCCTGAATGGACATCATGCTCACACTGGATTAAGGCAGAAGCCTTTTACCTTCCTGGCTGTCTACCAAGACAACTACTGATATTTATTCCTGAAAATTTTCAAATTTTCATCTGGGCAATGTTCTCAGACAGAAAGTTCTTTTTTGTAAGTTCTTTTTGTTTGACTTTTTATTTGTTTGTTTACTCTTTTTGATAGTATCTGGGATTAAAAGGAAAGAATTGAGCATGTAGAGTTAACCATAACAAAATTAATTGCATGCAAACAGTATTACACATTTCTGGTATATTTTTATTTTTCAGGTTTTCCTGCCAGAATCCTAGAATTGTGCAACTACTCAAAACTCTTCCTGCCACAGAAACATTTCTGAGTGCCACCTCCAGCCTAGTGGGGGAAGCGGGGCGGGAGGGAGGGAGGGATGGATGAAGAAGAGAAAATAAAATGCAGGAACTAATTTTGTGCTGCAGCTCAGAACATTTTAATGGCAATAAAAAGGAAATTATTTCATCATCATTCTCTACTCAAAAGAGAGATAAAATTGTCACAGTACATCTTCAGCAAATATTTCCTTTCTTCTCATAGTCCTTTACTCATAGTTTTGGTGATGGCATTCCCATCAGGTTAAAAAAAAAAGTAACAAAAAAAATATTTTGTAAGCAACAACAATCTACCATGGTGAAGTGATACTTTCCCATGAAAGTATTGCTCACTGTTAGACACAGTTAGGAAAACATTGTAAGAAAAATACTTCTGGCAGCATCTAAAGCCTGAAATCTTCAGCTAGATCTGCCCTGCTCTATAGAAGTTATCCAGATCAAAGAATATTGCTGATCAGGCCTCACAACATCTTTAGTTTCCAGCTACCTTGTCAAGTAAAAAATGGCTGACAGACAGAACAGGATTGAACTCTCTTACATAATCAATACAGCTACAAAAAACAGAGCACCCAAACGGCTACGCTGCATGGTGGGTCTGAGCTGAACTACGTCACTCAAGAAACTTCATTAGCTACAAATATGGGAGCACAAAGATGGGGAAGGGGTGGGAGGAGCAAACAAACTAATAAAACAATTGAAGGCAATTTGAGTGCAGTCAAAGAAGGCACAGAGGGATGAGCTTTACTGTGCAACTGCTTCACTGTGCTGAAGAGCCTGGAGGATTTATGAGCAAAGTAACTGGGAGATTCTGAGAAACAGAACTCCCACATTTCTTCAATAATAAAAGCAAAATTCAAATAAAACATACAAGTTTCGTTCCACAGTCTGTTTATTTTATACTAATGTTAAGCTTGTCTGTAGAACACAAGTGAAAGTAAATGCTTTGGTGGACTATTGAAGTTTTCATAATTCCCTAACTAATACTAGAGCTGCCTTCAGTAATATGTATCAATATTATACCTGCACTTAAAGGAATGCCATGTTTTTCAAACATTTTTTCATATGCTGGTGATCAGACACCAGATGCCTCAGGCTCATTGAAGTTAACTTGGAATTCCCAATCAGGAAGAAAATCCAAGGATATGGAACATTTTATAGAGCTGGAATCATAAATCACTTCAGTCTGCAGATACATCATCAGTCTGGTGCCATAATATTTACATTTCTAAGTGAAAACTCCCCATTAGGCAGCTGGAGACACCTCATCATTTCTTATATGATTTTTTTGTTTGTTTCACTGATTTGAAAAATGGGCATGTCATGAAAGTGCAAGAATTTTACACATGCCTCTAGATTACCCTGACACACAGAAGCCAGAAAGTCAAAACCTATGCTGTCTAAACTTAGCCATTCAAGTTCTATTTTGTATCTCTTTTCACAATGACCAGCCAAGGTCACACGTAGAGCTGGGAATAGGACTTAGCCTGCCTTTGGTTTAAACCAAAAGAAAGCAGTACTCTTACCCACACAACATCCACAATATATTACCCAAACAATTTACAAAACAAATATGCACAGGACATAGGATGTGGAAAACACAGGAAGGATCTAAAAGATCCATAGATTCATCGTACAAGTTTGTAGGAGGCAATTATGCACCATAGTTGGCCTTTCACCATTAACTCAGAAAATTACTGATTCACTAATCGCCAGAAAAAGCAACGATGTGCTAGCAGTTGGATCATTCCAAAATGCCATTTTTCTTTACAGTTTCCCTAAGCATCTTCTCCTTGTCGCTGTCCCACACAAACATAACTGAAAAGATTATTTGAACTCTGTGGTTATAAGCTTCACAGTAGAGAGAAGGATAATGGCCACACAGTGACAAAGGAAATCAAAATCAGACAAGCCTTATAAGCATGACCACAAGACTATTTAAGTGTATTGCAATCTACATGAAAGCTCTGCAAGTGTCAGCACTCTAAAGTTAAAAGAAATTTTTTCTTCAGTGTAAGTGGTTCTGCATTGCAATGGCCTGTTCAGTCATTCCTCATTTTAGCAGTAATAACACAGGAGGCAGTATAAGAAGAAATAAGCATCTTCATGCCAGTATGCAAGACTGCCAGAGCCAACACTGGCACCGCTGTTCCTACGAACCCTTTGAAATCAGGGCACCTTGCAGCAGAAGCGGGAGAAGCGCAGCTACATGGCGCATTGAGGAGTTTGACGCCATAATATTCTTCAGCCATTGAACAGAGACACCAAACAGTTGTCACTGTCACAGCCTGTATTTTATGGAAGAGGAAGAAAGCAAAGGAATAGACCATGAAGGTTGGATGTGAACTTTCCAGCTGAACACAGGCAGGAGAAACTAGCTGTACAAAGCAGAAGAGAAGATAAAGCCTTGGCTGCACTGCAGAGATTAGAAGAGAATAATAAGGTAAGAAACTTTAAAGGGGGGTTTCACTGGTTCCCAGTTCATTATTTACTTGAAATTCCAGATTAAGTCATTGCTAAAAGGGCTGGTAACCTCAAAAAATACGCTTTACCTTTCATACTGTTATCAATTATAGTGAATTCAAATTAAACACATTTTCTGTATACGTTCTTTTTTTTAAAGATAGTCAGGACTACTTGATCTAATGAAAATACTTTGGGTTGTATTTTTCATCCCTAAAGAGAAAGAGAATAAAGATATTTCCTTTGAAAATACAAGGTCTTTGAGGAAAAATACTGAATTGTCTATCACAGCTAGTTTCTCAAGACACTGAGGCATTAACCTTTTGTGTTAAAAGAGAACAAAGTTATTAGGATCAAAACATTTTCTAATAACTTCCTTCTGCCTGCTTCTGCCTTCAAAACATCTTACAGGTTTAATAAAGCAAACTTTTATTTGATTTTTTTTCTCTTTATTAAACTAATCCTGCATGTTCAATATAAAATGTTTTTTAATGAGCAGATATGTTATTGGGGCCTTTAAAAAAAGAGACCCATTTTTCCTGAGAAAATATTAACCTATCTCTTAAGATAGTTGGTTATTATTCATTATGAGTAAAGCTTTCATTGACAAAGGTTTTCAGGTTTTACTTTTATTTTTAAATTGTGATGTTATTTAGAAACAGTTCTGCCACAGAGGGTGGCTTTGCTTTGCAATGTAAAAGTCCTCCTGGAGAGAAAGGAGTTGGATTTTTTAAATATTAATGTCAATATTAATATGTATTTCTACATGGTTCAGAAAAGAAATTCTCACTCTCGTTACCATAACACTCCACTGAGGAAAGTTAGAGAGGAAAAGACACCCAACTGGAGACAAATGTGATCCTTTTTTATGGCAAAAATTGCTCTTAAAATTTTGCAAATATCTGGGCACAGCTATCAACTTATGGTAAGCATTTTTTGTGCTTGAAAGTCCCATTAAAAGACATGAATAAAACATTCACTTTCAAAAAGGTAAACTTTCCTGTTCAGTTAAGCACTGCTATGAAATGCTAGTTGTACAACTAAAACTACTTCACAGGTGTCCAGAGGGTGTGAGGACTGTCTGGCATGCTGGGAAGCAATGGAGCAGAGGCACATGAAGGGCCTTTGTGTCTTTGACAGACACATTTACCAGCATGGAACAGAGATGTTAGCCCCAACATAAGAGAAAATTCCAAACACAGTCTGAGTCAATCGATTTGATTTCATTATTCCTGCCTTCACTTATCAGCTTAGTTTCCATTCCCTAAGGGCTCTCCTCTTGCCATCTCCCAGCACAGCTTTGTGGTGCTGAGCCCCTGATGTCCAATTACGAAAATGAGTGTATGATCTGCATAGTGCCTCAGAGTTATTAGTAAAATACTGAGCGTTTGAGCAAAGGCACTCTAAAATTCTGTATTTGTTGTGTATTTAATCATCATATTTGTTCACAGAAAGAGAACTAATAAGCAAAAAACATGGTATTGCTATTAAAACCACACACAGACATTTGCTTTCTTCAATTAATAGAAACATTTTCATTGTGCATATGTGAATGACAATTAAAACTCTTCTTTGTTCACCACATTTAGTAGGCCTCAGATTATTAACATTATCCTTGAAAGAGATGATCCAATTACAAAATTGCATGAACAATCTGTCACTAAATTTTGCTTAAATAATACTAACACTATAAAGTCTTTGTTTAAGTGGGAAGGGGAAAAAAAAGCAACACTTGAAAACCAGCTAGGTTTAGTCTTAACACTGTGACGGAATAAGAAATGCTGATGCTTGCCTTGTCTGACTTCACTGTTCTTCCTAGGACATATACTAGGCCAAAGATTATTTCATCAAAATAAAACTTTTTTTTTTTTTTTTCAAACCTTCATTCTATTTTAACCTCACAGAACAAAGAAATCAAATTTCATGTTTGAGTAAAGAAAAAGTGATTAATCAGCAACAAGAGGAGTGCAGAGCATATTCTGGAGTACTGTGCAAAAGGAAGCAATCTCTGCTTCCACCACTCCATGAGTTGGCCTGATGTGATCAGCACAACTGAATCTGGGTTCTGCTTCTATGACTTGCTGCATAATTTCTGCAAGATGAAACCCTATTTTATTCTCCTTGGTATATTTTATACTCTGAATATATAAAAAAATATTCTACCACATTAATAGTTATTTAAAAAAAAAACCATTACTTTCTCATTTATTTTTGTTTATGTAACATTTTTTAATCAAGCGTGGTTTTGCCTTGATTATATTTTATTTCAAAATGTTTTACTGATGTCTGGTTTGCATTCACAAACTAAAAATACCTAGATAACATTTCTATAGCTTTAGTACAAATACTGCTTCTAAAAGACCATGTCTCATGGTTGAAAATAAGAAAAAACATTAACAGTAATAGTATATTTATAAAGTAAAGACAGACAGTATTTGTAGCACCCACTAGCACTATAATTTCAAAAAATATACGAGTTGCAAACAGAAGTCATCTTCCAGAAAACATACACAAAACAAGTTTGCTTACTCCAAAAGCAATTCCAGTGCTTCAGGAACATAGACCTAGTCTTCATTAAAAATAAAAAGCAAATTAGAAAGATAAGCCCAATTAGACAGATAGCAACAAGTGTGAATATTTCCAGCCTGATTTAGTAGTAGTATTGGGTTCTTCTTGTTCCACCAGTAACAAGGCAGAACAGACAAAACAACAAATAAAGGTGTCTCACAAATTCTCACCAAAACCAGAACACGGTGAGTTCTTGATTCAGTACAGCTCAAATTTGCAATCCACCTACTTGAAACCAGTTCCCATGCTAGAAAGTTTGTATTATATGCACTACCAAGTGTTTCCTAACTTTTTGAATGGAAAATCTTGAAGGCAAGGAACATGAGTGAATAAATACTCCTCAAAATTTGTGGATAAAGGTACAATAGAAGACCAGAAAGAGACAAGTTTGCTATTTCTTGCCTAAGAGTGTCAAGAAATAGCAAAAGTGTCTAATTCCTGGTATTGAGTACAGATGGAGCCTGTAGAGATCCACAAAATACAGAACAGAATCCTACTCAGAGATGGTAGACAAAAGCTTCCACTCCAATCAGGGACCATTGGCCAGCAGAAAGAAATTAAAGAAAGCAAAAAGAAAAAAAAGAAATTAAGAAGGTCAAAAAGTTACCGAGTTTGTTTGGGAAGAAAAAGGTTTTCTAGCACTAATTGAAGGAATTATAAGCTCTAGAAAACAAGAATATATATTAGTATTTAATTTGAATGCTGCATGTACATTTTTGAATGTTGCTTTATATTTTTTCTATTTCCTTACAGAAAAGAACACAGAAATATTAGTAAGGAAACAGTACTAGACTATTTGAAACAATTAAGAAGAAAGAATAAAGAAAAATAGCCACAAACAAATCATACCTGGGGATAAAGAGTTAAAAAATGCATGATAAAAATCTAGTCAAAACCTGCACCTCTGTTTGAGAGGTATTTTTCAATTTTATTTATCGTTTTTAAAGATGCTGAGAGAAACCTGTCTAACAATGGGAGTCTTTGGTTCAAATGAATTACTTTCACACATTGGGAAGATATGACACACTGTCTGTCTTAAGTGGTTTTGATACCTACTGAATCAAGCAAGCTCCCTGTTAAATTGAAAGATTTTCAAATGCTCCTGTAAAGTGGAGATGTACTTCAATGCTCTCAACAGTAAGAGAATACTTCCTTTTTTCTTTATCTTTTTTTCTGCAGAAATTACACATTTTCTGTAGAAAAGACAGCTTTGTTATAATCATGGAAGATGTTTTCTAGGTAGTTATTATCTGACCTTCTTGTCACACAGGAAATGAAGCAACATTGTTCTTTCCCTCTGCACAGAAAAGTGGTAATCATTATAAAGTCATTTCCAGGAATGCTAGTATGGATTTTGTCAAATGCACTAAAATTCTGAATTCAGTATATAAATAAACAAACCCCAGAATTTTGCTTTGCTTACTTTGTGTCAATGTAGAGCTATGGCACTGATTTATATCATTAAATAGCACCAATTTAGAAAAATATTTCTCAATAAAAATCTTACAAGTAAATGAGTCAGTAACATACTACAGAGTTCACTAACTCAATTTCATTTACTTTAATTAACAGATACTTACTTGCAAGCATAAATAAGGTATTAGCAGACTGATATTTCCAGTCACAGCTCCAGAAGAAAATTATCTTTAATTACTTATTTTTACTTATATATATATTTCACTTTACTATATATATTTTTTTACATATATGGAAGAACACATGGATCATTAAAGTACAAAGAAAAATAGTTAATCTTACTGATGGAATACAGCAGGTATCCTTGAAAGAAGCAGGTATAAGGCATGAATATGGATTTTGAGTAGAAGCCTGCAAATTAAGGCCTGTTCTGGTATCGGAGTTTTTGGGGTTCAGACTGAGAGAAAAGCACATGCGAGTCACAGAAACACTATTCACTACAGATATTCAGCTAGTGCATTTACAGACATTTTCTAAGCATACCATTCACAACTATCATTATCATAAATTCAGATAAATACAAATACAAATGCTGTCTTTAAGGCTCTGCTCTTTAATACAATTAATTGCTGTCTGAAAGGTCTTTAATTGCTCCACTGATGCCAATGGTTACAAGATAGTGCTTGACTGCTCTTTGCTCTTTCACATATATATTATGACCACCAGACACATTAATATTTCCAAACACTGTCTTTTAACAGAAATTTCAAGGCAAGCTTTTTGTATTTCTCAGTTTACACAATCTAGATAGTTGAATTTACAGCTCTTCCGTCCTATAAATATATAAGCAAGGTTTTCCTTTCCTTTCATTCCTTCATGAACTATTCAAAAGTAAATACATAAATCCTTTCAGTGACTGAACAAGAAATTCATTAGACAACATTCTATTACTCCAAATTGCCAAATGGTTTTCACGTAGGCAGCTTACAGTTTGTTTTCTGAAAATATATTGAACATTCAGAAGAGAACACTCTGCTTGCCCATCTGATACTTTTGAATTCACATACCTTTTTTTATTTTTTTTCTTTCGTAAAGCTTGGAGTTCTCTGCACAACTAAAACTCACCAATGTTGGGACCAGTTCTCTTACAGATATACTTCAGATGATGAATTAACTTTATAGTCATGCAAAACCATAAATTGCTAGGTGTAACATAAACATATTTACTTTGATCAAAAATAATTAATAATTCTAAATTTTGTGGTGATTCCTCCACACAGATGCTTTCATTCGAATAGGTATCTGTATATTTCTAGAGATGTCTGTCTTTAAGATTAAATACTTTCCCATGGTCAGTCACTACATTCAGATCAACCAAGATTGTGAAATCCTGGTATTGATTTGGAGCATATCTGAAGGGAAAAATACGCTGCAACACCTTTCTGCACCTTTATCTCACAACTTTAATAACTGCAGAAAACACAGAGGTGGCTCTGTAGAACAGCAGACAAAATATCTTAGAGTGCCTTTGGCTGTATATTGAAAATTAAACATTCCCCCACTAATCACAAGTTGCAAGGGTTGTAGCGGCCATGAGTGCAGTCTTTCAGCAGACTATGCCCAACACACAGAAGAGATTTGGATCTTTGCCTTTACCCCAAGCAAATATCCTGACCACTGAACTTTTAGAAACTGGAATGAAAAAGATCATTCTCTAAGCTGTTCTTTCAAAGGGCATTAGGAATATTCAAACCTTCTAGAGAATTAGGCCTGAAAAAGTACAGTACTAAACATTTGCAAGATGAGAAAAAAAGTCCTCTTTCCCTTTGGTTCAAATTTAAGCTTAAATTTAAAGATTTTTTTTATTAACACCTAATTCGCCAGTCATCATCTGTTGTTAGTTTAGGCTGATTTCAGTGGAATTTCCACACAGCAGGCAAAACCAAGCATTCTTATTCCATATTACTGCTCTTAGAGAATTCAGTCTAAACTGATGAAATGACAGAGCATCAGAAGCAGAGTGTGTAAAGGGCAGGACACAACAGAGAAGCAAGCAAAATGAAGAACATAGGCATGTTTCAATATCCACACATTTTAATCCCCAGAGACAAAAAAAAAGAAAAACTACATAAAATTATTAAAACACCTCAAATAAACAGGAGAGTGGAAAGTTAAATCGAGGTACTGTGAGGCAAGTTAAACATTACTGGCAGAAGTATGGTACAATGCCAAGCAAGATCTACTATGTTCTTAAAATCAGGCTTTGTCCTTCTCATGTCATGAATCTTGTTGTGGGGTGTTATGAACTGA
The DNA here is from genome assembly GCF_017590135.1 of Pyrgilauda ruficollis. NCBI lineage: Eukaryota > Metazoa > Chordata > Aves > Passeriformes > Passeridae > Pyrgilauda > Pyrgilauda ruficollis. The sequence continues at coordinate 18,282,153 of NW_024526599.1, read as the reverse complement.
TATGTTAGAAGACCACTTATTATCTATCACAACCTTGCTTTTACCTCAATCCAGACCAGAAAGCAGATGTAGAAAAGTCAGATTAGACTTTATCCATAAAACAGGAGCCAGAAACTTAAGTCTTTGTTTTCATTTGAAACTTACCCAAATATATTTCTATTGTTTTCTGAGGAATATTAAATTCTGTCTCCATTAAGTAGTTATGCTAATGAAACTCTTCAGTTCTCCAACTGCAATTTAACTAAGGTTAGAATAGATCATATGTTTTGTGCATTTCAGAAATAATTAAAAGAGGCAAGCATCAAAATAATACTGCAATTTCTGTGGGCAAAATGAACTGAAGGAAGCAGGTTTACTTTTTAATATAAAGATGGATTTCGGGGTTTTACCTTTTAGCAATAGGCACTGCAAAACCTTCTACTATATATAGATGTATACAGACTCCAATAAATAAGGCAGAACATCAGACCCTAAATTGACATACTTCATTGGTAATAAAGGTGATAGTAAACTGTTTTATCACTGAGAGCAGCCTGCACTACATATAGTTGTGGCACACTTTCATGCACTTATGCTTTTTCATATTCAGACACTATATATCTGTCCTTTGAAGCAGACTATCCAATTCATCATCCAGCTTCCCATTCACAGTTCTAAAGATACCTCAGGCAAAGAGTGTTCTCTCAGTTGATCTATTTGTTGTTGCTGCACCAGTACATTTTCTATGCATAATACATTACTTAGGGCCAAAAGAATAATATAAATAATAATAATAAAAAAATTGTTGTACAGCATTCTCCAGGATCCTCATAAACTTATCCAGCTGCATCACAAGCAGTTTTCACATGCCTTAAAGACAGCTCTACATTTATCAACGTCTTAATACAACTGTATATCTAACTGACTCACTTTGAAAAAAGTAAGCAAGTGTGTTTCCTCTAACAGTACTAAGCAACATCCACAAAGCAGCTACAGAGCTCAATTGTTTTGGGCAGAGATGATTTTACTAATATTTTGATCATATTTACAATCTTTCTTTGATGTCCAGGTTTAATAGTTGCATGTGACTTCTATTTTAGATTATCCAACAAGTAACGCTTATATGCAAATGTCACAGACTTTCATCATAGAAACAAAATAATAAAGTTAAAACAAATTTCTAGATTTTCTCCAAATTCTAGCTTATATTTAAAAGACTGCTGTCACAAATGTTTATTCAGATGCATACATCATGCTGGGATCCCAAAGATTTGTCTACTGAGTTCCCAAAGTTATTTCTCCATTTCATGTAGTTTTACATCAATCATAAAAGTGGTCCTGCAAAAGTATTACCCATTATGCAACTGCTCATGGCTTTGCAAAATAGCCTAACACATACCATAAAGTTAAATCAAAAGGACAACTTAGGGTTGTGCAATAAAATAATTTTTCTTGACAGTTGACAATATTTTTTGACAAAAGATGCTTTTGCTAAAAATTCAAGTTTCCTTTGCAGTGACACAGAAGGACCAAATTTAGCATTAATCCTTTTTTAAGTGGATTAGAACTAATAGAAGCTTGACTTAGCTGTCCAGAGGAACTGCAATTTAAAACTAGTGTTATCAAATTACTTATGGATTACATCTTTTTCTGATTTTATTTTTCCATTCTAAAGCTACAAAGAGAAGCACCCAATCCACAGAATTCTCTTATTTAGTTAAAATGGATGTACAGGTTGAGGTTACTGCGTGTGCTACACCAGTGAAGTTGGCAGTGTTGTAGGATTTTCACTCATCCAGAGATTAGGTCAACTCAGAAGTTCCAATTCATCACCAGATCGGACTTCATAATTAAAGCATAATTCAAAGGACTCAAAGTAATGAGCAATAGTTAACTTGGTATTTAAGTCAAAGCCCAAATTATTGAACAATAGTTCGTTTCTAAAAAAAATAATTGGTTCACTTCCATGTATCTCAGCTTCCCCATTAAAAAAAATATTGCAGGTAAGAAAGTTAGTACCATTACTTAGATATTTAATTGCTTATTTAAAATAAAGGAGGGGATGAAATTAGGTAACTCCATACAAAGGTTTCATATGAATCAAAATATTTTATTTGTGAAGTTCTAATGTGGTGGCTAAGATTAGGTGAGAGTATTTTCTTAAGATACAATAATTTCTGCAGGCTTACCTTACCCACAGTTACCTACCTTAACTTACCCACAATTTCTGCTCATAGTCCAATAGCTACACTTACAAACTTGTGCCAGAATACTCCTCCCACAAAAGCACAACCTGAATGAGAATCCTCTAGCAAACAAGAGGGGCATTAACTTCTTTATTTATTTTTCCCTCATTCATACCTGTGCTAGAATTCATGCTTACTGGCATGTTTTGCCACTGGTGTTTATTTATTTATGTTACTATACTTTAAGAAAAATTATTTGGATATGCATCATTAAAACAGATTATTCAACAATATTACAGTACTCATAATTAAGAGTTATTTAAAACCAAATAAATGCAACTTGAACAGAAAAAAAAATCCTCACATATTTTTAGCTAATTTCTAGTCTGTCTTAATGTCAGCTTTCAACCACAGTCAATACTACCCAATTACCTGAACCTATATGAGGAAATTTCTTTATTCTGTCTTCAGTATATCTGTCATATTTCCTTGTTCTCACAGGAAACCATGAGATAGAGAATTGTTCCATGATCTTCCCAGGCACAGACGGGAGGCTGATAGGTCAGTAGTTCCCAGGGTTGTCTTTTCTTCATTTTTGAAATGTGAGTACTACAGTTCCCTTTTAGTCCTTATCCCACTCTCTTGTATCTTGGTGTTCTTTTACTTGATGTAAAAAAGAGGTAACATATGCTATCAGTTGTGAAACTTGCTAATAAGCAGTTGACTAGCTATGTACACAGCTATGTACAAAAACTTGAATGACTATAAGTTGGTTTATATGCACACTTCCCAGCTCACAGAATTTGCACTTGTAAAAATAGCTGCTGCTCCTATCTTGGAATGTGATCTGTGTAGTGGGCTCTTCTACAAAGCATCTTATTGAAACTTAATTTCTGTATAAGCAGATCTCTTTTGGCTGAATAGTCTTCACATGCATAAGCTGTGCAAGGGAAAGAGCATCTGTAAATAGAGGAAGTTGAAGCCTTCTCTGGAAAATTCAGAAGACAATGAACTATCAATTTTCCCTTGTTTACTCCTTCACAAAACAGCTCAGGATGCTGAATTCAGGACAAGCACAGGAAGAGCAAACAGACAGATCTGCTGTTTCCCAATGACAGTAAGGGTTTCCAATTCAACCCCACAATGTTTAACATGAACATCTGCTTTGTAAAAACTGAATTCAGTATAGAGACATGGGTTTTAGACATCCTAATGGCTAACAGTATGTTCATAATGGTTAAAAGCATGTTTACTTTAAGGCCAATATGAGTACGTTTTTCTGGTTAATATTGACTGAAGTCTTGTTCATCTAATGCTATATGCAACCCAAATGTTCAATAAGTCACATTCATGTTGGTTGGGAACATAAAAAATTTGAAAAAAGTATAAAGAAGTTTTGAAATGTCAAAAATAGATTTAAATTGTATGCAATTTTTGCCTTCTTCACCCCCAATAATTTTAAAATTAGCAGTTTTGTTTATGTTTTCCAAGAAAAAAGTCACCAAAAAAAAGTCACATACAATAGTATTAGCTAAGATTGTAAAGGATTATTGAGAGAAAACTGCAAAGCACTAGGAAAAAAAAAAAGCGGATGAGTCATAGCCTTACAGGGGTTGAGAAATAAAATTCATAAGGTGGAATGAATTGGAAACATTCTGTATCTAGAAAAAAAAAGGAGGAAAAAGCAGAGAGATAACTGGAATTCTTCAAAATAGTACATCTAAATTGAAAAAGTTGTTATTCCTGTTACTGGAGATAGCAACCTAACAATAGCCTAATTCATGTATTAATTTGTTATATTTTATGTTTTATTAACTTTTTAAATTTTGGTTTTGTTTTGTTAACTTTTGTATACTGAACTTATATCTTCCAAAATGCATACAAGGACTATCAATCTAGATTAAACTCCTCTTTAAAAAGAAAACCTTTAAAAACCTTGCTACTCTTTCAAGTGTCCTAAAATTTCTCACAGCTTTAATCTATATGATAGCACAGATATTTATACAGGACCTAGTAATTTCTTTTGCAATCCAAATAAGTGAACACTCAAGTAGATACTCAAGTAATTCTAATAACTAAGAATTGGCTTCAGAAAGTAAAAAAAAATAAATTTCTTTCATTGTCAGGTGGACAGAAAACCCTACATGAAAAAAAAATAATATGACAAAATTAAAATCCACTACAATACTTGCTTTCATGATATTTTTAATATAAAATATTTAGATATCGTTTGTAATAGCAGATTATTATACCCTGTAAAATTAATGGTACATTTTTGTCTGTTCAAAATAATTTCTTTAAAATTTTTATGAAAGGGTTTTCAATTATCCTACATCCACATAGGAAGGTTTCAGAATGCCCTGTCCTTTCCTGAGCATGCAGATGAGCACAGTTCTAATTCCTTCCCTGCATGGGCAGCCTTAGAAGCAGCTCTCCCACAACAGGAAAATACAGGATGCCCAGGTCACAAAAGCGACACTTTATGCTTCCCACCCTTCATATTCACTAATTATGTAAAGCAGGAAAAAGAACAAAATAAAAGTGTTTTCTCATGCCCAAAAATCATGGAGTAATGGAGCTTTATACCAGAAAAAGCAAACTGTTGTATCCACTTGCTAACAAGTCTCTCATACAGTAACTGCTGTATCCATTTTTATTGCTGTATCCAGCAATGCCTCCTTCTGTATCAAACCAGGTCATCATCTACCACGTGGAGTGAATATACTGCTCCTTTACAACTGGAACTTTCCCTGCAAAAAAGAATTAATATTTCTATTACTTGCTATTGGGCTGATGCCAACAGGCATGGCATTGTATAGTGAGAATACACTTGAATTAAAATATGTCAGAGGAACATAAAACATGATCTACTGCAAGTATACAGCTACTTCAGGGAAAGAAAATTAAAAAACAAACAAAAAACCCCAAACAACAAAAAACACCCCAGCAAATGCCTCACCATCCAGATCTTTACAAATATTTTATTAAACACAGTTTGTTTAAGCATATTCCTGTTCAGACTGTGAACATAAAATAGAGCAAATCATTCTCAGGATTCATCTTTATGGAATTTGTTACTCAGTTTCTCATACTCATTTTTCTTTATCCTTTTGATCAGAATTTTGTTGAGAGAAGAAAACACATACAGGAACGTTAGAGAATGGATACAGGACGGAGTAACAGAGAAAAGAGGAGCTGAAGCAGAGGTTCCAAACCTGATCTAATGGACAGCCTCAGAAATCTCAAATCACAGAGATTACTAGATCACAGGTGACAGAAAATAATTACCATGATTTTATAGAGTGGAAACAAGCAAAAAGTCACACTAAAATTTTTCAACAGAGTTAACATGACCCCAGATTCCTAGTACCTGCACCAGGGGCTCCACACGAAACAAAATATTTTTAAAAATGCCTTTTTTTCTTCTGTAGAAAGAAATATAATTCTAGGATTCACTGAGTTTGTTTAAAATGTTTGCAGTACCATACAGCTGAGAGATGGTTATGTTCTGTGAAGAAAACATTTTAATAAACTTTCCAGAGGAAAATAATACTTTGCCAGAGGAAGTATAGTTCTCTCTCCAATTAAAAATTATGGCAATTTTAAGTAATGAATACCACACTGATTCTTCCATAGGATAATGCTGACATCTTTTTTAGAAAACATAAAAACATGTCTTAAGTATATTTATCCCAATATTGACCATCTAATCTATGTAAAATAAGTTGTCTCATGTTTACTTTTAATAGAAACATGATATAAAATAATTATTAAATCTTCCAGGCAATAATTAATCTTTTTTGAGGTTTAAAAATTTTTAAAGCAAACCAAGTTAATTATTATAGGCACCAAAAAGACCTATTTTTATTTTTTTAAAGAACTCTGCATCTTCCTTATATTTCTCCATTGCAGAAGTTTGATCATTTGTCAGCAGTAATTGTAATGGCAGGATACACCTACAGATGTGAGAACCATTTTCAAAACAAATCTGGAAATATGCCCTTTAAAAGTCTTAGAAAAGTAAGAATAAATTTAATCTGCATCAATAATGTAAAATTTCACGTGAAAATGTGAAATCACACATATTGCTACTTTCTAGTACATCAAAGGTATATTGATTAGAGTATTAACTGTGTGTATAAGTCACAGCTTCCAGCACAAGCACATACTCAGCAACTCCAAGTTGGTAGCAGCTGAGATATCTTGCAGTCAAGGAAATGGAATATGCAGCCTCCTCATGTGTTGATGACACATGAAAAGTAGCATCAAAAATATTCTCCCTTTCTACCATTTAGATCACTACAGGGAAGGAGATGAACAAAACTCAGCAGAGGAGAACAGTGACTGCAGACACATTGATACTCAGCTATCCCAAACAGTTAGTTTGAAGTTAGTTTGGTGCATTAAAATCAGAAGAGTAGTCTCACAGGGTAATAAGAATGCAGAGAATTGTGATTTTTATGAGAGAACTTCGGAGAAGTAAAGACAGTTACCTTACTTTGCTTAGATTTATCACAGGGAATTGTGAGGACTTCTGTCCTCCCTTCCCTTCCCTGTGGGAAGTCTCACCAATGCCTTCCTGCTGCCTACTGCTAGACTCCTGCAGAGCCAGGGAGGTGTCTGACCTGCACCTGGCAGCAGGACCCATCCCTCCACTGGAGACCCAGCACTGCCACATGCTCACAGTGTGAACATCTCCAAGAGGTCACAGAGGATGCTCCTCTCCACCATGGTTGCCAGAGCTTCCACTTCCCCAGTGACAGAATCTTTCCTTCAGGAAACATGTGCTATTTTCTGTCTGCAAATTTTCCTAAGGCTTTTTTGTTTATCCTTTCAGCTGGCAGCAATGTATCACTCTAAGTTTCATACACATCATCTTCACAGACACACAAAACAGGTCTGAGGTGAGTAGTCTGCGGTTAAATAAAGAATATCCCAATGAACAACAATTTTCTGTGCTAGAAGCAAGTAAACTTCTTGACAAAAAAATCAATTGCAATTCAGAATGCTGTGCATGAGGTGTGTAGAGAGATTATACCCAAAACAATAATTCTTGAACTACATTTTGAAAACTGCAATATTTTTATGGTAATTCTGGTAATAAGTATTTTGGGGGTTTTTTTCCCACATTTTACAAAATGTGAACATAAATTATCATCTTATTAGGAAAATGTCTTGTATATCTCTACATTCCCTCAAAGTTAATTGTCACTCTGTATCTTCCACTACAAGTGCTGTGTGATGTACAATGACACTGAGTTTTCAAATTAGATTTTCAACAGCTAAGAATCAGTATGAAAATTAGAAAGTCTATTTTCTTAACCATTTCACATTCTCTTGCTGGGAGTTCTCAAGCCAACCAATACCCTAAATTGGATTTTGTTTAAATGGTTGCATAAAATTGGATTTTACTAGTATAAAAAACAGACAAACCTTAATTGGTTTAAGTTGGACCATTTTCTTCAGAGAAGCATAAAGCTGGAACATTATTTATTTAAAGAGGAAACATTAGATGTGTTGTATTGTATTGTGCTGTCACTTAAAGTATAAACTATTTAACCATTACTGCATTTTAAGTTCACAGTTTTGCAAACTAAACAATATTTCAAGATTCATAACAGACAAAACATATAGTTCACAGTATATTTCCTGTGTTATAAATCAAAAATATAAAAACAGCTTAAATATCAACTGTAATTCATTAATCTAGACCATGGTTTTTTTTAAATTTAGTAGAAAAGTAAAGACACAGAGTAGGATCTTAGAAAGATCCAAGGAATCACTGAAGAATGACAATAAGTGCCAGAGTGATGAATATCCTGAAGTCAAACTATTAAAGACAAGCTGATAATCAGCAAACAGCAGAAAATAAAAGCCTAAACAATACACTTGTGCCCATGTACTTCTTCCTGATTTAGTGACTTGATCTAAATGGTCCTGGCACTGTGGGACTCGCAGTTTGTTTATGACATCCTCTTGTCATAAAAAGTGAAAGATAATGCTTTTGCTACTTGTTGGAAGAAATTGCTAGGTGTAGGGCAAATTGGTTATAAAGTGATCTTATATTAAAATATAGGGGTCTGCCCTGCCTTAGCTGAGCCACCTCAAATATATCAGCTATCAGGTACATAAAAGAGAGTTTATTAGATTCGTTTTTGTCCTTCACAGGCTTGCCATCAATACAAATCTGAAATTTAAATTGGTAATACTACACTTTTTTAAAATAAACATTCACTTTATAAAGACCAGTAGTTTTTCTATTCTTACAAACACTCCACAAATAAAGACTCCTTTTTCCATACAAGATACAGTCTTTGTGCGACTATTTCCCACAACGCTCAATATATATAGTCAAAATGAAATTTGACAGATTATTCAGAGTTTTTATTTTGTTGACAATACAAGAGCCTTCTGAAGACTGGACTTCTAATTTAAACTCTCAACTTTCAAACTTAGCAACAGGTAAGACAAATATCCCATTCTCTTACTACTAAAATGAAACAAGAATGTAGTTTTTGCCGCGTAATCTCACATTACTTCTTTTCAATACATTTCAGAATCAAGGAATAATGAAGATCAGAGAAGAAATAACTGAGTAATGTATTGGGCCCACTTCACCTCAGAATAAAAGCCATTCCAGTGGTTCAGATTTATACCAAATTGACATAATTTGGAGGAGTGATATCATGTAGCTAAACCATAAAATCAAAGAACAATTTAAGTTGAACAGAACCTTTGGTTGTCTGCTGATCATACTTCTACTCAGATCAGAGCCAATTAAATCACGTTGTTCATGACCATGTCAAATCAAGCTTTGACTGTCAAGATTGGATAGTCAAGCCTCTCTGGGCTACATATTTCAGTGTTTGATCATCCTTATGATAAAAAAAAAAAAAAATCCAAATATCTAATCTGAATTTGTTACCCAAAAGTTGTTCAGACTTGCTATCCAGTAGAAGCCCCAGCACCTATTTTATAGTTAGTTCTCTGTGTATTGGTGCACAGAGCTGGTCTGTACTAGCAGTAAGAATTTTGCTTCCTCTGTTTTTTCTTCACAAAATTTGGCCCAATATCTACTTACATGAACTAATAATCAGCTTTCTGGATTATTTTCCCACTTGTCCACTAAGAGAGAGAAGATTTCCATTTTCTCAGGAACAGATGGTGAGCAGTTACTAACTGCTCATTATAAGCTGAAAGTAAACATTGGCTGGGGATCAAACAAGTTCTCAGTATAACCTCTGAGGCATATGGCTGATTGAACCATTATAAAGACAATTAAATACTTAGAATGTTAAATTAGTAAAACACACCTAGTGTAAGAGTGCACTGAGTATGAACAAATACAGCCTCCTTTTCCACCTACAGAGACAATTATAGCCTACAGAAAGCTTAACAAATATGTGCAAATATTCCCCAAATACCTTCCCCAATATCAGTGTTCGGGGCAAGTCTCAAACAAAAAAAAATTGAAAATTATTTCTCCTGTATACAATTGGAGGTTCTTTTAAAGCTGTGTATGAAGTCTTTGACAGAGAAAGCAAAGACCTATTTCTGATGTTGCAGATTCTATTAAAGACAGTGATTGGAAACTCATAGAAAATCTACCTGTGATTCATTGTTATAAAATGCAGGTTACCTTAGATGAGACTTCTATGCTCAAAGAGTTGTCCTATCATCTGACATAAATTTCTTTGAGACCAGAAACAAAATTGTTTATAGAATTTGTATATGCTTGTTCCGAGTGCCATCAGGTGTAAAGATTGTACAAATTATACAATCAAATAAAGCACAGAAATAAAGACTGAACCTCTCTTGCAGGGAGCAAGTAACAACAGAAGGCCTGAAGAAAACATTTCCAACAAAATTATTCATTTTCTGTTGTCCTCTTTCTCTTTGAAACGTGAATAGTGATTTAAAGCTTTATTCCATGTAGTGATGGAGTTCTTGATTCTAACAGAAACTTCATATAAATGTTTAAGGTGCAATTGATCCTGCTTTATGGTTTTGGCATGATAATAACAGATGTTACTAATTATTTTTTTAATATGAATTTGATAAAATACTTTAGCAAAACATCTAATAAAGTCAACATGCATTATTCTTATATTAAAACTTCAGTGTTTATTCTGTTCTCATTATTATCCTGTAGGGCAGTATTATTTATTTGCCCTGTTAGAAAATATTCAAGTATTCATGATGATTCTGCTTAATTTTACTGCCCCTATTTTGAATACAACAATATATTAAAATTAAAGTGTTATTACATTAATTACTCCATATTTCTTTTTGGAAATTAGCTAATATATATGACTAATATTTTCATTAAAACACGTTGCAATATGTACTTTTATATTCATACTTCAAAAGTTTCTTAGTTTTTCCTTATATTTATTATGAGATTGATAAAAATTAAAAGCATTATAAAGAAACAACATTAAATTTTTACTGAGCCATCTGAATTACTTGGTTAGCAGAAAGCAGTGAAAAATGTAAAATTAGCAGAATCAAATACTAGTTGGAATTAAAAGTATACACTTATTTCCAAGATCATAAAGATTCTCCTTCAAAAATAAAACTTACCTCGTAGATTTGGACAGCTTTCAGTCAACAAGAAAACAATACACTCATCCCCTATTTGCTGTTCAGTCAGAGACAAACATGAAACAGCAGAGAATTCAACTTAATTGAGAGATAACTCCAAAGTGTAAAGACATTTTCAAAACAGAAATGTTGCAGTCTCATTTAAGAAAGGTAATTATAGTACAGAGTCACAGTTAATGTTCCACAGAAGTAATTCCACCCTTAGCAATATTCTCACTACCCTTAACTTTGAAAAAGTCCCTATTGGGCTGAAACTTCTCAAACATAGCCTCAGCCCAAAGGGTTATTTTAAAGTTTAAATTAAAATGTTAGGAAAATTCAGTTACTAAATTAATTTTTGCACTAAGAAAAATTTTCTAATTTGTAGTCTTCTAAAACTGTCACTACAACTCAGAATAATTTATTTTACTTCCTACACAGACATAAATTAAACTTATGAACAAAGCTTTTTAATATGGACTCTGACTTCAGCTATGTTTGTACATGATATGCCAAGAGCTCTGAATGTTGTACAATAAATATTATTGGGGTAGAAAAGCTGTCACTGTCACTTCTAGTTACTGCTCTCTGAATTATTTGCTTCAAAGTCAAACCAAGTGGCACTTCTTGGGTGAGGAAAGAGCAATTAACAGTGCCAGGGCAAGAGGGGAGGCATTCTGTGTGCCCCTGTGGTGACAGTGTATCTGGCAAAGGCTCTAATCAGTGCTCTGCAAAGACTGTATAAAGGAGATGGTCATGAGTGAAATGCATGCAAAAACAAGCACAGCTATGCTGGGAACTAAGGATTGGTAACTGGAGAGAAAATTGATGCTTTATACCTGCCTCCCAACTATAGATCACATAGATCAAAATCCACTTCAAGATTAAGTATTTTATACAACTTTCTAGCATTGTCGTCTGCTTCTTTTTCAGGACTCTTCAGCAGATTAATAAATATAAAAATTCATCTAGTGGTTGATCCAGACCATCATTCTTCAAGCAGTTAACTACTACTTAAAAATAGCTCAAGAAATATTTCAGAAAGATGTCCAAAAAGATAAAGAATCCACCATACCTTGTACAAATTACTACAACACTTTGTCATTTTTCCTAGAAAAAAAGGTACATTAACCTGAATTTGCATGTGTTTCATCAAAACCCTTTAGACAGTGTTAGGTTTCATCTGATATATAGATGTCTAATATTAGAAATCTGATTCCTATGAAAGTACTTTCAGCTGCTAATGTGACCTTTTGAAATATCTTTCTTAAATCAAATTGATGGAACTTCCTTGATCAGGCAAACAGAGACCTAGAAGCACACTGTGTTTGACACATAGGCCAAAATGAGATCTTTTTTTTTAGTCAGGAGGCTTTAAAATTAAATGGAAAACAAAATAATTTTTAAAACAAACAAAGACCTTCATTTTACTAGGTCATATTTTAATTGATTTATATATTTTTTGTTAAGATTCACCTTCAAGTATAACTAGTAGCCTGTGGAGATTATTGTATTTAAAAATCTGTTCAAAAGTGGTGACTCCAGAGGAGAAGATATTTTTCTAAGTATAACAATGGTGTGAGAGGAGCTTACAACCAAATATACAATATGAAGGGGCAGAGAGAAAAGTAAGCTGCTAGGAGTATGGAGTTTGGAGTATGGAATACTGCAAAGCATAGACCTTGGTGAAGGAGGAAATCAAAAGATTTTAAATGCAACCCATAAAGATAAGCATAATTATTATGACATTTTCTGTGAAATACAGAATTATTTACTATGCAGTGGAACAGCTTATGTGTCATATGAGAAATACTCAAATCTGAATTAGAGAAAGAACTGACATACATGGGCAGTAACTCGTAGTTCTCATACCAACAGGTTAAATGTTTATTGCAGTCAAAGGGTTAGTAATTCACAACATTCACTTAACATGATGCATCACTTTTAAAAGCTGCTCATTTTATGGAGAAGTGTAAAAGCATTCTGACTTGATTAAATTAAAAGTCAGTGTACCTGTACATATCTTTTAAAATACAGCAGACATCTTTGGCTCAATTGCCTGATATTTTTATATGACTCATTTCACCTCTAAACAGCTATCAGAGACATCCCCACCTGCATCTACTTAATCCACTAGAGATGTAACTTCATTGTTTGCTACAAGCCATGAGATCTTTTTGGTATTCTTTCTCACAAGGACCTTCAGGAGAGAGTGATGGCAATTGTCACTGAAGAGGGTAGGACACTTCTAGCCTTTGGCAACAAACCTGGAAGATGAGATTGTCAAATAAAATAAATACAGGAACAAAGCTTAAAAAAAAAAAAAAAATAAGTAATAGCTCCCATGCCTTGGGAAATTACCTCTATTCACCAGCTGAATCAAAGGTTTTTGTGACCTACTGAAGTGAAAGACACTCCTGAAAAACTATTACTGGCACCCTTTTTCTACAACGTTTGTTCCTTCCAATATGTGTAGAGTAGAACAGTCATTAAGAACATGACTACTTTTATTCATATCCATCAAACATAATTTCACATGTCACTAAACAAAAGGTAGACAGGTATGTTTATAAACTGTATCTTTTTTTTAGCGAGGATCAGGACCGAGAAATTTTCAGAGTGCAAGAAAACATTTTGCTTCCAATGTGAAAGAAGGGTAATGGGCTTTCTTCATTCTAAGAAATATGCTAACTTAGCTATCTGTAATGCTTTCCAGACTAGGAAGATGAAGTGAAATAGGAAACCAAAGCACACGCATTCCATGAATACTAGAGCTCAATTAAATGTGAGACTCAGCAGCCTACTGAAGAACATCATCAGAATATAACTATGACATGGATACAGACTGTATAGCTTTTGAGAAAGCATGGAATAGTTCATCAAGAGCTATCCTTTGCACGGCTGTAACATAATACAGCATCCTTGGTTTACATTAATAGTATGGCACTCTCATAAGTTAATTAGATTTATGGAGTGAAAGTCCTGGCCCATTTCACGTCAGCATACAATTATAGCTTTTATGGTTTAAACAAGCTATGAAAATACAAAGGAAGCATTATCATTGCATTACATTATAATCAAATTAAAATTAGCATAGTCACAATTCACATGTGATTTAGTTACTGTAGGAGAATGATGAAAAAGGGTGATTGCAAACCTGAAGCAAATGGAAATAAAATAGAAATAAATTATAAAAAAATAGGACTAGGGTATTAATTAGCATATGAATACGTCACTCATTTAAGATAGCTGGGAAGGTTCATGGTTGCTATAGTATATGACATGGGAGAAAACCTCTGTGGGTCAATATGTAAGACTACCTGATACTTTTCCCTAGGAACAGTTTGCAGCTCTAATTAATGCCGATGAAAAAACCTGCAGCTACACAAGGTCATTAAAAGTGTGCTATTTTAGCCAAATACAATGCCCAAATACCTACTGAAAACACAGACTCTAAGTATTGAGATGAATTTTGGATCTGTTAAGGATGAGTTTAATGGAAGAGGAGTCAGGAGGGATGTATATCAGGAAACACACATAATTCTGGTATCTGCAGAGAATACCATATGCTCCAAGTCTCTTGCAAGTTTCAGCTCATGCCATCAAGGTTTATGTACAGTCAATCAAGGGGAAAGAAGTAAGGTTCAATATTCAAAAATATCTAAAAGTTGTTCCTATTAATAATAAACCAATGCAAAGTACACCTGCAACAGGAAAGGGAGATTGGCCAGAAATTTTCTGGTGACTAGACACAAGGAATAAAGAAAGAAAGAATTTCATATTCAACAAGGCTGAAAAAGATAGAACTCTAAAAAAAAGAAGACTCTACAGGTTGTTCTCTGTACATTTTTAAGACTCAAATATATTAAGTATTCCTCATTAATAATAAAAGAAATTAGCTCAGGCAAATCCTAGGTGGTCTAAGATACCTGTAATTTTTTTCAACTCCATGAAAGGAACTGTTATTTATGCCATGTTCAGCACAGTAATGATGTAGATCTACACAGAAAAATAGACTGCAGCTAACTTATAAGTTCTTTTCCAAACCTGAGTTCTTCTGTTTGTTTCAATATGACTTGTGTGTTCATCAGTTTTCTGCTAAATGCAACTTGCAGATGCTGATGCAGAAGTGACCAGCACATCACCATTTCTGGCCTTGAAAGTAGAGTGCAGAAATGTTTGGCTTTCATTCCCCTAAGAAATAAAGTACTTATAAGCTATTTCCACTATATGGAGACCCCAAATATCAAAGATCAAAGGCTCATTAAAATATATTAAATTACAGTGCAATGAGCTATAAGAATGGTATTTGTACATGCTCAGTCCTGGAAAATGAAGAACACTAATGTATCATCAGTTTAATTCTCATTTAGTCCACTCAGCATTTATAAAGGCAAAGAATCACATTAATCAAATATACTTAAAGGTCCACCAGGTCTGCCTCGAGGGTAAAAATGCACTTGGGATTACCTCCTGTAAATCTAACTGGGGGGAAGGGGAGGGTGTAATGAACTTTTAAGTTTGCTATCATGAAGTAAAAAGCACTGAAAACATCAATTGACGTCCAGAACTTCTCTCACAGAAAAGGATCCTTTCAAACTATATTCATGCAGCCATCCTTCACCCGATCACCTATTCATTTCCTCCAAGTTAGCACAAATCTTTCACTTTGTATTTACAATATGAATTATCTTTACAGAATCAAAATCTTGCTGGCCAACAGTTTCAGTTATGAAAATTCCCATAACGATCATAAAAGTATGTCTAGCACTCCCTTTAAAATTAAATGGAATGTAAATTTTTTTCAATCTAATGAAAAACTCATTGTTTCTATTTCAAAATGCACATTTAGAAGGAATACATCTGCAAATCCATTGACCCCCAAAGTGAACACAAACATTGAATTTTAAAGACAAATAAACTTTTCTTTTAAATTAAAAAGAAAAGCACAGAAAAATTAAGTTAGCTTAGCATCTCTACAAAAATACAGGTAGGTTCAGGACGTCTTGCTAAAATGGAATAGGTAGGAACCAAGCTTATTCGCTACTATTGGGTGTTCATATGAAATACAATTTGTTTCATGCTGAGTTCTTTCAGTCTCACATAGCTGTTTCAGGGCATATTAGACTCTCAGATAAGCTTGAAAGTTTGTAATATCCCTTCCTAGGACATTAAGACTTTAAAATAAATGGACAACCTTGAGTAGCAGATGAAGCAAGGAAGTTATTATGATATAGCTGAATAATCCCATATTGTATGGTGTCATTAGACAGGTTTGCTCATTTGCAGTGTGAGATCAGCAAGTTAAAAGCAGCCACCTTCAAGCAAAACTTTTAATGAAAAAGCCTTGGTTTCATCCTGGTTCCTTCACAACAGAGACCTCTATTTTTGCCCAGTCATCTGAGATTCAGACACCAGTGCCTCCTGCCTTCCACCTGCATGTTTTGGATGTTGTCTTTCCACCTAGGTTCTGTCTTTTCATCCATCTTATCACTAAGATCTGTTCTCGTTTTAGCTCTGGTCTGTGGCTTACCCAACAAATTATCATGGATATATTTTCATTCACTTTCAACAATCTAATCTTATTTACAATATTTACTCACCTGGGTAGAGCAACAGTGTAGTAAGTTGCTTTTTTTTACAAAATATCTTGAAATCTTACAGGAGGCAGAGAAAATGGAAATGACAAGAGTGTGGGTAAGTGCCAGAGACTCTTATAGTTAGCCATTGTTCTCTCTTCCCTAGTAATTTATTATCACCTCTATAAGGCAGCTAGTAGCACAAATCCCAGTGCTCCAGGAATGCTGCAGATCAGCACTGGCTTCCAGCACAAATCAGCTCTCCAGCTGGAGAAATTAGCTGCATGTTATTCAATTCACTGCACCAGCATCTTAGGGCACTAATTAATATTTTATATCTGTTAGCATGGGTTGAGCACAATACATGCATCTTCATCTCCTCTTAACTATCTTTCCTTTCAGGGAACAGTCCATGATAATGATACTTTGAGTTAGAAAAGTTTTATCAATAGCATCATAGGTCAGTATTTTACCTGCTCAATGAATGACATTGTGATTGTTACAGAATGGATATATGCTGCTTAAGTCATATAATCTATGATAACCATTTTCTCCCACTGAGTAAAGAAGGCTATTTCTCTGTGATAGTGTAACTAACTTTCCAATTTAAAAAAAATGCTTTAAATTATGCTATGTCCACACAAAATGTACTCTGGCTTATTCAAAACCTCAGACCAACATTTAAGTTCTTACTTTCTAGACACACCAGGTCAACTCCTAAGAACAAACCTTAACACTTCAGATGACAGGAGTAAAAACCACCAAGTGCTGTTCACTTTTCACTTGTGTAAAAATCACTCAGAAAATAGCTGCTGGCATTGTTTCTCATGGATACACATTAAACTGCTTGCAAACATCAGACCCTCTGATCTCAGAGTCCCACCTTCCCCAACCTTCTGCTGCATGGACCAGCACAAGGGCTGATTTACAATTCTTACATGTAGTATTCTCCAGATCATTATTCCAAGTTGCTTCTCCAGATACAGACAGTTGAATCAAATCACAGAACTGCAAATAACACAACTTCTCAACAGTTTCAGAGTACTTTTAAAGAGGCTTGTTATATTTAAATACCTATGTAACTGAACTGTCTTTAGATATTGTGAACAAGTTTTTCAGCAACTTTTGGTGGAGACAACAGAAGGAAACCAAATATATGATTAATTTAAGTGTATTACTTTCCATTGGACCATGCTAAAAAACAGTAAGTTATAAAATTATAAATAGCTTATAAAACTTCAGCACAGAATCCAAAATCCTGTTCCAGAATCTAAAGCTGGAAAGGTCTTAAAAAGCCTTAAACCTGCCCCCAGAGGTATCTAAAAACACTGCTTGCCAATACCTAGCTATTTGTCTTTTGCACTTACTACAGAAAGCATTGAGTGTTCCAGCATGCATTAGAAGGGCAAAGAACCATAAACTACTTTCTGCACCTTGAGTAGGCTTACTTGTGTTGTTATAAGGAGGTCCCCCAGTGAAATTAAGTAAGCAAACTTCACATGGAAATACATGTATATCAGGGCTTGGTGCTATGTCCAAAACACAGTGAGAATAAATATTATTAAAACCCTTTTACAAGACGCTTAATTTTTTATCAGCTAAAATCCATTATTCAGTCATTTGTAGCTCATACACAATAAATATAAGGACCTAGTAATTCCAGGAAAATGGCTGGGTAATATTTTTCCTCTTTACTCACATGTTAGAATCTAAACCTTTAAGAGAAGCAGATGCAGCTGTTAGCCTGGGTAGCTCACACTAAGCTCAAGTAGCACAGGAGTTATAAATCTCCAGGAAACAGGCTTACTGGAATACAGACAGAGAGAAGGCACACTGAATGTAAAAGATTGTGAGCAAATTACTCCCTAGCTGGAGTCTGCCAACAGCTGCAGCCATTCTAAACTTAGCCCATTGCTGGGGCTTGGTTCAATGCTCAATGTGAATGCAAAGGCTAACACAAAGTCCTCAGGGAGTTCTCATAAGAACTGTGCATTTTCCTTTCCTCCTGTAAGGACATGTTTATACCTCAAGTATTTTAACAAGCCTCCTGGGCAAAAGACAGCAAATCATAACTCCATTTATTTATTTTTTAAGATTTCAGTCAAGGTGAAGTTTTCAAAACAGCATGTTTTACCAGAAGGAATCAGAAAACATAGCATATCTTCTTGAAAAGATGAAGAGTTATCTGAGGGCATCACATAGTTGGATTTAAACCTTTGTTTTCTCCATCCATATGAACAAAATTGTTTTTCCTTCCTATATGATTTATAGCAGTCTCTTCATGGTCTTCATGGATCATTAGAAAGTGCAATGGCATTTAGTAGATGTTTTGTTATAACACCTGATATCTCAAATAGTCCAGCCATACTCAGGATACCAAAATAAACAGTTTTAGGCAGGTCTTGAGGTTTTTTAAGTATTTTTTTTTTTAAAAACAGTCTATTTTAAGTGAGCAGTAAGTTAAAACTTTAAAACTTTGCATTGTGTTTACTGCAATGATATCTCTTAAAAGTTAATCTTAATGGAGTAGAACCATTTACTTTATAAATTTCAAAATCACTTATTTTCATGACAGATTATCCACTCACAGATTTCTAGTAATTATGACTTTCCTTAAGCTGTTAATCATTGTAGACCGTCTCTGGTTACATTTAACAATAAAATGTGAGCATTTTATCTACCCTTTGCTTAATAAAAAGGAAAAGAAAAAGCAAAATCAAGTGAGTAAGCTCTTCTCAAAGATGGGGGTGGGGCCTGGAAGAAAGAAGCCATATTTGAACATTTACAATTACAATATCTGATTGTTTTGGAAAGTGAGGTGGAACATACCCACATATATGAGAAATGTACTGGAGAAAAGAATTGCAAATGAACAGCATCTGAATCTCTTTGTGTTTTTTGACCCATGCTCCAAAATGAAGTCCAAAAAGTTAGCAGCTATTAAAATATAAAGATACGCATTATTAGTGTACTTATTGATTGATATTTAGAAGGTATATTAATGATAGGACATACAGTATCAGTGCTATTTACCATGATGTAAAAGTCTTTATCTTCCTGAAAAACTTGATCAACCCATAGCAGTGGTCTCATCAGCAAAAATATACATGGATTATATTGGAAAAAAAAAATAATGATTTAAAGAAAATTAGTTATTTCATCAAAGCTCAGCCATTTAGGTATAAGAGATGCATCTCCAGCTCATGAATCAATTGTGTGAAAATCTGTAGTCTATGATATTGAATTCTGCACTGGCTCTTAAAAAAAAAAAAAAAAAAAAAAAAAAAAAAAAAAAAAAAAACAACAACAAAAAAACCTAAAGTCAATAAGAACAGAGTGGAAATTAATCTTATTTTATCAGTAAACCTTTAGTGTTCTTTGGGGAGCTCCTTAATGTTATGTGAAGTCTGAACATTAGAAAATAGATTTATGTTCCATTCAATTTGTCATCAGAATTCCAGGAAGTTATTTACTAACTTTTTAAAATATGGAAAATTGAACATTGGCTAAGAACCCAACAGTCTCTGCATCTGAAGAAACCACATTTTTTATGTCTATCAATGTTGACCATAATAGAAGAGATTAAAAGGTTCAACTATGCTATGATGATAATTTTTTTTAAAAATAAAATTTTAAGATAACACGAGCATATGACCCTTGCAAATGCAAGAAAATGTGCAATAAAAAATTTTCAAAAGTGGCCTATAGAGTGTCATATATTTCAAAGAATTCACATAGGCTTGGACTGTATCAATGGGGAAGCAAACCTTGAGGAATACACTAGACACTGTGGAAAGCACTGCTCATGAACATACCAATATATCTGAAAACATAAGACAAACTGGCCTTGATCTTCTAAGGAAGCAGGGAAAATAATAAATATATCCAACAAAGAAATGTGATTGAGTAAATCACTGCTAATATCAATTTTTGCACTTTAAGCTTTTAAAAAGAAACAGAATAAGACAGTCAAGTAAACGATTCAGCCCTCCCAGTGCATCAGTGCTTTCTCACTCATGATTCTCTGCAGTCATAGTGATCTAATATGTGTGAACAGGTCTGTGGCATTTGACTTGGTGTTAATCTTCCCTACATTTTAGTACTGCAAAGAAACAGAAGGCGCTTTGGAAGGTTTTTTATTGCCTACAAATAAAGGGGCTAAGAAGAGCAAAGATCATCCCTGGCACAGTTTTAGTAATGGGGTAAGTGCAACTGAGAAGTAAGGCTGAGATAAAGACAAATCTAGAGAAAGCTGGGAAAAGGACTAAAAATCCCCTACAGGGATAACTGGAGTTAAAGCAGTTGAGGGGGTAAAAAAAAAAAAAAAAAAAAAAAAAAAAAGAAAATCAAGACTGTGTGCCTTCTGGCAGAAGAGATGAAATTAAGCATGTGGGAAAGGCAGGACTAGCTCTAGCTAAAAGCTGGTAAGCAATCTTGTGCTTGGGAAACCTAATGCATTGAGAGCAATATTTTAGACTGAAAGACAGGAATTTGTAAAAATCCGTCCCTCCTGGAAGGAAACTAATGAAAAGTCCATTCTCTCCAAAGTTCAAAAGCTCCATTCCCAAGCTTGGAGAGAATTCCAAATACCTGAACTTCACTCTTTCTCTGTAGATATATAACTTAGCCTATCCAGCATGAATTTTTGTAGCAACTGACAAAATAGTTCTGAGGCTCTATCCTAGTGTAACAGTAGTTCAGTGGTAATTTAGTAGAACCAAGGCACTAAGGAGACATTTTGCTGCAAAAAGTGGAATACACCAATACACCT
This sequence comes from Pyrgilauda ruficollis, assembly GCF_017590135.1. Lineage (NCBI taxonomy): Eukaryota > Metazoa > Chordata > Aves > Passeriformes > Passeridae > Pyrgilauda > Pyrgilauda ruficollis. The sequence continues at coordinate 18,261,055 of NW_024526599.1, read as the reverse complement.
GAGGTGCATCACTTGCAAGACTACATATTGTCCCACCTCACTGAATGCAAATGAAATCAGCAGCAAGTTACTGCACTTCGTGCCTGTGGGTTCAACATATTGTTCCACACATTCCCTGCTCTGAAATTACAGTAACTCATTTTTCTTCTCTTTTTATTTTTTTCCAAAATGATCACCATTATTTGCACTTGATCTTCTAAAAAATCTTAAATATTAAATTACCAATGAGAGCTAACTAAGTCAATATATTTCTATCTTACAAACTGGAAACTGTGGCTAGCAGAGCCAAAACCATCCACAAAACCATCACATTTAACAGAGAACTAGAGTTCATATTCATCATCCTCTTTGGGGGAAACACCAACCACCGCTCAATCACAGAAGGAAAAAAACCCCATAAAGTGCATTTTTATCAGTTTTTAGGCAGAGTAGAACAAAGTTTTTCAGTTTCTCTCAGTCTTTAAAGTGTTTGAATGTGAAGATTATGTCACAGAGTAAGGTAGAAGATATAGCAAAGAGGTGGTGTCGCCATTGGCATGTCAAGGTAGGTTCCAAAAACAGGATTTGATTGCTTTATGAGACAGGATGGGAAGGGTGCAGGGGGGGAGGGAAAGAGGAATAGATCGCAGTTATGTTTCAGCAGTTTTTTACCTTGTCAGTAGCAAGCATGTTTCAGGTGAAGATCTGTACACAAAAGAACAAAATTCCATTAATTCTCTCTTTCTCCTTCAGTACAATTTAGAACTGGAGTCCAACTCAACAGTTTTTAAAAAGCATCCCAGCTTCAAAGGAATCAAAGATGCACCACAAAAGAAATTTTATTCAAGTAAAATCAAAACCATAGGAAGCAATCCTGCAAAACTTCAATTCAGAGTAAATGAAATTGAAAGGAAACACTAAAAAAATTGAGACAAACTTCCACTGATTTCAGCAAGCTTTGAATTTAAATCTTTCAAACCCAGATATTTCAAAAGGAACAAACTAAGTTAAAATTAAGGAACTAGATTCTCAAATCTAGAAAAAGAAAGCAAATCTGTGACTGTTCTAACTTGGAGCTTAGACTGAACTATTTTTCATGATGTGCAAGATCTTAATTTATCTGAGTATATACTACATTTTGTCACTGTCTGGATGGAGAGTATAGTTATTGATTACCTTGCCAGAACAGTCAAGATAACAAAAATTAAAATTCTCATATAATAGATCTTCAAATTAACCTGTTTGATGAGAAACAGCATCAAGATCATGGTTTGCAAAAGCCAGAAAGTAATTGAAGTAATTTAGAATAAATAGTTGCACAGTACAGCATCTGTGGTCTGAGGTAAAGACAGAGAAAAGTTATAAGCTAGTGAGGACAGTTCCTATTTTTATATGTAAGATTAAAATAGTGTTCCTCTCCCAGATCCCAAATAAACTCAAAAATCTGGAAATAAAAATTTCTCCTTGGTAATCAACTCACTATAAAACTGATCAAAAAAATATTATGGTATTTGGGGCTAAAGAGAACATGTAAAAATGCATCACTGTTTCCCCACCCTATGGAAGTATCACTGAATCCAGCAACAGGATAGTGGTTAGACAGATTCAGAAATACAAAGAAGTTCAAGTCATAGAGGAACAGAAGAAATATATGAGGAAAAAAAAAAAAAAACAGCAACACAACCCCACAGTCACGGAGCAAAATTAAATAAAGCACAAAATAAATCATCATGGGAAAGCCGTTTGAACCCCAAGTAACAGATTTTTTTTTTTTTCTGTAGCAAAACAATGGGGAATTGTGCACCAAGAATGCACTCAGGTGGGGTTTTTTTCTACATCTGAATGCAGCTCCTGGTTCAAGTATCAGATAAATTTCAACCAAAGCATCTCTGTTAAGACTATATTGCACAGAGACTATATTTACACAGCCCACAATTTTACTTATTAGCATGATAGGGCAGCTCTTTGAATCAAAGTCACATTTATGCCTCATTGAATGAAGTCTTAACTACTGCCAGATATTAAAATGCTATTAACACATGCATAAGATGTATCTGGTACATAATTAGATTCATTAAGATGAGCTCACTCAAAATTTTGCATTTGTAATTTTTTATTTGTTCATCAAGGGCTTAAAAGTAGAAATTAATATCCTCCCATATACCTTTTATTATTAATCCAAATATTATAAACTCCTGTGTGAATTAGATCGGTTCTTTAGCAGCAGAGACTTTCAGAGCAATTCAATACAGCACTTACAAACTGTGCTGATAAAAGAGACTCATTTCTTCAGAGTAACTCAATCTGGCAAAACAAAGCCAGGGCAAAATGAAAAAATATATATTGTCAGGAAGACAACACACATGACCCCACTGGCAGAAGCCACCAATGTTCACGATGTCTTAAAAGCATGGGTCTGCATCTTTTACAGCCACGTCCTTTCTGTACGTACATACTCACCACGCCAGCAAGTAACAAAAAGTTAGGAATTACAAAAAGCAACATGAAAGTTATGAATTGTCTTAAAAGTAAAAATGTCTCTTCACAATTATCACTTCATTATTGTGCAGGTACTACTTTATCACCTGCATGGCTATATAAGCAGACTTTTCTGGTGACAAAATGCTTTTCAGTATAAGTAACTACTTCGGTATGTTATTACAACACCTTAATAGATGAAAGTGTAGAATGAAGACATGACCTACTGAAACCAGATTTGGAAGCATGTTTGATATTTGATATTATAATTAAGGCCTTCTAGCTGTTTAATCAGTAGAGTTTAAACTTAAAAAGCAAAAAATAAACTCCATTATTTCTTTTACTCAGTTAAAAAATCTTGAATACTAGTTTGCTCACACCATCTGAGATACATGTATTTACTTAATATTTAAAGATATTTGGTAAATAAAAAATGTGAGTCATTCTAAATTTTGCATTAGATGCAAAATCATGTCTGGGGAAAGAGAATAAAATTTAGGATGAATGTTCACATCTGTCACTACTTACATGAATATTGATACTAGTTGGTAACTTTTACTTATATAAAGTATTACCCAGAAAATTCGGTTCTAAGAGAGAGATTTCAGTTGCAGTATCTATTGCCTAAGCATAAGTTCATTTAGTCAGCTCAGTAAATAATAATGTGATAAACAAATACCCATTCAGGCTGACTTTAATGTCATGAATAACAGCTGAAAATGGAGACTAAAGAAGGGAATGTAAATGTTTATTCAAGATATGTATGCTTCACAGACACTTTACGTTCAAATATATATGTATTTAATATCAGATACAGCACTTTTACAAGGGGATGTAATGACTCTTTGCATAAAAACATTGTGAATACAACTCTACACAAGTCAAGAGGAAATATGTCACCAGTCCAAAGGAATTTGTGCCTCTGATGAATAGTACCATACTTCACTATTAGCCGCTCATATCTAAGCTACTATACACTTCTGCAAAAGCTGCAGAATAGAGGAAGAAAAAATAATCTAGAAAGTAAGGCAGGAAATCAGTAATCTGAAAACATCGTTTTCCTGATCATTAACCTTCCCATTCATTAGGGCTTGCATTTCATAACAGCAGCACATACATGCTTCAAAAAGCAACATCATCAAATTCTGAAAGCCTACACTGGTTATACCTCTACAAAATTCATGAAAACATCTACTGTGTGTATGTGGACAGTCACACAAATTGAGCTATTTGCTGTAGTACTCTTTGTATTGTAGTACCTGTTTGGGAGTTTTCCATCTCAACATTACCAATCAATTACCCACAGCAAGACAATGAAAGGCCTCCTATTTAAATGAAAGAAGCAGACTAAATTTCAGCCCGTGTTACAAGTAAATTGACCTTTAGAAACTCAAGCAAGTTGTTCTCTGGTTTTCACACTAAGGCCATTAAAATAAGCACTGTCAAACATCAAAGGATGTGTCAGCTCCTTCTCTTCATGAATATACTTCCAATTCAAATCCATCTTTTTATATGAGCTTTAAATTTTAAGTCACTCTATTGTCACTGAGGTTATTTTGTTTGACTGCTAAGGAGATGGCCTATACTAAAGGTCAGCTATTTTTAACTCCAGAAACCTCCCTTGGGATTAGCCCTGAATAAGCCTCTATACTTCAAATGTTACTCAGTGGAATTGCTAGTCATCAGTCAAGGCAATATGGAGTATCCTGCCCAGCAGCTGATTGTTTCCATAATGCCAAAACCAATACGTAGTTTGTCACTGGATCTAAAATAAGGAAAATTTGTTGCTGCTTTCCAGCTTAAATAGTTCTAAAAGTATTAAACAAATAGTTAAATAGTTCTTCTCTAGGCAACATTGCCCTTCTTGCAGAGCCTTGATACTCATAGCAGAGCTAATGAGTGTTCTTCTCTCCAGAAGACTGACACCAATGAGAAGGGGGTTCAGAATGGTAAATCAAATGCATGGATAAAAAAACACCCAGAGATGCTTTCTGAGTGTAGAAAGTCAAAACACATACATAGAAAGTATTACAGCACAACAGGAAACATAAGGGTACACTCCACTTTCTAAAACAATATTCAGAAACTGGAAAAGAAATTAGGGATTGCAGCTGAAACCAAAGTCTATTAAAGCTACTATAAATTCCTCTAACGCTTCAGTAATCACTTCAATATATGTCTTTTTAAGACTCCATTAAACACATTGTGAGAAAATTTTGAAATATAATCTCAGCACTGGCTACACATTCTTCATCTCCATTTTAAAAGTATTTAGAGAAGTAGAAAATGAAAAGGGGATTAAATAGTTCAAAGACATTTAGGTCCAGGCTTTTGAACTTTTGGTACCTCTAACAGCAGAGAAAAATGACAAGTGTCCCTAAAATCTGGGGAGAATAAATTACTGCCTATATTTCAGTTTGCAAACTCAAGGATTTGTCTAACAGAATGCAAGATGTCAATTTCATACATCTCATCTGAGCTACACATAGCACCTCTGCATCAGCACATTGTCTCCGCACACATTATTTTTTATTAATTAAGTACTGACTTGTGTGCCATGTCATTAACCAGATTCAGATACCATGTCATCTCATGGAGAGGCTGATTCAATATTGACACAGAGGGCACATTTCCATCCACCAAATCACCAAAGATCTATCTGTTTTAAAAAGACTAATGAGTGATAGAGAGAACTGTCAGTAAAAAGAGAACATATAAGCTGTTAATGCAGTTGATCATTCAGTCCTCTGAAAATATAATTACAAAATTCATATGGACTCCTCTACATAAGCATGAAAACGCTGAGGTCACATAGCTTATAATGCAGCCAAGATTTAGCTTATAGCTCTTCAAGCATCACTATGCCACCATGTAGTTATAAGTTTGGTTGGTTGTCTTTTTTTTTTTAAATCATAGCAGTGTTCAAATAATTTTATCACTGCCCTATCTGGAATGGTATTGCTGTTTTCTCAGTAGCCTGGATGTCTTCCTTGAAGACATAAATGTCACAAATCCTCCAACTGCAGCAATTGTTGTTGCTCTTAGAATTCACAGTAGCACTACTTTCTTTATATGTAACTTCCTGCTTCTGTTTTGAAATAAAAAATGCCTATGAAAAAAAAAAAAAAAAGAAAGAAAGAAAGAAACTCTGTCTTTTTTTCTGTGCAGAGTACTTGGCCTTCACTTTTCCCTCACCTTTACTTTCTGCCATTGCCTCTGTTAGATACTTCCAGATTTCCAATAAACTCCTGTCTGTTCACCCATGCGCTGAACTCCATTCATTATGATTGCTGCTTACCTGCTGCCTGCATGTTTCCTTCCTGCCTCTGGTCAAAACTTCTGCAAAGATCAGCCTCCTCTGGCCCCCTTTTGTTGTTTTGTTATTAAAAAAAGTATCACACAAACAATGGCAGAAGTAGTGCTGAAAACAAAGATGAAAAAGTACCTGATAGCTGGAAGCAAGGTCAGCAGGAATTGTTTTTCTAACATCCCAACTGGGCCCTCCCTTAGGAGGCAGAAATCTTCAGTCCTTATCAACTCAACAAACAACAGAACACCAATAAAATGTTGTGGATTTATCTGGGAAACATTTCTATGAATTACATTTCTGGCTTCTCAATCTATACCCTCTATCTCTTACAGCAAAACACATTGCATTGGAAACAGTAACATCAGAGTTAGCGGTCAAGTCCATTTTTGGAATAAGTCAGTTCTTTTCCACTCTTCCTTAGTTATAATTGTGTACTCTGCACTACTTTTTAAAAGTCTTTCCAAGACAAAAGAAACAAGTAGTAAGCTCATTAACAAGCTGTAGAGTAGAAGATATTCATAAATTTCTACGATTTCTTGTAAAGGTAAAATCTGATCTAAACACAGACACTCTCTGTAGCCTTCAAGAATTCAGTGGGAATTTTGAATAACATCTCCTGTTGATTTCCATGCACAGTTCAATTCACTTAAGTACATTATACAACTATCCTTTTTTCTATAATCACAGAAGCTAGGTTGGTTTGAGTATAATAATTACATTTTTCATGTAAATTTTCATATAATTACAAAAAAATTATGGTTGGAAATTATACCATGCATCTTTCACATAAAGGGAATATATATTTTTTTCACTTTATACCCTGAAAAATGAAGTACATTAAAGCCACTGCTATCATTAGTTTTTCAATATGTTGTTTTTATTCTGCTGTATTAAGCCACCACTGTTATGATATCTAAACAAAAACTAATGCAGTTATCAGAACATGAAAATAAAATAACAACCCAAAACACAGATATTCTTTGCACTTACAGTGTAGAAGTCATGTGAGCTACATGAACACACAGTTGCTAAAGAGGTAGAAAAGCAAAATCATTAAAGAATTTACTTCAAACTTTGGGCCATTTGTTGTCTCAGCCACACATATCCCAGTTTTGCCCATAAGACAGAGGCAGCTAATTAAATCATGGTACAGTACTGCTGTATTGATATTATCTGTCATCCTTCGGGGATAATTTGACTTCCGTAAAAGCATAGGCAGGGTCAGTTCCTATTTTGTCTGAAATTACTTGTACTCAGGGGGCAGACAGAACAAAAGACTTTGATTTTTTAATGTAATTTTTTGTTTTGAAAATTGATGCTGCCTGAAGGCTATGGGGCCCTGAGTGCTACTGTTGCTGTATTTAGAGAGCTTGATAGAACTGCCCATTCTTAAGGCTTGCTGCTGCTCATGTGGAATTCTTCTGCTCCATTTGAATATTTGCAACTCTGGTCTTAAAGCACTTTTTTGAAATTCAGAACTTATCTGAAGATTCCTTTTTTATGTCACTTCACTGAAGCTTTGGAACACCTTTTTTGTCTACTAGAAATGTTCTGAAATCTTCATTGGCATCACTGGATATCTGTCACTTGAGCCTTTCAGGTTCCAAGAAGGGATTTCCTCAGTACCTCCCTCCTACAGCTATTTTAGCTTCAGCTGAACTAAAATACTAAAAATGCTAACATTTTGTCCTTGAATGAGCCTGTGATGGATACTCCCAAAGTGGAAACTGCATAGCTTAGGTCAAACCCAAGCCTTCTCTGGGCCTTTCAGCCTCAAGTACAAGGACTGCAACTATGTGGAGAAGCTGACTATAACAATTATGAAGAGTAATTATTGTTATTTTGCTGTATGCTCAGCATCAATTTGTTCTAATCACCTGTTCTGCCAGCAGAAAAACTGTAACTTCATTTCCTTTCACCTGAGAAATAATTGTATTGCATTTTTATTCTCATTTGCTTTTGCCTCCTTATCTTGTTTCTAAGAAAAAAAAAAAAGACTCTCCCCAAAAAGACAGTACCTCCCTTTCAAATGTGTGATTATCTCCTACTTTTATTTCTCACTCAGCCCTAATTAATAACATCAAAGTTTGCTCCCCTAAGACATATTTAACTCTCAAATATCTTCCAAGATTCAGGGAAAAAAACCCAACACAACGTACACTGCAGAATGGTTTTCTAGTTCTGTAATGGTTTTCCAGTTCACAAAACAGTGAATGATCTTTTACTATTTTGAACAAAAGGAAAAAGTTCAAGTTATGCAAAAGTACTGATTTTGCCCCAGTTGTTTTCCACAACTTCTGGTTTTTAAAAGGTGAAAATCTTCAATCAAGGCTGAACTTTATCACTCCTCTTAAGATTCACCACCATCACAGTAATTTAAAAAGTACTTTTTTTAAATGATAATTTTTTTCCAACTGGCTAGGCAAATCAGCTCCATATGGATGTTGCTTTTCTGTTTAATATTTTGAATCGCTCAAGTGATGGAGACAGAAGTGGCTAAAAAATAAAGCTGGCAGAAGAAAAGTTTTACAGTAGTTGCCACTGAACTCTTCACTATGCTGACTCTTTCAAAAAGTGACATATTCTGAAAGGAGTCTCCTGATCAGTCTTTGAACCGTTTGACTTTTCTTTGCAAGGATTATGCTTTTCATGCAACAGCCAATAATGTATAGAAGAGTACAAAAAGAATTCTATGTTTTGCACAGATCAACAGAAGTCAGTCCTCCTCTCGCACACACTAAATGTTAAAGTCTAAGTGTCAGTGATCTGACTGCTACTTTAAACAAAGATTTCAGAATCAGAACTACAGAGTCGAGCAATTCCTAATGTAAAAAATAACTTTAAGGTACTTTGGGAGAAAATGAAACCTTCAGAATATAGAGCAAGGATTCCCCCTAATGGAGAAAATGTAGACTTTCCACAGAGACCACATTTTGGCTTTAAATCATCAGGGAATGTTAGTGATATTTTTAATGTATGAGGAGTAGTTGTAGTCTTACTAACATCATTAAGGGCTGCTGAAAATAGCCATTACTAAGCCTGAAGAGAAGTAACTGCAGAAAAAAATTAAGGTCAGGGGAAAAAAAGTAGAATGTTTTATTTGTCATAAAGTCAGAAAAATTAAAATATTACTAAAATAAAAATGTGACTAAATTAAGAACTGACCATAGCAAAGCATTATACCTGCTCTCCTGGCCTCATATTAATTATTACTACAATCATCATAGAACTTCTTAAAAGATCCACTGGACATAATCTTGATTTCATAATGCTGCACTTAAGGTGATATCTCATACCCACAGCATGGTCTGCCATGCAGGTTGGTCCATTTGCTACAATCATTCAATTATCTCATAAGATGGTTCCAAGTAACAAACTAGAATCCAGATAAGTTATCCAGATTTTAAACTGCATATATTACCAAATATGAAACTACTTATTTTTGTACTTGATTTTCATAGTCTATTTACTTGTGGCTGGATTTTTAAACTCTCTTCTTATTAATATTATTGAAAATTCAAAGCTGAAACACTGATTGCTTTGGGGTAAAAAAAAAAAATTACACTTCATTTTGGAAAGCTATGTGCTACAGGTAATTATATAAAATATTTTGTAGATTTTATGAACAAGCTTTTCACTATGCAGACTTTCTTGAAAGCAGCTACACCTACAGAATAATTCTCCTTAGTAGTATCAGGTTATCACGTAACCCTGTGTAAGCTAAAGCCAGACCTTAGAAGAACTGTTAGGGTTTTAAAGCTATAACCAGAATAAAAGTTAGGGTTTTAAAGCATCTGTTAGGGTTTTAAAGCTACAACCAGAACAAAAGTTTTCCAGACTTACTTCCATAAATGAAACTGTAAATTTTTGACACTGTTCATCTTGTTCTTTCACCTAATACAATCACAGTACAAGATAACAAAAATATTTTTATGAAGAAAAAATAGTTCATCCAGAGATGAAAATAACCTTATTACTTTATTCAATAAGGCATTCTTTGGGTTTTTTTAGAAATGGTAGTTATTAAACATAGCTACTTTTTTTTTGCCATTTTTGTCTGTATAGAAAATAAGGATGTTTTAATTAAAAGCAACTACCTGAGGGATTATTTTTCTCTTCCTGTGAATGAGAAATGTGATTCCTTTGAATAAAAGCATAAGGGCAATGAGAAGCTGGTTGATATTATGGTCACATGACACCCTGTTGGACTCATATATTCTCCCAAAGCACGCAAAAGCAGTTAAAAAAGCTAAGCTTTAGTAATCTAAACTTTAAACTACAGCTTTAAACTATAGCTTTAATATCCAGTAACACTGCAAATAACAGGCTTACTCCTGAAAAGATTATGACTTATGGATGTGCCATTTTCTCCCTGGCCATTCTTTCTATTTTAAAATATAAAATAAATGTAAGCAAAATTTTCCAAGGTTATCACATACTTTGCAGGAAAAAGCTACTCAAGCTGTGTCCTTCCCAGAATGCTAAAGACATTTCCAAGGAGTGCATGTAAACCAGGGGAATTCTTCAGTCTGCATAACCATAGAAGGACCTGTTTAGTCAGAGATGCTGTCTTTGGAGGTTTTATTCCCCAAGAACTTGTCCTTGATATCAAACCTGGCTGGCAACAGCATCTACTGGACCCCCTAACAGTTCTATGAATAAACTCATATTTTGAGTTTGCTTCTTCCCAGATCAGTTACAGGGATTGATGTGAGCTGCAAAGCACAACACATCCTGCACTCCAAAAAATCACAGCTAACAGGATAATCTGATGGATTCCACAGATTTATATTTTACATGTGAGACTCAAACAGTACTTGCAGGCAAGTACATGGAAGTTTATAAATACAGCTCCGGGGAAAATTAGTTAATATGTGATAGACTGATTTTAAAATCAGTCTAAAATTATGTCAAACACACGTATAATGTAAAAAATATTTACATTTGGATTCTGATTCATGGCTTGAGCCCAGTTATGATCCTATTTTCATCACTTTTTTTTTAATGGAAGGAACCTCATCCTTTGATCTTTTCCTCTCACTGCAGAAAGTAAGAATTTGCAAAGCTGTGTGTTGAGAAATCTACAACATGATCAGAAAAAAATTCCTGTAGTCCATGAAATTTTTCAATAGCAGGACAGGTGGAGGAAGATAATTTTATCTTTGCTAGCTTATGATTCTTGCATTGATTCACAGTTAAATTTTTTTGGAAAAAAAAACTAACTTTTTGAAGGCATAAAGGAGAAATTATAGTAGATGTCTATGAAAATTTTAAAAAACCACCATTAAAGACATACAGGAAAAATCAGAGGAAAATCAAAGTAATTATTATGCTATGTTGTTTTGCCCTGACATCAAAAACAAACTGCTTAATAAATGTAGAGGAGAAGATCATAGTATTCACATTTGCATTCTCATTAAGCTTTGTTATTTTGCAGATTAAAAAAAAGGTTGAACGATTAGAATATTGGAAAGTCAGTTTTCTCTGTAGACATGAATTCATCATACAGCATGATGCTATGGATTATTATTCCATTGGATAGTTTCAAGGCTTAAGGGAATATTGGTTTTCATTACTACATCCTGCATAACTGTTCTGGGGAACTAATTTGCCTGAAATTGAATCATTTAATTTGAGGCAAAACAAAAGAGATTAGATCCCTCCTTTGGCTTTTGGAGTTTATGTTCACAGCACAAAAGTGCAGAAACATCCCACCTTGTGTGGCAGGACAGCCAGGGAAATGATGTGTGTCCCAATAGCAGTTGATGCTCAAATTCAGTTATCAATCAGGTCTCCAGTGTTGGTCCTCTTCTGTTCATCTCACCTCTTAATCTTTGAGGTGCCTTTTAATCCTTTCAGATCACCATGATCTTTTTGTACTTTCGCGCTCTGTCCAGACTGACGGTTTGTTGCTCCTGGTCAGTCAGTTCCAAAGCTGACCCAGGGATAACTGCTCACTTTGTGCTTGCTCTGCAGCTGTCTTAACTGCAATGGTTGTCACATTATTTACCTTATGGCCTGCTAAATGTTAAATAAGCAATTTGCTAAATATGCTTATGCTAAATCCATACAACCATAAGGCAGTAATCAAACAGTTGATTTAGCAATTCAGCTAGTATCCATCTTGCCACTGGAAATGCTAAATATATCTGTGCAAGGTTGGCAATTCATCTCAGCTCAAGTCCCCTTCCCTTTGCCTTGGTCCATAACCTCTTCCTGCTTTCAGATCTTTTCCTTTACAAATGCAGAGCTTTGCAGATATATAAAACCTGAATAGGCAGCTACCCAAACATAGTGCAAATTTGAAGTATCTTCTTATTTTGAAGGGTTTTTACCCAAAAATATTTTGTAAAAATACAAACATAGAAGCCAAAACAAACTGCTGACGGCAATCAAATTTCTGGTGGACTGAAACGTTTATAACTTCCACACCCATGATTATATACAAGACCACATACTGCACGTAAATGCAGTCATTTTAATTCTCCTGAATACAAACAGAAAAGAAAGGGAAAGCAAGAAGAAAGAGCAGGGGCAGGAACAGCAAGATGTGCAGAAAGAACAACAGCAACAAAAGCAACAGAGAAGGAGAAGAAAATGGGATGAGAAAGGATTTTGATTTCTCAGAGAAGGGAGAGTGTGCAGAAAAGGTTCCTAAGAGGCCACTTAGGAGTATGTCTGAGGAAAATTTAGGACAGCATGTCCGTTTGAGGTTTGATCCACAAATAACCACAAAGTCATCTTCCATAGTTCATTGTGGGGATGAAGGAAGGATGGAAGGGGAAGAGTCAAATTCAGATTAATACAGAACTCTTTAGTCTGAAAATGAGCCAGTGAGAAGAACTGTTTCAAATTATTTTGGCTATCACCATAATACTGTTTCATAATTAGAGTTATTTTACAATATTTCCAGAATCACAGCTGAATCTTAGCTTTCTAGTAAGTCTGTATTTCTTTTGCTTGTAGGAAAATGGAATGCAAGGGTGCAAATCATGCAAGATAAAAATAGTCAAAATTAGCTTGCTTCACATAATTAATATATTTAATAATAACTTAATTTTTATGCAAGGCAGTTTCTCAAGATGTTTTCATATATCAGACAGCACAACAAAATACCTGATCTGAGAAGTTACTTCTATATAAAAGCACAAAAAATACTGTGATGGTATGGTTTATTAGTGGTACATAAAACCTTATTCCTTCTTTTCCACTCTGAAAATAAAATGTCTGTATGAGAAATCCTGAACAGAGACTGCTGGGTGTCTCTAGGAGTGTTTAGACAGCAGGATGCCCTGTATGGGAGAAGGACATGACAGGACCAGTGCTGGTCTCACCTTCTCCACTGAGTTCTGAAGCAGGTGGAAACCACTCACTGTTCACCAAAACTTACACCAGCTGAGGGGCACATGGTGCCTTTGCTCAAACACATTAATAAAAGTGACATCCACAGGGGCAGGAGATGGGTAAGAGTAGAAGGTGAGGACATTTATAAGAAGATAAATGAGGCAAAGGCCTTGGAGAACTGCAAGGGTGAAAACAGAGGAAGATAAACAAGAGAAACAGGTGGAAGACATTTTGAGGGTTGCATCTGGAGACATGCTCTTGGAAGAAGCTGCTCCATGCAGGAGGAAGGAAGTCTGAGACACACAAAATAAACCCCAAACCAAACAAAAAAAAAAAAAAAAAACCAAAAAAAAAAAAAAAAAACCACACCAAAAAACCAACAACCCAACAACAAACCCCCTCCCCCCGCCAAAAAAAACCACCACCAACAGACTTCAAGCGGGAAAAAACTGATGAGACTGGCAAAACAGTAACATATTTGCTTTATGCTTGTGCCCCTTTTGGAAACAAGCATTCTGTTTCATCTGGTGATGTGTATTTCAGGCAGCAGAGGGAGTCTTTTATTCAATGGAGCCACATTCAGGTAATTTACTCTGGAGCCTGCTATTTGGGGATAATTGATTTAAAGGTCAAGGCCAGCAAACCAAGAAAAGATTATCCAGCAGAATGTTTGCTCTTTCTTCTTATTCAGGAGGGATGGAGAACTAAGATCCTTTGCCATCTAATTGTCACTAATGTTTTCTTCCAAAAAGGAGAAAAATGTTAATCCATGCTTATCTTTCCTCATCTCAGCATTGGTTTGCAAAGGCCTTGAATGTTTTCAACAAGAGGTAGTAAAGATTTGGCTGCAGAAGACAGGATTTCTTTTTTTTCCAGGACATGAAACAGCAAGTCTTGCAAATAATGGCTATTTACCCCCAACTCTTTGCACTGTTGCCTCCATCTATGTACTGTTGCCATTAGTATTGAGAGAGCCATTGTTCATTGTAAGAAAATATAAAAGAACGTCTTTATAAGTTCACATTTCTACAGTGGCTTTCTGGATGGGTTTTGATCAATGCAGAAGGACTGCCTGAAAAGAGAAACACTCTCCAAGAGGATGTATTACACAGAAAGAGAATGCCCTGACACTGAAAGGAACCGGGGGAAAAAACCATACCTACCACTAGGCTAGACAAAGGGCACAGGTCGAGGCCTTTTCTTTGAAAACACTGATTAATGTGAGGTCCTGTTACCTGCTATAATCATCGTTTTGTTCTGAGTGAAAGCTTTTCTACATTCCTAATTTGTCTTAGGGATGGTAAAAAAAGAAAAAACTGTCTACCTCAGTCCAAGAGTGAGACAGTTTCATTTTGCCTTCAGTTCAAAGTGATGGATACAAAGGATGCAGGTTGTCGTACAAATTTAACCAAGTGATTCCCATGACAAGCAGCCCCTACGGCTCACATCACTCAATTATTTAATATTTAGCTTGATAAGAATAGGCATTTAGGTTGTTTATAAATAAAATGTTATTGTGGCAGAGTTAGCAAGAACAGTTAAATTCTGTAAGAGAAAAATTGATACAGTACAATACTTCAGTACAATACTTTAACTTTTATCAATGCCCCTTTTAACCTAACTTCTAGAGTGTGGGCAGCCATAAACTTTTAAACCAAAATGGGATTTAAAAAATAAAAAGCATTTTCTTATGCAACTCAATGTTTGGCCACCATTTGATACTTTGGACATTCCCCAGGCAATTCATGGCAAACAGTGACATGTAATAAAGATTAAATAACATTTGCCATTTTACTTTGCTAAAAAAAAATTGAGAAAATGCCCCCTGCCCAGGTTGTAAAATCTCAACCGTATCAGTTAAAGCCAGCCAATCATGATAACATAATGCTTTTCTCTTCCCCTCTCTCTCCACACACACACACATATATTTAAGGTCAATTTTGTATTTTTCTCATACTAAAAACTGTTTCTCACACAGATGAGATCTTTTTCAGATACTCTGTCATCTATGAACTTTATCACAAACACTGCAACTTGCATGGAAGTGCCCCTTATGCCGTGCAAATCTCTCTAGTCATCTCAATGAAAATTCCCCCACATTTTTCCCACTTAAAAGACCAGAGAAATCTTTTGGCTCATCCACAACACACACTTGGTAGCATTTAGCTGCTACAGGCAGTACCTGAAAGATAAGCAAGAGAGCTAAACAAGCTAGCTGATATACAACAAAGTAGCATTGAATCAAGTAAGTATCCCATTCTTGCTGACTATGAAATAGAGGCAAAAGAAAAACGAGACCAAGGAAATGAAACAGATTTCTACTCTGTACTGAACAGAAGGTAAAAGTCCTGATACAAGTTACCTCATGTTGCCAGTAGGAAATGTAGATTTTGGGTTGTCTTTTTCTGCATTTCACATTTGCAATCTCATGTCAGAATATTGCAACTCAAACACTCTTAAAAACCAATTACATGCTTAGACAGGGCTGCACTATGTTAGAAAAAAATTGCATGTACGAACTAACGTTACTGACACAACATAGAAAACAGGAAACTTTATTTAATGCATCCTGCAAGTTCTATGATTTTTATTTTTTTTTTGCTGATTTTAAGTTTGTGTATGAGTTTTCATTTTATCAGTTAAAATATTTTCTGATAAGACCACATGCTATCTTTTACCAATTTACACTGATTTACATTAATCTGCAGTGAGGTGGAGCATAGGAAAACAGATATAAGCCCATGACATAGTAGGTCTGTTGTATCCTCGACTTGCCCTGATGGAAGACATTTCCTCAAGATGTGTAGACAGCTCCGGACTTTTAAAGGGAAGGCACCCTTCAACAAGGCCAGATCGAGTCACAAGAATGTGACTACAGCTATCTGCAAACCTAAATGCCATTTTCTGTCCTTTCATTTTCACTGAAGCTTTGAAGTAAATACGAAAAGAGACAGAACTGAGCAAATTACCTGAGGACTGAAATATTTTTGACATAAGTCTCAAATGCAGTTCAAGCCTTTTATACTTGTTCTTCGTTGTTCTAGTTTTGTTTCATCTCAGAATGTGAGTGATGGCAGTGATGATGGAAAGATTGGACAGCTGGCCTCTATTCCCTATGTTGGATACAGATGGAAATACTGTGAGATGCCCTCTTTCAGGAGCCTCAGAGCCTGCACAGCAGAAACTTTTAACTATTTCTTTCTGAAGGAATTGTGCAACAGGAAGGATTCATTTCACATCCAATACTTCAGCAGGTTGTGTATGCTAAAAGATTTCCTCTAAGTGAAAAGGCTGTAATTTCAAACCCAATTGCAAGTAATGTGCTGAATTTGCTGTGCCAACATGAAAAATTCTCAAATCCCCTTACTGCCATAAGTCCCAGTATAAAGTTGCTAAGCAATCTCTAATTGGACCCATTCACAAAACATGGGAAGATGGTTATATTTTAAAAATTATGCACTAAGTCTAGGATAATGAAATCTGCAATGAAACCTGATTTACAAGTCAAAGCAATTACTTATTCCAAGTATCATCCTCTAGAAAACAGTTTTAAATTAATTCTGTTTCTCTACCACTTTACCAGTCTGCATTTTGCTTCAATTACCACCAACCATATGTCCTATGGCATAAGAATAAGGACTCCATCACAATACAAAAGGATGGAACCAAGTCCGGCCTCTCATATTTTCTGCCTCAGCACCTTTAATATATGTAGAGTAAGGTAACTGGTCTAAGAAACCAATTTATATTTCCCCATTGCATCACTTACAGGTTGAAGCAAGAAAAAGTGCTGATCCACACTCCTGCTGGCACAGGCAAAATAGGGAAATACACTGAGAATTTATCAAATTTTTTATAAAACTTTGACTCATATTTAAAACACCGCAGTTTAGGGCTGTTAATATCACCTATAAAATGTGAGCAAATATGTAACACTTGATGGATAGGGGAGTGTTATTTCAACACTCTAGAATAATAAGATACAATTATTAGATACATTTTTTGTATGCCATGCTAGATGTAGCAAGAATGGAGCTGTTCCACAAGAAAAGGCCATTGAAGAAGGCAGGACAGTGCCCTCACCGTCAGGACACAGTCCCAGGACCTGAGCAGGGCATGGGTTGTGACTATCAGATACAGGCAAGGTCTGAGGTCAGACCAGAAAAACCATTCAGCATGAGCAGGGACAAGAGAAGAGAAGACACAGATCTGCCCTTGGCTCAGGTAAGGGCTGAAGCCCAAGCCCAAAATAGTCCATGGGTACTGGTAGGGGCTGGGCAGTGCAGTTTTTAGGTCTGTCTCCCTAAAACATCAATGATTATCAATTATCAATCAAACTAATCATTAGTTTGCACTAATACTTAACCTTAAAAGGCCAAAATATTTCACAGGTGAAAATAAGACAGATGTTAAGTATTGTTTAAAAAACAAAAATACCAGCAAAATCATCTCCTCCTTTTCTTATTCAAGTAATACCAGATAATAAAAATTCTCAACAAAAAAAAAAAACAGCAACTGTTCAGATAGTAATTTTAGTAAGTTATTGTGACACCTTTCTCTCCTGCTTTCCATTTTTAATGTGGCTTCTGAAACCAAAAAGGCAGGTGCATTATATTCAGCCTCAGTTTGCTAGCAAACAACATCTAGAGCATAAGAACAGATATTATATAAGACAGCAGTGATAGACAGAAACTTAAAAGGAAACAGGATAAAAATCATGACTACACACAGAGGCCTCTTGCACAGCTGGCACCTAAGAGCGAGATTCAAACTTTGATAAAGAATGCAATCCAAATTCCTCCATTTCACTGTGATGCCAACACCTGACATGGTAGGCTTTCAGAGATTGTGATCAGTTCTTTTATTCTTGCAGCACATTAATCTTACTTCAGAAAAGGTGTGGCTTTTTGGTTTTTTTTGAAAGTCTATATTGACTATTTAATACTGACATTCTATTGACAAAACAACTAACTTCATGTGTGAAGAATCTATATACATAATGTTCTTAATCCTTTTGAAATATCATCACATCTGTGAGTCCTTAAACCTGTATACTAGTAATAATATATAACAAGGCTACATTAATTAAAAAAAAAATAGAAGAAGAAAGCCCTGCTCCAAGGAAAGTATAGTCTCTATACAAATGCAGGGCCAGCAAATGGGTAAAATACCAGATTAGAGGACTACATTGCCCCAGGAAATGAAGAAACTTTATCACTTGAAGAAGCAGAATAAGTGACATAAAGGCAGAAGAGGCTGTGTACTGATTGTGCCAGATTCCCTGTGATATCCAACGTGAATTTTGTTTTACTAGGGTTACTCGTTTTACTAGTGTTATTATGAGTAACAATAGTAAAATAAAATTGAAGTGATACATGATAATCTCTTCGTACTCTTTTGCTTCTAACAGGGTTTGTCACTGCAAAGTATTAAAGCAGGCTGCTTTATTAATTTTTATAACATTTGCATTTATAGCTTCATAAGCTATAAATGTAAACCCCTCCATATGTCAGAGAGCTTTACCAAATTAAGTTCAGCTTACCTGTAATATCTGAAGCATACATACATTAAATCATAGAGTCATAGGATGGTGTGGGTCGGAGGGTACATTGAAAGGTCATTTAGTCCAACCCCCCCCTCCCCCTCCAATGACCAGGGACATCTTCAAGTAGATCAGGTTGTTCCAAACCTCATCCAAGCTGACCTTGAATCTTTCCAAGAATGCAACACTTCTGGGTAACCTGTTCCACGGCTTCACCACCCTCATTATACAAATCTTCTTCCTTATATCTAGTCTTATCATGCCTCTTCTAGTTTAAAATCATCATCCCTTGTCCTATTGCAACAGGCCATGCTAAAATCATTTCTTATAAATATTAAATAATTTTTTATAAGTGCTTGTAAGTACTTAATAGTTTCTCTAAATACTAAAAGGCCATAATCAGGTTCCCCAAAGCCTTCTCTTCTCCAGAGGTGCTCCCACCCTTTGATCACCTTCATGGCGCTCCTCCAGACCCACACAAACAGGACTCCAGAGCAGAGAGGGAGAATCCCCTGGCAACCTGCTGGCCATGCTTTTGATGCAGTCCAGGGTAAGGCAGGCTCCCTAGGTTGTGAGTACACACAACCAGCTCATGTCCTGTTTTTCATCCACCAGCACCCCAAGCACTTCTCCACAGAGCTCCTCACAACACTCATTTTCTGAGTGCCATACAATGGAAATTAGAACCCAAATTTCTGATCCTGGGATCTCAGTCCAAAAGCAGGCAGTTCTGAACAAGCGGGATTTGGAAAAATTAATAAGAAAAATAATGTAGCATCTATTTGGAATTTGGACTGAGATCCTTGTCCAGCTGACAATATTAGATACTCTTTTCTCCATTCTACTCATGAAGAGCCATGGCTAGATAACCCAATTTAGTTACTAACGTGCCAAGAAAAAGCTTTTAGGTTATAATTTTTCATATTTCCTACAGCAAATTGTGTCATATCTTCTAGAGAATTGTGGATGTCTTAATTTACCAGACATTGCAACTCCTAATTATGTTAAAGTCCAATCATGAGAGAAAGGGAGCAAAATTCCTTGGAGCAAAATGGACTTTCAAATATTGCATGGAAAAATAATCACACTTAAGCCCTTTCTAGAGATGTAGGAATCTCAGCAACTGGGGTCCAGTTTTCAAAAATAAGTTACCCCTCAAAACCAGTAAGTAGATTTTTTCCTTATGAGAAGCCATACAGGACAGATAAAAAAGAAAAGGAAGGAAATTAAAGGACGGAGACTTACTGATAACATGCTGTGGGAAACAAATACTTTGTGGATTTCAGAAAGGCAGGTGGCCAAACATTCAGATGAAGATTTGGCTAAGTCTGATTTTTTAACTCAAGAACATTGCTTCATCATGTCCTGGTTTTGGCCAGGATGGGGTTAATTTTCTTTCTAGTATCTGGCAAAAGGCTGTGTTTTGGGTTTAGGATGAAAAAAATATTGATAACACATTTATGTTTCAGTTGTTGCCAAGTAGCATTTATACAAGTCACGGACTTTTAAGTGTCTCATGCTCTGAGGAGGTACCCAAGAAGCCATGAAGCAGCATAGCTAGGAGAGGTGACCCAAATTACCCAAAAGGGTATTTCAAAGAGCAGAACAGAATGGATAGTAATTCCCAAATGAGGGATATTTGTTACTGCTCAGGATGGAGAGAAAAGAAACCACTTAAAAGGGCATAAACACAGAATTTGCTCTTTACCTCCTCCAATGGTTCTGTGTCTTCCTTCAAATCCAAGCACATCTGCCAGAGGCAGAAACCACCAGGAGCAAGTCATTCCTCATGTCTTTGCCATATCTCCTCTGTGACAATGGCTAGACCCAGAAAAAAGTTACATGGTAAATATAACCCAGGCACAAAGGCAGAAAGAGAAGAAAAAGTATCTACATGCCACTTAGGGCATAGAACTAGGAGTTTTATAAGAAACCTAAAAGGGGAGCTCAACATTGTCAAAGCAGCTCCTTTTCATCAACGAAACAAAGCAGTTAATTTATGCCATGAATTCTAGCTGAATTTTGATTTACTGAATTGGCAGCACAATTGGTTCACCAATTCCTGGCAAGCCACTTATTTAATGTACTTAGCAGCATGAATAAAAGTACAAGCTTATCCTTCAGCTTATACAAAAACAGAGCAAAGCCAGCTCCAAAACATTTCTTCATATTGGATGGTCTTAAATCTGTTATTTTAAAACCAGCATATTTTAGGTTCAAATGCATTTTTGAAGAGATCATAACTGGAATATAAAAATTAATGAAGAATGCTATAAGTGAACTTAAGAATTGTGGCTCTATTCTAGACAGCTCTAACTGCTCTTAGTCCAGAGACATTTTGTGTGAAACAAAATATTTCACTTAGAGATGACCTATTCTTAAAGCTTTTTAACAATAGACAGCTCTATAATATTAAATCCAGACATTTTTCTATCCATTTTTAATGCCACATGATCACCAAAAATAGCTGTTAAGAGCCATCTTGAGCTAATTTATATTTCTTCTGATTTTAACATCCACTTTTCTTTCAGCAGACAATAATCACTGACAACCCTGCAGTTTCTTTCCCTTTCTGTTCAAACTTTTCTGGAAATAAACTAAACCTCTTTGCTTCTTTTTCCTTGCTTTATTTTTGTGCACAAGTCCTCATGCCCTCCAGCATTAAGTTATCTTAGCTGCCTGCTTTTGATAACTTGATTTCACTTTCTAAATTTCTTTTTGCCATAGCAGGTTACTCCTAACATTCAATGTTGCTTATTGTGGTACATCTAGTAACAAAATATTTAGCTAAAACAGGCTGAGAAATTCTATAGTCCTGACCTGGTGTTACCGACCTTTTAATTTTTCATATTATCAATATGTTTACTGATGCCTTGCCAGAGAGAAATATAGAAAATACAGGTAGATCTTCATTCTCTCTTAAGTAGGACTTAGCATTTCTTATAGAAGTTGTACTATATAAATCAGATTTTCATTTTATCAGTTAAGGCTCATCTCTTTCATATATTCCATGCAACATACTCTCAAGTATTCATCAAATGCTAAAGATAGCCAAAATGAGTGATCATAACTGCTAGCACAGACAAAAAAAAAAATTAAGCAGATAATTTGTTGTGACCAAAGGGAAGAGTTCAGGGTTTTGTTGCAAATTCTCTATGCATTCTCTTTTTTCTGGTCATGCCATAACCACTTTTGTTTGTCTAGTCTGCCAGACTGTTAAAGCCAAAATGCTGAAGTTGGTAGTATGATAAAGCTGAATTGCTGCCTGCAGTCTTTTTCTCAATTATTTGAAAGATGATGTTTATAAAACAGATTTACACTTAGTAAATTATATATTTTATAGCATGTGCCATAAAACAGATGGGTCTGACTGGCACAGTTGGAATCAGTGACAGTGAAGCATATGGTAAATCACTCAAACAGTGGCAACTCAAAACAGTCAATTCAACTAACCAGGGCCCTATTAAACCTTTTCAGACTGAAATTAGTATTGCTAGCATTGCCATTAGCATTTGTAGCTAAATGCCAGATCTGCTGTTATATTTTCATGCCCTTGAAAGTAAAACTGCATTTATGGCCAAAGCTCCAAATGCAAACTTAAACATTCAAGGATTTGCTCAGTTAGTATCTCTAATTTGATAAGCATTTATCCTTCAAGCTCTACCCTGAACTTAAAGAGCTCCAGCTCTAAGTTCCTGTTAAACTGACTATGTGCTTAAAACACAGGCTTGGAAATCACCCTTGTTTTCATGGATATACTGTTTTTGAAACCTGATGTTTACTGAATAAGAATTTGCTTCGAATAGCTCAGTGCAGTTATCAAGCAAATCATGCAAATACTTTTGCTGCTACTTCCCATTCAGCTTTGGCAGCCTTGTCTCCATCTGTGACCAGAGGGTGCAGAGTGCATTCTGGATTGTCCATGGGTGAATATTTTTGCCCCACCCCGAGGTTTTCAAAGCCTTAACTTGACTTTTTTTGTCAAATAAAACTACTTTACTGCTTGAAAGATCTTGAAGAAATGAGGCTTATAAGGTAAAATAGCCATCAAACTAAGTAATGTAAGGGCTACTCCAAAAATGTTTTATTCCATGTTTCATTTCAAAACCTCTGTTTTCCTCTATTTTTCCCAAAATTGATGTCAAGTCTCCAGATTTTTTATAATGTTTATAGTTAAATCCATTATCTTAATTATGATACTGAATCCAAACACAGAAAACACGCATGATTTTCACCACTCACCAACATTAACCATACAGCACTGACATCAACAATAATTTCTATTCTTTGGCTTACAAGGTATAATAATGCTGTAAAAATAAGATACTGATAACTGTGTACTGCTTCATCACAGACAGTGAAGAATATTACAAAAATGTAGATTTACTGTAAAGCTCTGGCTCTAAATCTTTGAGACAATTACCTTGTCTTTAAGAACATTGCAACAAATCGGGATTTTGTTCAATTTAGAATTAAATTTACCATTGCAGGGAAGCATTAACAGCTAAGAAGGGATTGAATATAGCTAATAGGTTCATTAAATTTGGAGCTTTGAGGTTTGTTATATCAAAGAAAAACAAAAAAGCAAGGTCCTGAGAAGGAAACTTTGCTAGTAACTGGTCAAACAACATTACCTGGCATGACAGGAAATCAGCATGTGGCAACAAGCCAACTTCTAAAGCTTTCATCAGCTGTTTTAATCACCAAAGATTATTATTCCAACTTTAAGAAGCTTATGTGATTTATCTTCGTGGGTCTGACAAAAGAAAGTCAACAGTCATTCTAAGAGAGGCACTACTATTGTGCTCTGTGATATTTTAGACTGTCAGGAAGTTGTACAATGTACACGATACACTCTGTGTAATCCTTACATTCCTGATTGTATAAGCCTCAAGAGAAAAGCTCTATGCGATGATGATCACATACTTAATGGGAAATTGAACATCATGCAGGACCAGTGTTCCTCACATTTCTTCAATAAAATAAGTACACGTTATAAAAATACAGAAGAATCTATGACTGAAAGAAGAATGTTTATTCTTCCTGTGGAAAGGGTTGCACAGTCATGTTTTCTTAGTAGACTGTTCATCCCTTTTGTGAAAGGGCTACTGTAAAGAATTAATTTGTTAAGAAGCTTGTAAGAGAAATAACTGATGGACTTTTGGTAAAAACCACATTAGAATTTGTGAAGAAAGTCTGTCAGCTTTCACTGCTTCCCCTATTTTTATATCAGCCACAGACACAACTTTCAAGAACATTGTAAAAATCTGTAATTCAGTGACCATGCAAAGCCATTTGGCCATTATTATGAAATTCTTACACTTCTACTAACAGAATATTGACTTTAATAGTAATGTCCTTTAGGGTATAGGTCTACCAACACCTTCACAACCCAGAAAACAGACAATTCTTGCATCATCCCTTGTCAGATCAAATAGCCGACTGAAAGCCAGAGCAAAGGGACCGCACACAAAGAGCTGCCTGTCGACACCTTGCCCCTTTTAAGCGGAAGTGTCTGCAGATAAATCTACTCTGTCACTTTTAAGTGAGAAAATAGCATACAGTAAAACAAAAATCATATCAGACCATTGAGACTCAGTCTGTTTAATAGAGTAACAGCATGAACAGGAACAGCTCAACTGAGAACACATGACAGAGCAATATCTGCATTTTGAACAGAAGCGTTTGGCCTTTCCCCCTTTATTTCAACTTCACACTTTTTCATCCTTGCTTGCCCCGCTCTGTTTACCTCCATCACACATTCATTTCATTTCATTACAACTCTAACTCCCCACAAAAAAACCTTCAGGCTGGTGTTTCCTAGCATCATACTTCTCCATCTGTTCACCCATTATTACTCTTTCTAGATCAGTCTACATCTTTGTTCCATCAGAAATTATAGAACAGTGAGAGGGAGTGGAGACAGAGTGTGTTTAGATGTTTTCTATTTGATAAACACTGCTGCAATTCATATATATTGTACAGATTTAATTTTGCCTATCCTTTGGACTCTTGAAATATTTCTTCTCTGTCGATTCCTGCTTTTACCTGTTTTTTTACCTGTGGTTTAAAACCCTTCCATAAGGTGTTGAGACACTGCTCAAATACAGGAAGCTCAGCTCCAAAACTAATAGCTTGCATTTTCCACCTGTTTAATACACATGAATACAACTCCCTTTGCAGCAATTGCAGTCTAAAGTGAAATAGTGTAAATAAAAATGTGCCCACACCAACAGGCAGAAGCTAAGGTGGTGACTAAAACAGTTCATCTCTCCTTTTTTTGAATTGTTTGGCAGCAATATTGTGAACACTGTAGTCACCTATCACAAAAATCTCTGCAAGTACACCTTACAAAACATGAAAAAGAAGAATGGAAATTTGTGGACCCAATTTCTAAATCTATTTAGCAAAGAGATTACCAGTAAAGAAAAGAGGTTTTCATGAAAAAGCACAACCTATTTGTAGTTAAATTTCTGTAAATCTAACATAAAACCATTACCTTACCTGAAATTGTTCAGAATTTACAGAATCTGGCATAATCTGTTGTTATGCATTTTCCTGGAAGCATTCCAACACATTGAAACTTCAGCTTCAAATTACAAAAAGTATACTACTGGGAAAAAAAAATTATAAAACTGAGCAGGAATAGCCCTTGCTATTTTTCTCATAACCATTGGTGTTACCATGTCTGCATGTCTCATGGATATGGGGAGAGTAAAACAATAGCAAACCTGACTACATCCTTGGTCAATGGCAATTGCAAATGCCAGACCCTCCCCTTTGATACTCCCAGTATTTGCAATTTAGTGTCTAATTCTCATTCACTATCCCTTTATGTCCCCTTGTTCCACTACAATAGTGAGGAGACCTGAAACAGAGCTACAGCTTAATTACATATTTATGATTTAAAAAAAAAAAATTACTGGCTTCTATTTAATATGAGAGTAAATAAGTAACATTTATCCTGAGTGTTATTTTTAAATTATATAAGGTCTACAACTACAGAGTTAAGTTGTACTGACATATTGTTAACATCCTTTGTTTCACAGAATTTACTTGAGATAGTCTGAGTTGAAAAAGCACAAATTCATATATAAAGAGAATGATAATATATATTTTTAGGATATTAGAACTTAAAAATTTCTCATATATACCAATGTATGACACATTGTTTTCTCTGTGTTTGTATCAGATTTCTCACAACCAAAATCATCTAGGATTACCATTAAACATGTACATGTTTTTAAAGGAGGCTAATCTTACTTCAGTTTGAAGTAGATAGGGTTAGACATTAAAGTCTGCATGAATAGTTTGTTTCCTATTAGGACTCATGCAAGCTACCTGTCCTCTGAGGCTCCGATTTTACAGCTGTCATCTTTCCCAGCATTTGGGCAATGAAGGAATCTTTTGTTCTACTGAAAAGTGGTGCATTGTTCCGTGCTCAGGTGCCCAGAATAAAATGTATAAGGCAATACAACAAGCTTCTCTCCAGACTGGCCTGAGGTTGGGTTTTTCTTTTCCCTTGTGGAAGATTTTTCACCAAATGAAACTTTTCTCGCTCAGGTGAAGAAAAATTGCAACTTCATATTTAAGGTCTTGAAATAAACAATATAGATTTCAAAACATTTTTAAATAGCATTAAGTGTGTAGGGCATACCTCATCCCTTTACAAACATAACAGCAGATTGAGTGGTTTTATTTTGTTTTATGCATTTCCACAAAAATACCCATCATTTCCATACATTTCCAAAACACTATTAATCTGTTTTTCTTTATTCTAGCACCTAATGAGAAACCCCAGCACTGCCCATTTCCCTTGGCTTGATACCCTCTAACTGCTGACAGACAGGCTTTCATAATTACTTTTGTCCATTTCATATACTCTTTTGATCTCCTTACAAGATGGGGCTGCCTCATCACCTCTAACTCATGTGGGCTGTGGAAGATATTCCCTGTGAAACACATTCTATTATTAATTTCTCTACAAGGCAGAAAGAACCCTCTATAAAGAGACAAACATTTCTCGACTCTGAAGAACAACTGTCTTCATTCTCAAAGAAAAGAAAACATCCAGCCACAGATATAATAAAAGAATAAATGAGAGCTCAAGGAGATGAGAGTCTGTAACTCACAGACAGTGAGTCTGCATTGGCATATTGGCTTTCATTACAAATGCCCTTTCCATGTAAACATCTTTATTTTCCTCAGTTAACATGCTTTTATTTGCACCACAGTTGTCTCAGACTGCATAAAATCGGTCCCTTTATGTGAACTAGGATATGTGCACCTTGATAATGCCAACATAAACTTGAGTCAGAGTGCTCCAACCACTAATTGGCACAGAGACATGGGGACCAGACTAGACCTAGCCTAAAACAAAACATCCAATACATGCACAACATGGGCTGTGGGTTCTCAGAAACAATTGGTTTTCTTTCTAGAACTGTTTCTGGCTTGCTACTTATTACTCCAGTCACAGTGTAAGAGAAGCAGGCAATAGGCCTTACTAGACCAAGTGTATTTGCAGCAAAAAGTGTTGCATATTATTTGATGCAACTGTAAATGCCCCACAACTACTGAAGCAGAAACACATTACCTATCAAAAATACAGTTATCAGGAAGAAAGTTAAGGATAAGCCACCTTTATTTCTAGTCTGTCTGGGTGTCCCTTTCTACTGAAAGATTCAGTTATTCTCGTCATTTTAATTAAAACTGACCCTTGTGAAAACACTTAGAGGCTTTTAAAATCAGGAACTTACTATAAAGCAAATATTTTTGTACACCCATCTCAAAGTCTTACCTGACCACAGGACTCCTTAGACAAGCACTGCCATGGGATTACTGTATCAACTTCAAAACAGCACTCAAAAGTCTAGGAACACCTCCCACACTACAGAAAGAAACGAAAAGGACCACAAAGCATATGAGTGATACACACAGTATTAAGCACTTTATCTAATTTACACTCTTCTGAGCTCCACCCATGCAGGTGTGTATGCTCTGAATTAAAGGGTAGAGAATGCAAAAGCACTTGAGATGTAAGTTGTGGTTAAATACAAACTATCAACTGGGTTCCTAAATACAATTAAATAAATCATGTTTAATACAATATATTTGGAACATAATATTAACCTCTGTGTCAGGAGAATGTGGTGAGGTGTTCTTAAAGATTATTACATGCATTTCTTAGCTGCAGGCTAAGCATAAGTTCCTGCTCATCGCTGCTTTGCCTATTTTGTGCAGAGGATGGCACAATGCATGGCGTGTAATGCTATCAGCTCAGAACAGCAGTGTACTCATCTTGACCTCAGCAACATGAGAAACAGAAGGTAGACACAGGTCATTAGGTAGTTAAGGCCAGCACTTACTGCTAGCAATATTTAGTATTTGATTATGTTTATCCTGACAAGCTAGAGAGGCTATAAAATGTGGTTATCATGAAAGCACTTTTGAAAGATGCTTTCTGAACTTATGATAATTAGCTTTATTTACCAGCAAATATAGATATAATTTATAAAACTTTCACAGTTCTGTGAAGCGATAAATGGCTTCTGCATCTGTTACATTAATTAAAGTCCTTAGATAGCTGTAGTTACTTAAGCCCTGCTATGGAGTCCTCTGTGGAACATTTCAATAACAAACAGTCTCAGTGAAGAACCTTCCTGTGTTATCCTACAGTGATCATGTAGTTAGAAGTACAATGGTTTTGCTTGCAGGGTATTTATTTCCCATCCTCTTCCTGTTGTTTTCCAAAAAAAAACTGATTACCCATGCAAACTACTACGTATTTTTCCTCCCTGGCTGCTGTTGTTTTCTCCCAGCTTGCAAACTGCTTATTGCTAGATTTGCTTACTTTTGATGCCTGGCCTACAGGTACTCAGGAGGTTTTCTACAGCAATTAGTGGATTTATCTTTTAACTCATTTAATGCTAACACTAACTAACACTTCTTATTAATTGCCACATTACATATTTCAGATCATGAATTTTGTAAAGTTCATTAAAATATTGGAAACATAAAACTGTCAATATCCGCCACAACCATACATGGGAATGGTAGGTGGGAGAAAAATTCTCCTTCAGCTGTACAATAAAGATAATCATCTGCTAATAGAATTTAGGAGAAAATTTCCAGTTAATACAGGCTTTTAGTAATCCTGCCTGATAATGTCTCTTTTGTGATACACCATCTGAATGGATGGACCAGCTCCTAATGGAGCTTTTCCTCTTGGCATTTGACTGTTACATATCTACAAGGCAAAAAGCAGATTAGTTAGACTGTCACCTCTGGCACACACTATTTTCACTCCAGATCTAGTGAATGAAATGTAGAGAAATGAATTTGTCTTCTGCTGATTAGGAGCAGCAAGTTCTGTGATGTGTGGTATGAGAGAAGCAATCTTCTTGCAGTTTTGGCTGTCAGAGAGGGCAGATTCAAACTGGATGGAATCCAATCTCATGGCCACCAAAAGGGGCTTTCTGCTCCTCATTTCTGTCTCCACTAGTGTGCTCCAGCCCATTTCTTTGCATTACTGGCTGTGTGGCTTAGGGATGTTTCAGCTCAACTGATTGATTTGATAGAAATCAACTGATAAATTTCATAAAGGGATAAATCAACAACTGGAACAAACCACTGGAAAAAATTAGCTTTCTGTCAGCAAGTTAACTAATTCATCCTATGAACATGTCTCCAATGAATTGATTCATATTGATACAGACAGCAAATATCAAAGATGTGCCCTTCTGAAACTGCTGTAGGGAGTGAGGTGTCAACATGTAGCTAGCAATAAGAAAGAGACACCTGTTTGGAAGAATAGCAGATAATTAATTGACATTTGAAGACACTTCAGGTTGATTTTAGCAAGTTACCAGTACAATGAACTTACATTCCCAGTTTGGAAGGAAATGCAAATAAAACATTTATTATCTATTTTTGCCTAGATAATGAATGTCAGAAAAAATTGCAAGGTAATATGAAAAAATGTTTTTAAAATTGTTTGTACTTAAACTGGTGATGGCTACAAGTCTTACTCTTTTAATGTTCTAGGGTGCTTGTAGCATCTTTGAATAAGTATGGCCCTGTTGATGTTTGAAAGAAAGCTCGTTTCATCTAAATATTAAATATTCCAAGAAACTTAATAAGTGCTAAATATACACAGAAAACTAGCTGCTATAAAGCTGAGGAAACTACCACAGTTTATTTTTACAGACTGATGATGGGTATCTCTTTATTTTTCATTAATATTTTGCATCTCATCTTTCAACATTTGAATTTTCCAAAAGAGATACAACACTTTGTAAAACGCATTTCCAAACAAATTATCAGCTTACTTTTTATCTCTTGATTTCTTGGCATTATTTTTCTGCACTGTATATTACTTATTAGTTATTTATTTTATATTTTGGAGGGAGGATTGGCACATTGCTTAAAATTTAGTTTGTAATCAGAGAAATACTGTTTGCACGAACAGCAGCAAAATAGTTTGGCACTTGTTCTTCAAAGCCTTGAATTATCAAGAAGTGGCTAACTTTTCCAAATAGACACAAATATCAGCTTTCAATAGAAAATCAATACAACATGAATGAGATGAGAAATACATAACAGACCAAATCTACAGCTGAATTAGTTCTTTTGCACCTGCCCATACTTGTCACTAAAACATTGAAGAAACACAGTCTTCCAAGGACAATTATTACTCTTCAAGAGCATTCTTTGGCAAAAGGACCAGAACTGGAATATGCACTACATTGATTTTATCATTTTAGCAACATATTTTTTAAGCTTATTGATTTCCCACATAAATTTATTTTTCCACTAGCTGCTGCAAGTCATCCCAATTCTGGCATTTATCCATCCATTCTGGCAATTAAAGGACAGTGATGTCTCTGCAAACATTCAGCTTTTTGGCTTTTTCTCCGCACTAGTTAAAGACACTGAAACAGTTACTTGTGTGATAATCTATGCATCTGCATGACATAGGTTTGTATTTCTTTTAAAAAGCAAATAAATAGGAAGAAATGCAAATAGATTGAATGGATTCTCTTTACAACAGACAACATGCCATGAATCAGGAAGCAAGTCAGCCATAAAATTTGCTCCACTACACATACCACCTAAACATATTTCCATTATTGCCTCTGATTATTGTTTCACCACACTGAAACTCAATTTGATGTGATGGAGATTTTAAGTACTCTGAAAGTGTGTTTATATTATCAGCCTTTTCAACATAGGATTTAGACAGACAAAATTTTAATAGCATTACTGTTACCTCTATTTACCATAATTTTTAACTCACACCTTCTGTGCTTTAAAAGCACATCAACTAGTAACAGTATGTCATGATTCATCCTTATAGCCTAACATGGCATTGAACAACATTTGACAAGATGGTAATCAAATATTTAAAGGTCAAGACTAACTACTTCAGATTGTTAATTTCCACTAGAAAGTATGCATATTTTCCAAATCAAACCATAGATTTTTTTTCAGCTATTGTTTCTTTCTACTGAGAAAAACGATTTTTAAACACTTCTTTTTATTTATTAAAAACCATAAATAATAATTTATAGGACATCTGCCCTCATGGGAATACAATCCTATTTATAACTCCCCTGGAAAGACAGTGACAATTTTATCCTTCAATATTTGTGATTTTGACTATAAAATTAAAGCCAGGGAAAATAGGGATATTGGAATACAGAAATGCCACTTCAATTAGACTATTCTTATACCCTGAGAAGCTTTCAGTTATAGTAAGGAAATAGTATTAATTCATTTTACAGGGGGAAAAAAAAAGTCACATTTCAGCCCAAGAAAGAAGGAAAAAGGAGAGAAAAGTTGGCTTCTTTAATTGTACCCTGGCCACATTTTCTGGCTTTGTCTCTAAATATGTGATTTAAAAATATTTCTGATTAGAACCATGGGCAAAAGTATATTTCTTTTATCTCTTGCACCATCACATGAACATCATTGTGCATTTTGCAACCTTCAGGTGATACACTTTGTTCTTCTAGGCTAAAAGCTCAAAACTATCCAGAAGGGTGTGCATCAATCTCTGTACCCCATCCTGTAGGAGAAAGTCTCTGGAAGAAAAGCTACATTCATGTGCTCAATACAGAGAAGAAACAACATATGCTGACCACTTTGTTTCTTTCATTCATTTCACTATCAAACTGGGCTTTTAATTTGCATACAATCTTCTGGAGTAAATATTCACCTTATTTGCTTCTTCAACTTTTATGACCAATGAGGTTTCTATGAGAAGCAGCTTACAAGAAAGGAAATACTACTGCAATGCTAATCATTTGGCTTAGCTCTAATGTTTTGCACCCCTTTCCTTTGAAGAGAAATATATGTAAATCTACTGAAGACTTAGAGTTGTCAGTGAAATAGTTTTGAGGTTAATAAGTTTTTTTGTAACCCTATCAACTTGCAATTCGCCTCCATTTCAAATGCTGGCAGGTAAATTTTGTGCATCTTAATAGTTTTGCATTTCCAGGGTTTTAGCTTAAGCTCCTGTACTGTCTAAATGGTTAACCATCCTTCTTTGATCTCTGTGAGGACCTGTCAGGCGGAAGTTTTCTTGAATCCTCAAGCATATTTGGGCTCGGTTTGGCTTTACAGAAACTTCACCAGTAAGTGTACACATGCATCCCCTTTCTTCACAGAAATACTTGCAGAGCTAAAAGAAAAACCTCTAGCTTACCTTTATGTAATATAACACTTGCCATAAAAAATTAATCCTTCCTGCAAAAATATAAAAATTGCCTTCACAAACACTCAAGCAAATAGCATCACTTTTATTATTGTAGCAATAACACAAAGAAAGAAGTCTAGCTGTATTTATTTTTCTAAGCTCCTTAGATAGACTACCAAAGAAAGCAACTATGCTGATTTGGAGACTTTTGGGGTTAGGATCTCTTACTCTATTTTGTGCAATAATTTTGGAAATGCAAGACAGCAAGAAAGATTTTATGTACTAATTCTAGGATTACAGTTTACAATCTACTGTATTTCTACTGTATTATTGCCATTGGAAACTAGTTTTTCCCTCAAGTTGTAGATTTTCTCATTCTCTGTTTTCTGGAGGTAGGTCTTACACACACACATGGATAAATACTTTTAGCCAGATTTCAGCAGTATATTTCTGCTTATCTGCTTTCATTTTGTAGTATCAATGTGCTCTTATATTTTCTCACTTTTCCATTATCCTTCTCCAAGCTGTCACAATTCATTGAACAACAATAAAGAGTAACAGATTCATACAGGACAGAAAAGGGATAGTAGGGTTATCTCCAATTCATGTGTTGATGCTTTTCCACATTTCTGCCTTTAAACGATTTGGCCACAGTAATCAAACCAGAGGAACTATCTAATTTGCTTTCCTCTCTAAAACTGACCATTAACAGCTGCTTAACAAGAATATAAAGCTGTGGATACTTATAGACTAACTTATGCAGAGAAAATCTCCGAACCATGTTCACAAATACGTATTAAAATCCAGCTGGAGAAGTTGCTGGATAACAAATTACAGAATACTTTAGATTTACAGTAACAAACAAATATTTTTCCAGCAAGTCAGAGATTTTGCCTTCATTCAAAACAATGATTCTGTTGCTAAAATCAAATATATAATAAAATTACTCACACATAATTTGTGATCTGTCAAGATACAAGAGTTTTTAATTAAGCCAAAATCACCTGTTACTTGAAATTCTACCTTTTGTTCTCAATTTCTACTCCAAAAATACAAAGTAGCCATGGATTTGAAATAATTCTCCAGAGATAAATGAACAATCCAAGTATTTTTCCTCTCTTTCAAAGGAACATGCCTATAAGAAGAATTTACTGGTTTTTTAGCAGCTCTTTAATTAGGGAAGATAATATTTATGTAGAACATTGAGCTGTTCTGTGGTTGAATTTTCCATGATACTTGGCTGAGGAGTGTACTGGTTCTGGCTAGGATGAAGTTAATTTTCTTCACAGTAGTCCATATGGTGCTGTGTTTGTACTGATTATTGCCTACTGCACAGGATATGCTCTAATCATTCTGATCTCTATCAGTCATAGTTTACAGGCTGAGGTTTATGAAACAGAATTTACAATGAAGACATCATCATGGGAGCAGTTACAAATATACTTCTACCCACATAGTGTTCATCATTGAGCAGAGTCCAAATAACTGATTCTGATTTCTGATTTAGACACTGTAGAAAAGGTGGCGGAAGGGAATGCTGCTGACCTCGTGAGCCTGAGCTTTAATGCACTGGCAAAGAATATTGGTGTACAGTCAAAAGTGCTAAAAATTGAAACATTTATGCTGCAATAAAAAGAAAAGCTGCCTTTTCTTTTAGCAGCTAATGGTATTTCTATGGATTTTACACTACAACTTTGTTTTCCTATCCCAGAGAAACATTCATGAACATAAACATACCACAAGCTCCAAAGCTAATTGTCTGCAATCATAGATGAAATCTAAATCTCTTTCAAACAAATTTAGTCTGCATTTTCCCTGTTTCTAAACGTTATGGTAATTTTTACTAATGTTCTCTGCCTAGTTCTGTTCAAAACACTGGTTTGTATGTGTATTATTTAACTTCCCTTTCATTTCCTTTGGCTTGCTAATTTGTACATGTAATTTTTTAAAACCCTGCCTCTCTATTTCTCTTACTACAATCCATGGGAGCTTTTGCAGAAAAAGAAAGTGAAGGCTAATTGGCATGATTCCATTTCCTGGGCAGCTCTTGCATTTCACCAGGAAATGACTAGGGCTTATGCAACAAAAGCCAGGTTAAGAACTGTTACTCCGTTTCAAAAGGAATGTCATTTCTACGCCATGAACCATGTCAAAAGGTTTACATTCATTTTCTTTGTTAGTAAAACGATTCATGCTACTCTATTATTCTACTGGTATTCACGTACCGTTTTCACACCCTTAAATGACCATCATCTCTCTGATCACTGCAGATTAGAAGCTGTTCTGCAAACTAAGGAAAGGAGCTCCCTGCTCTTGCCCAGCTGCAGAGGAGGCCGGTCAGGGAGCGTGAGGCCAACACCGGTGCCAGGAAACCGGGAGGAAGGCGAGCGAGCTCCATCCCTGCCGCTCCCCTTCCCAGGGCTCCAGAGGAGCTGGGGCCGGCTCCAGGGCACAGTGCCAGCGGCTGCTGCCTCCAGGACAGGGAGCCGGGGCCCAGCATGGCACCGGGCTGGCTGAGCAGCGCCTGGGCAGACGCCCCGACAGGAGCAGGGCAGCTGGAATATCCAGCCGCGGGCACTGGTCACCTCCAGCGGCCAGCCAGGCCTGCCCCGGCCGGGCCTGCTGGGATGTCGGACCGCAGGAGGGATCCCCCCTCCTGGAGCCTCGGCTGGGCAGGGCTGTGGGTGCTGGGGACAGGCTGCTGGCAAAGCACCCGGGCTGTGGGTGCTGGGGACAGGCTGCTGGCAAAGCACACAGGTTGATGAGTTTCTTCACTGAATATCTAAGTATTACTGCACGGGCAACCCCCGACGAAGGGGAGAGAATGACGAGGAGGACTCCGTCTTATCAGAAGGCTAAAGAATTACTTTATTATTCTATACTATATATATATATTGCATCGAAACTGAATCTGCCTTGCACTCGCCCTTGCTCACAACTGCACAGAACTGCATTAATCTCTGATTCTCTTGTGCCTGTCTAGTGACAGTTTGACACACACACACAACTCTTGGTCCTGATAGGCCAAAGGAACAAAACATCCTCACTTTGGGTAAACAATCTCCATTTTGTATTCCACCTTAGAACAGCAAGCGAGATAAGAATTATGTTTTCCTTCTTCTCTGCTTGTCTCACAGCTTCTCTCTGTTCAGAGGGCATGTGAATACCACATCTAAGTGCCAGAGGAAATTTCTGCAAATCACAGGCTGGAATCCCCAGAAGAGAAGCAGGATAGCCCAGGCCATGGATACACACACATTACTTCTAGGTCCTCAGTGTGGGGATTGCCTCTGCAGCCAAAGCATGGAGGAGTCGATATTGCACCTGTGTGTCATTCAGCTTCCTAGTGAAGTCAATTTTTACACTTTTCATTTAACATGGATTTATTACTCTGTTAATCATTATTATTTTTTTCGAATTTTGAACTGTGATATGATCTCATCACATTTTTCCATCCCTGTTGCTTAGTTGTGAATACTTACATTGAAGAGATGTAGCATTTCAGATATATCATTTGATTTAATAGTTGTTGAAGGTCAGCAAGTAGCATCAAATCAGGGACATACCATTCAGTTTTAAAAATGGAAAATGTTTAAACTTAGAAAATATTGGCTTTACCAGAACAATATAATAGACCTATATATTTTTTCTCTTCCATCAAGCATCATTTGTACTGTGTCTATCTCATAACATAAGTTTCACCCAGTTTCCTTTCACCAGAGGCTGAGCAGAATCCTCAAAAGCTCTTTTTCTTTTGGAGAAGAGTTTTGCAGCTGCAGTTAATATTTTTTATTAAATAAATAAGTAAATATATATATAGAAATATAGAGTTTAGTCAATATAAAGACATCACTATTCAAAAGAAATTCTAGAATTTACTGAGATATTTTCCTCAAGGTGTCTGTTACTTCATTAAAAAGCATTGCAATTTTCTGTATGTCCTCCAGGTATAGCATGTCCACAGTTCATGAACAGTATCTAGCTCTTACCACTGATAACTCTATGCAAAAAAATAGTATCATTTTAACTATGTTGTTATAACAACATATAGTTTTAACTTGCATCCAAACAGTCTCAATGACTTCAAAATATTTGTATAGGGTTTGTATTGAGATGGAATCTGGCCTTATATTTATAAAAAACTACTCATTTCAGGCATTTTACTAGAGATGAGTTTAACTAAATCCTGTCCATGGTCTTTTCATAACTTCAGAAAAATGATCTATCAAAGCACATTCATGGAATTTATACTTCTCTTGTGAATATGTTGCTGGTTCTTAATTTTTGAAAGTGATACTACAGTACCTTTACTAACAATTTATTTCAAGCCAGCTTGCAAATGTGTAGCATAGCTTGTCTGAGATCCTCAAAATTTTTCCTGATGTCTCCAATTTTCATCATAAAATATCTTGTGAGTTTGAGGAATGAAATAACCTTGTTTAAAAGGGAGAGGAAATGAATCAGGTAGGTTAAGGAAAATATAAATATAAATATTTCAGGTATCCCCTAATTCCATGTGACTGGGTGTTTGGATACCCAAATGGGACTGCTGCATACCCTTCTGTTCCAGTAATTTGACACATATACACAGGGTACTTTGCTACATCAGACCTAGTAGTCCTAACACACATATTTTAGTAGGCATTGTTTCCACTTTGTGAGAGCAGCAAACAGGAAGCAGGAAGTGCAACATTTTTTCTTTTCTATTGAAACCCTAGAGGAAAAATATAAACTGACAAATGTAAGCTTATTTTTCCTAATTAGTTTCATGAATACTCATGGTTCAGATACAACAGTTTAAAAACTGTGCAGTAACAAAAATTCAAGCAGTATGTACACCTTTCTGATGACTAATGACAGCTTTAAGGATTTTTTCCAGTTATTAGTGATGGCAACATTAAGAACAATGGGGTTGTTATTTGGTTTGATTTTTGATCAGTGAAGTTAATAAGATGTTTTAAAATTCCTTAATATGCTGCAAAAAAAAAACCCAAACAAACTTAGGAATACATTAGTCTTAGCCCATGCATACAACAAATCATATCTCAAGGGAGAGAATACTTCTGTGATGTTTTATGCTGAAATGCAGTTTCACAGGTGAGGTGACTTCTTGCCCATATACTAGCATTCAGAGTACTCAGTCTGCCTGTTGAGTTGGATCCTTCATCAAATCAAATGATTAATCAAAATTCATTGTTGGCAGAGTAAAATGAGTCTTTAATCCCATGAAAATTCATGTCTAATTATTTTATTTGTTCATGAATATAACAAAGTAGTGCTAATCCTAATATGATCAGGATACAGATGGAAAAAAGCTGGATCCTACCTGAACAGATGAAATACTCTCACTGAAATTCTTTTTAAATTACATTCAGATATATATAACAAAGACAAACCAGAGCTTGCCTGTGGATTTCCCCACGTGGCTCTAGACAATGGTGTGTGGGCATAGCTATTCACCTTCTACACCTCTTTGA
Source organism: Pyrgilauda ruficollis (assembly GCF_017590135.1). Lineage (NCBI taxonomy): Eukaryota > Metazoa > Chordata > Aves > Passeriformes > Passeridae > Pyrgilauda > Pyrgilauda ruficollis. Next base: position 18,223,226 of record NW_024526599.1, on the reverse strand, counting down.
CAGATCACACCAAAGAAAATCATAATCTAGTCCACAAGAAAGATAGATAGGCTTGAAAATTATAATTAACAATTTTATGACTTTTTAATTGTAATATTGTAATTGTGTTACAGTTGTAATAGGGTAGGACAAACCCAGACACTCTTCTGGGGAAGTCCAGTTAGAATTTGTGAATTACTCTGAATAAACATAATGTACAGAATGTTTCATGCTTTGGATGTCTAGTTTGCTTTTTTTCCTTTTTTTTTTTTTTTTTAATTTGCCTGAAATCAAAGAAGCTTAACTAAGTTACTTCATCATAGGCATATTTACAACTTTTGAGACCTTCTTTAAAAACAGAGTTCTAAATTTGTACTACCTAGTATATTAACTCCTCGTTATATCTCATTTGCAGTCTTACTATCTTCTATATACAGAAAATACTGATTTGACTACAAGAGGCAGTATCTGGAAAAATGATCTCATGAAACAGAAATCGTTATATGTGTATCAGTGAGGTCATGATGGTATTAATGAGGGGAATTGCAAGCACAATTTCAAACTGTAATACTATTATTCAACCCACACAGCCAGAAGTGAGGTATTTCTCTAAAATAGAATTTCTATCATATTCTGATTTGTGATAGTTGCATTACTGACAGTAATGTCAGCACTCAAGAGATCATCCCAATAATTTCTTGAGATTCACATTTTTATTGAACTTGTGATTCAGAGGTTTGTTTTTATGTACTTCAGCAGAAATGTTAGTTCTTCTGAGTGAGGAAAGTTTTCCTCAATATCAAGGATGTAATTGACATGAATGGGAAGAGAAGAGGAAAGAGACATAACTTTAAATGAGGAAGTGACTGTAGCTTTCCCTAAACAAAAAACTGTGTTTTCCCTGAATAATTTCCTGTGACTTCTGAGATAGAAGTGGAAATAACAGAAATTAACTAAGGGACCTTTCATCTTTTTATCCACAGTCTCAAATTAGGACTTTTTGCTGTTATTTTTACATTAATTCTGTAGACATTTTACCTCCTTTCCCTTTGGGTCTGTTCTGTGAATAGTTGATAAAGAAAACAAGTCAGCCAAAGTTTCTATTCTTTTAACTTTAAAAATGGCCCTGTGCTGTGAAGAACTCTTGAGAGCAGAAAGTAGAGACATCTGTGAAAAGAAAAGGAGTGGATTTTAGAAAATTTTATCTGATTAAGAAAAGAGAGGGCAAGTTAAGAGTTAGAAAGATTCCCCATCAAAGAACACCAAGTTCCCTAACAAGACATAGGCAGTTCTGCAGCTTAACCATAAAATAGCAGAGAGCCAAAGGGGTGTTTCCAGGGTCCTGATAGTATTATTGATTTTTGGTGGTTGTTATTTCATATTTTCTTTGTAGCAGTTTCTGTGATCTATAATAAACAAGCAATCAGCTCAAGAGAACTGAAGCTGAGAGTTGCTATATAAAATAGAATTCTGGTAACTCATCAAAATAAAAAGCCAAAACACATGATAACTGGAGCAAAGACCTGTCTGAGTTGGGAATCTATTGAGCACTGAGGTAAGCTAAATATCAGAACAAGCCCACAGATCCACATTCTTCTTCCAGGCTGAATATTACTTACATGCTGGGGCATGCTTTCGTTTCTCCTGGAGCTCTGTTCCTCCAAATGCCCAGGTCAGGCGTAGTTTAGAGTATTCTGCAGCTCCTGTTTAGGAGCATAATTGTGGTTTCATTCATGAAATTCAGAAGGTAGTGTGGTGTATCTCATCTGAAGTTAAGCTGTGAATACCTTTCACGTAAAAAATAAAAAATAAAATATAGTTCACTAAGTTCTCAAAATTTACAACAGATTTTTTCTAGAAGACACTTCACACCTGAAGCTGTCACATATAATAAATCCTTTCATTGCCTGTTTCTCGGAATTGAGCCTGAAAACAAAACAAAAAAAATCCATTATTTTCTCCAGTTTTCAATTCCCTTTATAGCACAATATGTATATAGTTTAACTGAAGGAGGGTGTACCAAAAATATTAATTGAATTAATATATTTTTTATACAAAAAAAGTAAAGTGGTATGTTATTTTAGAAGCATTCACACTAGATTGTACAACATATATAGGAGTTCTAGTGAACCAATCTCACTTTAATTTTAGCCGCCATTTATTTTCATAACACAAATATTTGTGCTTTCAATGAATTAATTTCATACCTGAAAACAGCACTGGCTTGAATATACTATGATAATGAAAATATCAAGTGGAATATGATAGAAATAAATAATAACAATGACTAGGTCAAGAAAGTAGTTAAATGATGGCTCTGAATGGTAATAGTGTCTGAACGGATTTGTCATACTCTAACTAGAGCACCAAAACCAGGTTTACTTAACCTTATATAACTTCTGTTTAGAGACAGTGTTTAATATTTTTCCTTAATGGTTTCAGGCTTAATAAGCTGTCTTTTTCTTAAAAAGTTGACCTTAGGAAAGCCAACCAAGAATCAGCAGTTCCACATTATAACATCTCTGGTTTACTTAAAGCCTAAACACTGTGCAGATAGCTGCAGTAATGGCTGTCTCAGCTGACCTACCAGTAACCCCTGTTTTGACCTCTAGGAATCACCCTCTCTAGAGGGCAAGAAGTTATTTTATTTATGGAGCTTACTGATCCTTCTGTTTCAGTGGAAAAGTTTTAGGTAGGAAACATTTCTGAGGCTTTCCTGGCTTTTTTACGTGGTTATTTTCTCTGAAGTTTTCATTATGACACTACAAACAAGGTTGATTATCCTTCCCTCAGGAAAAAAAAAAAAAAAAAAAAAAAAAAAATAAAAAAAAAAAAAAAAAAAAAAAAAAGCCTGCAAAAATAATGTAACAATTCAAGATCTCAAACTGGAAAATTTTTTCAATTGTCAGAAGTAGAAGGGAAAACAACTGCAATGTTTGCCATACTTACCCACAGAGCCCTACTAGTTGACCAGCTCAGGAAATCCTCTATCCTACCATTTGCACTGCTGTTTGCAGCATTGATTGTCTTATATATTAAAGACCATGTAAATGTCTTCTTACAAAAGTCTTCTTACTGTTTCAAGAACATTCCCATTTGCTGCAGTGTCTTTTCAATCAAAACAAATCGACAGTCAACTAAGATCAACAATGTTATTACAGCAAATATAACATATAAATATGCCTTAAGAGGTAAAAGTACCTAAAAAGTTATTACATCATTTACCCCTACTGTTTCCAAAGGCAGTTAAATTCCTAAGTACATTTATGTATCTATTTCAGAATGATGACACTGCCACTCATACACCATACAGAAGGAGCTTCTATACAATTTCCATTTCTTTACTAGTGAATATGTTTAAAGAATGAGACATTGAACAGGGTACATAGAGAATCAAACAAAAATTATTCATTTCAGATTAGAACTTCTGTCTTCTAGATGAATTTTGTCAATAAGTTTGCTGTGTTGAGGGATGGGAAGAAGGTGACAAATACAAATTGGAATTTATTGCACAGGTATAAGGAAAAACATTGGGAAAACTATTAGTGCTTATCCAAGTCAGAGTAGAGTGCAATTTTTCCTGTTGTTTTCTCTTTTTCCCTAAACATCAAGTAAATACATGCAATAATGTGTTTTATAGTCTTTTATAAAATTTCTTTTATGCTGTGTGGCATATCCTCTATATCAAGGTTAATGCATTTTTACATTTAATCACCAGCATATAGTGTTTATATATCCTATTATTCAGCAGCTCTGACTGTCTACCTATTCACAGTAAGAGCAATACCAGAGATTATCTCTGATGTTCGTGGAATTATTCTGGTATTATAACTGATAAAACCAAAACCTCAGGCACTTGGCTGTGTGTGCTCTCTTTAGTATACTTGGAGGAGGTACCAGGAGGCAGAAATAAGGGTGCTGCGCAGGAGGGAAGGTGAGGCTGGGGCTCTAAATCTGCCACTTTCTTGCACCAGTTCTGTGCCTGTGCCACAGCAGCTGCATTTTACAGTACCCTTGGACTCTGATGAGTTTCAGCACCAAGCCCAAACTGCTTATTCTTCTTTGCTTCAAGGCCCTGCCTGTTCATACTCCAAAATAATATTCATTTACTCTTAAGCACAGTGGCATTTCCTACTTGTGCAGCAAACACTTTAAAAATCTGACAAAGGCTGCTCATTCCATCAAACTCCTGCTTCTACTAAGTATTCATGTGAGCCAGACTGTTACCTAACATGTACTTTTGACAATAATTCCTTTATTTCTAAGATAATGCCTTTCACACTGAAAACATGCTAGTAACAAAAAGGACAATTAGTTGGCCTCTTCCTTACCACAGAAATAAAGAACTAGCCTAATGCCAGATGGATGGCTTGTTTTTTTGTGTAGCAAACTGAGCACATATTCTTGCTTTTATTAATAGAAGCTGACATGATAACACTTTTTTCTTTAGATTTCTCCATAATACTTAATTATCCTAATGCAGAAGGTCTTTTATACATGAGTACAGCAGGTATAACTTTTAGTTATAAATCAAGTCTGAGATTCACTTTTTCTCCTTTTCTAGTATCAAAGGTATTTAGGGTGCTTTTTTATTGCTTCAAATGGAGTAGATCATCACTAAAGTGACTGTGACTCATGTCTTTTTTGCCCTTGCCTTGACTCATTATTTATGTGATGAAATTCCCCATAGTTCCCACTTTGTGACATCCATTTTATTTTTAGTGCCCCAAACAATATGTGTAATAAACTATTTTGGAAAGAATTTAATATAAAACACATTTTAGGACGTTCAAATCCTTAAACCTGTCTTTTCTTCCTCAAATTTCTGCAGAACCTAGGAAATGGGAGACTACAGGAAATTTCAGATAGTTTTTAAGGAGTATCATTTTGTATTAATTTGTTCTCAATTCAGGAGTGACAGCATGGTTTCCTTCTGTCTCCAGGGAGTTTTCTTGGAAATTTTTTTCCTTTGGTATCTGTGCTTCTGGTTCTCTTCTCAGCTGGGACATGAGTGTAGACCTAAGCTTAGGTTCTGTTTTGTAGGAGGTGTTTGTCTACCACTGCCACATTGGTCTATCAAGCCAACAAGAAATTAGTTCCAGGTTATTAAGGTACTAGAGAACCCCTGTATCCCACTTCAAATCCCATCAATATTCATAAAATTCATAGGTAGTGTTTGATTACTTCATTAAAGAAGAGGACTTTCACCATGGCAAGTGATATATCACAAAGCATGAAATTATTCAGGTGTCTTCTTACCTCTGCATTCTACAGAAAAAAAAAAATTAGAAAGCAGCTTGTCTAGTAAAACAAATTATTGCTTTGATTTAAAAAATACCATTGTTTATGTGGCTTAATTTTTTCTAACATAAAAGTTTTGTATTTAATCTCTCTTCTAACAATTCAACAGCCATAGCAGATTAATTTACCTTACTTAGATAAGAATTCTTTTTCTACCAAAACATGTCCTACCATTTGTGATTTGAATAGAAAATCAAAGCCAGTGCACAAGGTATTTCATCCAGTAAACATGACATTCCAGAATGTGAATGGGAACAATATGGGCAAATTCCAGCTTTGAAGTCAGCAGTAATCTCCAATAGGCCTGAGCAGACCACATTTCACTTGATGAGTTCTACAATCTGTCTCTAAATATGGCTGTAAAATCTGAAAGTAAATAATTGACAAGCCAGGTTAAGATGGAATGGCTTGGCAAGTGTGAAAAGCATTAGAAATTCGTATATGTCTCAATGTTTCCCGTGTATTTGTGTTTCATGATTGACAGACATTTAAAATGAATTAAAATAAATGTGAGCTCAACCATTAGGAGAAAGCAGACAAGCTACATGGAGAGAGCATATCCTACTTCACATGGTCTGAAAAAAGTATATTCATGCCTTTTTAAACAGTGGAGAATCCAGTCCTCAGTCAAAATACTGGATCTGGATTTTTTGGTGTCTAATAAGTTAATTCTCAAGAAAACAAGGTGTTCAGAGCCTCTTTTATTTTTCATTCTCTTCCTAATCTTCTGCCTCCCTCCACAACTCTGTCCCTCATTTCCTCTTCCAATGTGACTTTTTTAATGACTAGGAACACTATAGATTACATTTTCTTTTTCTGTAGGAGGTGAATTATTATAACCTCTCCATCTTCTGTCTACGTTCATGAAAATTCATAGATCTTTTACACCTCTAACCCAGATTCAAAATTGTTTGAAATATTAGGGTCTTTCAGTATACTCAAAGGTATTTACTCACAAATGCATACCTATATTAAGTTTGTAATCATCTGTGCAGAAATGAAGGCTATCAAAAGTATTTGAGGATTTTTTTAATGTTATCATTTTCTGTGGATATGGGAATCTCATTGGAGTGCCACAAAGAAATAGCAAGGATTTTCAGCATGTATTACAAAATGACTGCCAAGAATAATTTGAAGTGATCAACCATGAAAACCACTAGTCAGAAACAACATAAAGTTAAATATATTACGCCTCTACTTTCAGAATTTACATTATAAAAATATGGATGCTTACTCTGTGTGGGCTGAAAAACTAACAATGAACACTTACTGAATTGGGTCCTATGTATCTCACTGATTCATGAGATACCCAAATAAGTGTTTGTTTCCCACTTCTCATAGATTTTTCCTCTATATTTTCCTTCAGATGTTTGAGTGTTTACAATCTACCAACAGAGATTCTTCAAAAAATTAAAAACTATGAGGGTTACTACTAAAACTTAAAACCAGAGGCAGAGGCCTGCAGCACAGAAATAAACAGAAAAATATCAGTTTCATTTGGGTCAAAACTTTACCTACTTTAGAAGAATTTGCATATTTAAGGATATAAAGAGTGCCTATTTCAGTGGACTGAAATACAACAAAAAGTTTAAAAGGTGTAAGAACCACAAACTTTTCTCATTCTGATAAGCACAAATTAAAAAAATATTTCAAAGTTTCTGAATTCTATCATCTTGGCTGTTTTGGAAGTTTATTTAAAAGTTTAGGACAAAGTGAAATACAAATTCTATAGACCTGGTGTCTATTTAGCTCCTTGCTGGAGTCTTATTTTAGGGCAAATACACTCCAGGTGCTTCTGTTCTGCTCTCTGTCTCCTCTCTGCTCCCAGAATGTGACTGAAGTGAGTAGCAGCATTTAATATCCTTAACCTTTAGACAGTCCTAAAAGCATTCCACATCCTCCTGCACATCACATAAGCCAATGTGGTGTTACATGCACTGGACCTACAGCGACATCTGATTCCCAACATGCAAACCCTTACTTGGAGGCTTTGATAGACTGTTAGAAATTACAAGGAAAACAATATAAATGCTGCACATAGATTAGCAGATCATTATTAGCCCTTTCCACACTAAAAGCTGAAACCTCCTTGATCCTAGACTATAAAAAGCCTTCTGAAGCATTTGAGTTTCTCTTTGATTCTTGGCCCAAGCTTTCATTTTCTCACAGTGCTGCAGCTCTGGGTTTCATTAGGGATATCATCTCAAATTCCTTTGTGCCTCTACTTGTTTGGAAGTGTTACTTGCACCCTCATCTTGGCATGCTTCCCTACCTATATAAAAAATCAACTGATGATATCAAAATGGTTTAAACCTTGCCTTCTAATGAGCATTGTTTATCTTTTGCATCCAATTTGGTCTTATCATTAACCCGTAATATAAAAAAAAGCTAATCAGCTATCTCAAAACAATATATTTGTTATCATGTTCTTCTCAATTTCTTTATAAATATTTATATTTTTTCTGCATTTTCAGATAGTTTATTTCTTTATGGAAGTTTATTTTCAACTTTCCAACTTTTTCAACAAAAATGTTAATTTGTATTTTTTTTGAATGTGAACTCCTTCTGCACATTTAAACCAGGCAGACTTATGCCTTGTAAATGTGCACCAATCACTCCAGAACACAGTGCATTAGCACCTGTAAATCAATGTGAATAAATACATGAACAGGAAGCCTCACTTGCAAACGATTATTTAGCAATTTCTAATAACCACATGGTAAGCCTATAATAACCCTGCTATATATTGAGGGGTCCAAAGTGGCCAAAACCTAGAGATCTTTCCAGGTTCTAGAAAGACTCAGAAGGGGAAGGAAAGAAAAACACAACACCAGAGTCAATAGCAACAGCAAGGGGATGGAGATGCTTTTCTGATGTTAAATTGGATCTTGAACATGAAATCCTGACAGAAGAGAAAAACCTATAATGATAAGAACAATAGGATGAGAAACAAAAAAGTTCATGGTGATGATAATAATAATGAGATTACTGTTTGTTTGACATAACAGCATTATGGATCCAGGACATTATATCAGTGTACTATAGCCCTAGAAACATTTTTTTTTACTTTGCTCTAAAAAATGTTTCTTAAATTCTTTGACTGTGGAGTTCCATAACTCATTAAAATGTACTGGCTGCTATAGACTAAGCATATATAATGGAAAAAAGGTTATTTTTATAGTCTACTAGTCTCATAAAACTGTCATTGTTCACTCTTAGGTTTGGATTTGAAGCTACTTTATATCTCTTGTCAGACTTTCATTTGTCTTTCTTAGGATGAACCATTAGGGGAAGCTTTCAGCTGCAACAGCACAGCCTTTTCTGAGAATGATACTTGGCTGTTAAAAAAATCTTCCACTGAAAATCTCCATGCTTTTATCATCAAGAGTAGAAATCCAGAAGTTGTCTTGGTAGTGTCCATGATATGGCATGCACTATTTTCTGTCTCTGAAAAATTCTCTTTATTGAGGTTGCATTATAAGCCTTTCAAAGACCACTAATTACACCTGGCAGTCAAGCTTTCCATGATTCCTCCTGCCCTGATCACACTGGTGCCAGGAGATGCAAGGCTCCAACAGGACCTCTTTATGATTGCTCCAACTAATACAAAAATTCTGTGACACACGACCCTGGAGCTGAAAGCAAAATGTGCATTTCTCCCATCCTCAAGTACCTTTCAGCTGGCACACAATGCAAGAGAAGAGCACACTGCATGTCTTGAAAGCAGAAGAGTGGCAGGTGTGAAGATGCAGCTTGCAAGTCAGCAGAAAAGTGAGGAAGGAGATGCAGAGTTAGGGAAATATGGGAGCCATAAATGAGGCTCCAGAAAACACAAATATCTGGAGTTCAGAAAGATGCCAAAAAGCCAGGATGCTGGGAAAGACACATACAGAGGAGGAACATGAGGAAAACCTAATTTCTTTCATCAGAAAGTATGAATTAAAAGAGGAGAGATTTCAAGAAAATGAAGAGCACTAATTAAGTTGAATCCACTCAGGTTTTAGATGAAGCAGTTAGATACCCAATGAAAAATCCCAATGAGTCATCTAGTATTTGTGATAGGTTGCAAATAAAGTTAGTGAGCACTGCAATTATGTACATATTGCTTTCAAAAACTCAGATATTCTTAGAAGAATCATTCTTAATTTCTCATTTTTGGCACACAAAACTGGACACGGTAATTTTGGCTTTAATCTCTTTGTGCTTCAGTTCCATAGCTGCAAAAATAGGACACTGATAATATATTTTCAAAAGGAAAATAAAGATAGGTTTAGGAGCAGCCATGAAGCAATTAGCTGATGTGATAAGAGAACCAAAGAAATTCCCAGGGAAAGAAATTAATAATTCTGCAGTCAAGATTTTGGATGATGTAGCATAAATAAGGCCTGAGGCTAAACCACATAGTGAACAAGATAAAAAGAAATGTTGGATAGCTATTACTCACTTTGTAAGACAGAGGTCTCCTGGGAGAAAAGCTGTGTGCAACTGTGTAATTAAAGATTATATCATGACACATATGCACAAGGGGATTAAATAATAAGGTTGAGCGAGAAATGTTCATTCCTCTCTATCCTTCTTTCCTGACTTTTAAAATTTTAGATATACTATTTAAAATGCCATGTTAGAATAAAGAAGTGTTTGCAAATTTTTATAGGGCTAGCAAAGGGAATTTTTTCTAAGTATTGAAATTAATAGCATTGTAAGCAAGAACTGTTTAGTTATGCATTTTAAAAGACAAAATAATATTATTCTACAAAAAAAACCTGGTCCAGAAGAGTCATGTATAGCTGAAGTTGCCTGCTACTGCTTCAATATCATATTGAAATTACATGTTGCATGTGTTTCTCTTCTCCATTATATTTTATGAAAGAATTGCAAATGCATCAGACCATAAGCCACTGAGAAATCTGCTGCTCACCAGCATTCTTAGATAGCTGAAATTCTATCAAATCCTCTTTACCCTCTGTGTTTTCTTACCATTTGTTCTTTGATCTTCTCAGTCCAATGGAATCCAGATAAACTTTCTGAGAATTTTCTTGGCTTTCAAATACTTTGCCACTGTCATTTTTATAATGAGTATCAGAGTACACACAGGAAAATCTGCAGAAAACTTTTCCAATCCATCTCTGCTCTTTGATTACTGGCATTGAAGTAGCTCTTGGACCAAGATAAATACAATATAAATCGCATACTGAAAACCCAAGCACGTTTATTTGAATGATGTCAAGAAAATGCCTTGCTCTGCAAAATCCTATTTCCCTACATTATTCAAAATTCATAAAAATTGGATTCCCTCTGAATATAAAGTTAAGCTTCATTCATGTTGAAAATAAGAAAAGACAGAATATCTATTCCCTAATGAGAGCTAGCTTTCTTGTGTCAATACCATTGAGTATGCACTACTACTTAGGAACTCTTCATCTCAAAAAAATCACCAAATTATAGAATAGTCTGGGTGGGAAGGACATTGAAGATCATCTATTTCCAATCCACTGCCACTTTCCACTGGATGAGGTTGTTCAGAGCTCCATCCAACATTGTCTTGAACACTTCCAGGGATTCACAACTTCTCCAGGCAACCTGGTCCAGTGCCTCACCACTCTCACAGTGAAGAATTTTTGCCTAAGACAGTTATCCTCCTTTTTTGCTGAGGCATCTATTGATTCAGACAACCCAACAGCTCTTTTAATGTTGGAGTGCAGTGCAAATGTGAGCCCAGGTTTGGGATACCATCCACTGAACCAGAAATGTTGCTAGCCTGTGACACAGAAGGTAGAAGCATTTAAGTTCCTTCTCTAAGACTGATTCCTTAGAAAGTGTGAATGGGTGTATTTCTCCTAAGATATGTTATTCGGGACCAGGTACCATGTGCCTGTGTGCTTCTAACTATAAGTCAAGTTGGTATTTGTTATGTCACAGCAATGTCAAATATATGAAGGCTATGCTGTGGCAAATTTGATGAAATGGAATAATTTTTCTACACCTGAACCAAGTAAAACTTGGCTTAAGCAGATGATCTAATAGGTTAGAGATTTGATTTCAATTAACACAAAACCAGTACCTTCTCAGGAAGGCAGAAAATTCATCTCATCCTTGGCTTTGGGAAAACTAGGTACATTCTTCCTTTAGCAAGCTGGATCAAAATAACTTCTTTGGGGGAATTTTAAAACAAATCCTATTTGCTGTTCTCTCTTCATTAAAGCTTTAGTTACTGCGTAGCTTTCCCTACCTCTTAATTTCTTTCTTTCTTTTAATAAATTAACACCTCTTGTATGACTGGTGGCCATAAATGTCTCACCTGCAGTGGGTTGATGCTGGCTGGATGCCAGGCATCCACCAAAGCCAATCACTCACTTCCTCAGCTGGACAGGGGAGAGAAAATATAATGAAGGTTTCATGAGTTCAGATAAGGAACAGGAAAAATCACTCACCAAATACCACCATGGGCAAAAATTGCTAGAATTAGAGATATTAATTGAATTTAGTACTAACAAAATCAGAGGAGGATAATGAGAATTAAAATAGAACCTTCAAAACACCTTACACCTACCCCTTCCTCCTTTCCAGCTCCACCTACTCCCCTAGCAGTGCAGGGAGACAAGAGATGAGGGTTATGGTCAGTCCCTCATACATTGTTTCTCCTGCTGCTAAGGAGAAACATAGGGTCCATCCATGAACTTTTCCAATGTGAGTCCATCCCATGGGCAGCAGTTCTCCCAAAACTTCTGCAGTGTGGGTCACCTTTCCATGGAGTGCAGTCCTTCATGGACAGGCTGATCCAGTGTGGGGTCCTCTCTCCCCAGCTCTCCCATGGGGGCACAGCCTCCTCTCAGGCACTCCAGTGTGGATCTCTGCATCCCCACGGATCTCCATGGGCTGCAGGGGACAGCTGCCTCACTCACCATGGTCTGCTCCAGGCTGCAGGGGAATCTCAGCTCTGGCACCAGGAGCACCTCCTGCCCCTCCTTCTCCACTGACCCCTGTGTCTGCAGTGCTGTTCCTCTTGCTTATTCTCACCTCGCTCTTCTCTGGCTGCAATTACAAGTGTGCAATACCATGTTTTCCTCTCCTTAAATATGTTATCACAGAGGCATTGCCACTGTTTCCAGCTGGCCCAGCCTTGACCAGCACCCAGGGGTTGGCTCTGCTGGACATGGAGGAAGCTGCCACCAGCTTCTCACAGAAGCCACCCCTGTAGCACCTCCACAACCAAAGCTTGGCCATGCAAACGCAGTGATTTTTATAGCACTATGGCAGCTGCCAAAAAAAGAATACTGACCATCTTTTGCAAAGTAAGAAAACAGGTTTCCCATCTAATACACACACAAAAAGGCAAATATTTTTTTACAGTATGTTCTCACTATTAGATCTGTTAAACAGAAACTGCTTTCGGTTCAATTTCACTATCATTCTTCTAGGCAATCTATAATGTGGAAAAACCATTTGGCCATGTCAAGTGTCCCTTTATTAGCTTATGTTCAATACAATGCTCATTAAAACCAAATTAACCACCTTTGACTGCATATGAAAAACCTGAAGCTAGATTACAATCTACCAGATCACACAACATACTGAAGATGCGGAGATGCACAATATATATCTTCAAAGAAGAGGAGGGAAGGGTAGAAGGTGAGAAGGTCTCATTTGTAGTTATTCACAGCTGGTTTATGTGTCATCTTGTGTACTTGTACAAACAGTATTGTATTCCCTGATTTTTGAAAACATATGTATTTTACAGGCATCCTGAGAAAAAACTGCAGCAGCCCCCTTCTCTTTTGGCACAGTAACTAAAAGCATTAATATGCTTCTCTTTAATATTTTTTCTTCAGCACTTGTGATATGAATATATATGACTTGTGAATAAAGTTGTTTTAGAGTTTATGACTGATTTTAAGATATTGCTGGGAGAAGTGGGAAGGAAGAAGATAGATTCTGAGGATTAGTGTATGATAACCATACATTTGAATATTTCTTAAAGCCTTCCTAAGTGAAAAGTTTCTCATTCTTTGATATTCACTTTTTGAAGAAATAGTGTTTAAAAATTATTATTGTTGTACCTTAATATTTTTCTTCCTATGTGGATAAGCAAAGATTGAATTAGTAATTATCAGACCACTTTAATACTACACAAGTCTAACTTTCTGCTATTTTTCAATCCTGAATTTCCCATTATTTTCAAATACTGAATTTTCTCCAGACTTTGAATCCACTGTCTCTTTCTTCTTAGCTGTTTCTCAACTTCAGCAATTCAGAAAGTAGTCCTAAATGTTCAAGATCAAAAATGATCAACATATTTTTAGAAGTTTTTTACCAAATTAACAAGTCTAATAAAATAGAAATATTTATGTCTGTCAACAGAAAAACTGGGTCTATTCTAACAATAAAGAGAACACCCCTTTTGGCACCTGAACTCTGTCTTATATTTTTTTCCAGCGCACTACTGAAAGTTAATGAAGTCATTCTGTGTCAGTCATGTTCAGACATGAAAGTGATTCAAAACACCACATTTGCAACTTTCAGTTTAGGTTTCACAGGGCAATAAACGAGTTTGCTAATATAGAACAATTGCTCAACTTGCCTGATTATCTGAGGAGAGGGATGATTCCCAAATGGACTCCTCTATCAGGCATTAAACTGGCAGCTGGTTATCATTACCAAAATGAATAATGAAGTAGCACTGACATCTGGACGGGTTCTAGGCAGTCACTGATGTACCAAGAGAGTTTCTTTGTTTTAAAGATTGATTCTTTCAGTGTCACTGATATGATAAAATGCATCTTCACTGAAGCTGTGAAGTGTGTTATGGAAACACAGAATTACCGTAGCTGCTAAAAAGATTTAAGGGAACTGAATCATAAATAAAATTTCCTCTCTCCAAGCCAAGTATTGGCATGATGAGATAATGCAGTAAACATCCCAATAAAATGAGAGAAAGTCAAGTTTAACCCCTCTAAGTGCTTTGAGCTTATGGCAGAGCTGATAAAATCTTCCACATACAAAGTAACTTCTGGTGTGATGATTTGTCAAGACTACATAATTGATTTTCAAGGAGAAAATCCATTACTTTATAGATTGCCAGTAACATACATGACATAGTTTTCAATTTGGTTCAGTGACACAGAGAGGAAATTATAGAATGTGACCTCACATAAGAGTATTTTCCTGTGTATTGCACTAACAGTGTGGAAACACACTGATACCATTAATTTCTTGTCTATTATTGTAAAATGCATCATTATCTTTGCATACATTTAAAACAGCATTTTATGAGGAAAAAAAGGCAAAGCCAGTTGTATGAACTAGTTCCCAAAACTTTGTTCTGTATTACTAAAAGCATTATTTGGGATTTAAGAAGGAGAATGTATCTGGGTGTTTTCAAAAAGAATAAATGGCAGCACAGTATCACTATTTTCTTCTTGCTGCTAAAATATATATGTGTTTATGTAATGCAATTTTATCTATATATACATAGATACATTATATATAGATAGTTGTAATTTCTGCTTAACATTTTGAGAGGTTTCGATGGATATCTGAGGTCAAAATTAATCAGCTATCTGGAAATTACTCAGAAAAGGAATCCATAATTTTTACAGAAGCAGATCTCAGATTCCTAGTGTCTGAGAAAAAGTGAACCAGTTCCCCACTTTTCATACTGTTATATCACCCAGGAATACAAGGATGCTGTCCTGAAAAACATTCCACACCAAGCTAGTGACTGTAGTACAAATTGGAAAGTCTTTGTAAAACTAAGTTTGGGAACAAGTGGAAGGGTTGTACTTTCTTTCTAACAATTTTAATTATCAGACTGATTCAAGCAATTTGAGGGAAATCCCTGAGAGAAAGTAAACATGTCTTAAATTTACTCTAGGTTTCTATTCTGAATGGTCTCCATGCAGAACAAAGTCAGTCATGAACAACAACTGCATGGGAAATCAGCTATTCAAAATTAGTTTCACACTCTTAAGATGAAGGGACTAAACCTGTTGCTGATTAAGTTTTATATTTATTCAGAAGGCCTTATTATCCTTTTTTCATCACTTTACAGACGTTAGAGCAGTGGTAGGTTTTGTATGTCTTAAGAGTTACTTGGACGGGAAAAGAAATTACTGTGCAGATTCTATTGACATTGAAGGCTCTTAAATCTGCATATGAAGACATATAAAAAGTGTTTTGCATATGTAACGAATTTAAAGTTACATGAGCTTCTAATATCCTTCATTATTTATTCTTTAACATCACACATAGAATTCAATTAGAAGTGAATTTTTATCATAAAGCGAAAATGTTTTTTGTTTTGCTAGCACATCTATCAGATTTATAAGCTAAGATATACAAAGCAAGAATTAAATGAATGCATTTCTTAGACACATTTTTCTGCTTACTTATCAGTAATTACAGATTTCATTAATTTTCATTTTGCTGTTCTTTACCTCTTAGTGGTTGCTCTTGTATAGGAGATGACACACAGTAACATAAACTATCAAGTTAAAAAACCCCTCCACTTCTTAGATTGACAGACATAGCTGTGCTAGTCTTTTTTTAACTTAAGACTAGTGAGAAATAAATTCTGTTTTATCCTATTCAGCCAAAACAACAAAGCAATGGGGGTTTTCCTACAGATTTAATGTAAAAGTCCCCAGATGACAAACACAAAAGCCTAGATATCAAACAGGTTGAAAATGCTGATGGTTTAACACCTGCACTGTGTGAGGGCCAAGAAGTAAGCTAAAGCCTTTGCTAACCAACACACCTGCTTGATAGTTTTTAACCCTTTCATCTTCATTCTCAAATGCCTTGCTTATAATTGAAGAGGATTGTAATAGAATGATGCAACCAAAGAGATTTTAAAACACAGTTTTAAAACAGAAACTACGTTCCACCTTCTTGTCAAAATGTATCAAATACTATTTTATTTGTATTGAAGGGCTATCTAGCCTGACAGGTTTTTTAGTAACACTGGAAAGGATTATTTATGGCTAGAGATCCATGGGAAAAAAAATCATACAGGCTGTGTGGAACTGTTTTCTGTGTCTAGTATGTTTGTATTATCACATGGTTTTATCTGACCAGGCAGATGCTGCAAAAAGCCATGAGTAGTCTAATCATTCTCCCTGCTTTTCAGAGGCTGCAATGGTATAATTAAAGACCATCCAACCAAAGCTGAGTCCAGGTATCTACTGGGTCTGCTTTGGCAGTCCATAAGCACTGAGTGCATGTGCTGATGTGCAGAGGGCTTATGATTAATGCCACAAATGAATGAACAAGGGCTCATATTGCAGAAATTCTTACATTTCAATTTTCCCCAGTCCTTCAAAAAGAAGAATATTTGACGGTTTTTCTTCTGCTGTAATTAATATTAAAGAGGGGGTTCATATTTTTAGGTCCTCAGTCACCTTTAAGATAATCCACACAGGGTAATTGTCGTTGTCAATAAAAGCAGTTTGCCTAACTGAAAACTTGTGCAGCTAATATGTCATTTTAAGTTGATGTCACTTTCTACTTCCTTCACTATTCCTTGTAAAAAACATCTTCTAGTGTCTTCAATTACTGCTTGGAAAGTTCCAAATGAATTCAAAACCTATCACTGTGCACTGGAATAACTTGTGATATTGCATATGGGAGATAATTCTACTTCTCACAGCAGTAAGAAGGATTGAGGTGGAACAGGTGGACTCAACTAAGTACTACTATATCTCTGCAAACTATGCATTTTGCCCGCACCTAAATTGTACTAAAGAATGACAATACCAAAGAAGCAGCAGCAGGACCTGTGATTTTGTTGGAAGCATTGGTAGAAATTCTTCATGTTTAAAAATAGGTGATCCCATGTAATACCAGGAACTCTACTGGGTTTGAATGTGAAGCTTATTTGTATTTTTTTAATCTTTGCCTCCATGAAAAAAAATCATCTACAGAACTACTCAGCAAGAGATCTTCAGCTGTTCTTAATTCAAAGGACACTTCAATTCAGTGAAGAGCTGGCTATCATTGAAGGCAACATTATTTTCAAGTCAGAACGCCAGAAGGGAATAAATTAAGAAATTTATACCATGAGGATGAATTTTCATCACTTTATATGAGACAGGAAGCAAATCACAAAAAGTCCCCAGTACAGAGGGTTTCTCAATAGCAATTTAAGAAAGGCTGACTGTTCCATAAGAGAAGTCATCTGAATGAAGAGCAGAGGACAACAGTCTCTAAACAGGACTTCAGGAGTGTTCAAAAGTGATGAGGAATCTGAGGCTGAAACCCATGTAGTTGTTATTACATGATCTGGATTTGTGTATTCTTGTGCTAGATACTGTAAAACAGCCAACTTCAGCTTCATGTCTTTTCTCCATAAAATCACAGTCTGCACAATACTGGGCATATGGAACGATACTGGGCATTGAGGAACTAAGTGTCCAGAGTTAAAACCCACTGAAAGGTAAGTCCAGAGCATGGACTCTGACACTTCAAGACACAAAGCAGAAATCCTAGCTAGAGTCCCCCTCAAAACAGATGAGTTTACCAGAGCACTAGAGTCCATTATCAAGCAAAACATGGGCAAATATGGAGTTTAAGGAATCTGACAGACTGCTATTAAGATGGAGAGTTC
This sequence comes from Pyrgilauda ruficollis, assembly GCF_017590135.1. Classification (NCBI taxonomy): domain Eukaryota; kingdom Metazoa; phylum Chordata; class Aves; order Passeriformes; family Passeridae; genus Pyrgilauda; species Pyrgilauda ruficollis. Next base: position 18,205,345 of record NW_024526599.1, on the reverse strand, counting down.
ATCCCTCCTTTCTTCCTGCGTGGATTTTGTATGTATTTGATAGAAACTCCTGAAATGTTTTCAACATTTATATAGCAAAAGTGTTTTTCATGCTTCAACATCACAAAGGCAAGGACATGCAGCACTTTAATATTTATTACCTCACCAAACATATTTTGTTATGCTTCACATGAATATTCAATTCTTCCTTGCTATACAAAATTATATCCAAAAGTTTGACAATATGTGTGTGGAAACAAAGAAAAGACAACCCAGAACTTCTTTTGACTTGCCACCTCCTTTAGCCCATCCTTTTAACCTCCATTTGAACTTTGGCAGTAGTTAAATTGTAGACTGTTGCTTTAAGTAGACCTTAAAAGTGCTGACACTGTTGGAATAAAGGTTTGAACACACTAATAGGTTTTAGTGTCTGAAACTTCTGATAATCTGGCCCTGAGTGTCATGGGTCTCTCTGAGTGGATTCCATCTGTCCCATAAACTTATGTACTGAAACGTAATGCAGCCTTTTGATCTTCCTTGTGTGAGGATCCTCATGTTCCATAAAATCAACAAGATGCTCTCATTCACTGAAAAGCCAGATCACAGACTTGGTGATTGGTGAGACTATACTACTTGCTAGTGTATGTGCCTTTCTCCCTTTGACAAATTTCAGCTGCAAAATGACCTCACAAACACTGTTGAAATATCAAATGCCTTTACTATTATGACATAGTCATGTTAAAATAAAATACCATGCTATACGACTATATGATGACCTGGCCATGTTAGCAAAATATCAACTGAGACTGTAAATTAAATACTGATGGCTGCACTCTGCAGTAAAACACACCACAGTGAATTAATAGACACTTCCGAAATGTTATTTATTTGTCTATAATTAAGTGTTTTGATGTCTCCAGGTGTTCTTCAGTGGGGTTTGTTAAACACACATGGCACCTAACAAGGTTGCTTCCAATTAGCATTGCCATAGTTGGGGTTGGAGCAAGAAAAGGATTCTTTTTAACTGAGTTCATAATTAGAAATTAAAGTGAGGCTGAAAGCCCACTTGCCCTAAGTCCCCAGCACAGTGCAGAGCAGACTCACACGGAGCCTTTCCAAGCTGGGATGCTCAGCCCTGCACCCAGGGCTGCCACCAAGCTGCCTAGAAGCTTTCTAAGACCCCCAGAATCACCAAACAGGTCTGGATCCCCGCTGGCCTCCAACAGTCCCAGAAAATTAAGAACTATGAACTCTCAACCCCCTTGTCCTGCTTCAGCATCCACACAGCAGTGCTGCTGTGCTTGAGTAATTTTATGCATAGAGATGTGGGGCAGGATTTTCCCTCAGTGACTGTTCAAGTGCATTCAAGGACTACACTGCACATCTGCAAACAGAGCCAGGAGACTCTACTCCCTGTATCTTCATCCCCAAAATTCATTTAGGACCTTATGGCAAAAACAACTTCTGGCACTGTAAATACTGTGCTTAGGATGGTGTATCACCCAGAAATTAAATCTATTATGACATGTGAAATGAAGTTTCACTTAATTTGGGGTTTTTATTTACGATCTTCAGAGAAAACCTTATTCATTGTCTTTATTTTGTTCAAAGTTTTATTTAAATATCAGCTGTATGACGAGGGTTTTTTTTCCCAGCTGCTTGAAATATAATCAGTTCATTTTAATTTTAAAATATAATAATTAATACTATTCATTATTAACATGAATAACTGTTCTAGATAAATAAATAAATAATTGATAAAGTCACTATTTTCTGGTTATTAAAATGCTTTAATAATCAAGTTATATCCTGTATTATATCTCCAAAAAGAGGTAACAAAACCATGAAGTGCTTTCATGTAATTTACAGTTATTTCATTAGATGGCAGTGTTACATTCAAAAACAAGTGTTTCATTCTTTTATACATATTTTTTTTTATATTCACCAAGAAAAGCAGTTGATCTTACTTTACATGGTAAACTATACGTGTGTATATAGACGTTGGAATGTTCAAGTCTTACATCTGGAAGTGTATCTGGAAGTGTGTCTTAAAATTAAATGATAAGTGTTGCTAACTGAATCAATATATTATTCTACTTGCTAAAAAGTTATACCTTTAATAAATAAAATATTATTTACCATCATCTTTAACTCCTAGGATCTATTCAAGAAATCTGTATTCCAGAAATCAGTGTAATCAGAGAAATTATGATTAAATAATCTTTATGTTTTCTTGATCCTTAGGACAGCTAAGAATCAAGTCAACTCCAAAAAAAGTTTGAAACTGCTTTATTACTGTAAAGAGCTTTTACAATGCCAAGAGTGATAAGTTATTTCTCTCGTATCATGGATATATATGCTGCCCCTTTGCTACACTAAAATCTGAATCCATAGAGCAAAGACTTGCTATCTTACTTTTGAGAAAATTTATTTTTCTAGAACTGAAAGCATATCTAAGATTTTCTCTTCTTTCCTAATTTCCTTATACTCCTTTTCTCCCTTGATATATCTATCAAGGAGGAAGAAGGAGTATTAAAATAGAAAAAGAAATACTTTTGTGGTAAGGAACACTAAATCTAAGATAACAACAAAATATTTGCTATGACTGATAGTGAAGTAAAGCAAGAACTTGGAGGATGAAAGAATTGTACTGAAAAATATAATTATATGCTTGTCCTGGTCACATCTTCTGTCCTTCACATTTGGCATTGGACACTGTGTAGGATATTGATATTGAGGGACAGACCCCCTCATTCAACCTGGAAGTACTGTTCATAAGGAAAACTACTAACAAAAAATTATCCATGCTATATGTAGGCTTCTCTTCAGGATACAGATTGCTGTCAAATGCCTCAGATGCTGTCTTTTTTTTGTTGTTTCTTTTGGTTTGGTTGTTTTTGTTTTGTTGGGTTTTTCTTTTTGAGGGGCTTTGGGGGGCTTTTCTTTGTGGGTTTTTTGTTGTTGTTTGTTTGTTTGTTTGCTTTCGGTTTGGTTTGGGGTTTTTTTGTTGTTTTTTGTTTGTTTGTTTGTTTGTTTTTGGTTTTTTTTTTTTTTTTTTTTTTTTTTTTTTTTTTTTTTTTTTTTTTTGGTTTTTTTTTTTTTTGGTTTTTTTTTTTTTGTTTTTTTGTCTGGGAATAAATCCTACCACCAAAGCATACAAACTCAATTTCCAGCTACAAAGTCTGTTCAGCATTTCAGTCATTCCATCCATGCAGATCTATACTTTTATACTCTCTGTCAATAGGCTTTCAGTCTTGTTGGAGGAGAATGATAGCAAAGAACTACTCTAGCTCTTCTTCAGCATTTCTTCATCATCAGTTGTTCTGATAGCAGCAGCACTTAAACCAGGAAGAAATAATTGTCAGTTTAAAAATGTGGTTTGTTTCTCCCTCTGTCTCTCTCTCACTTTGCAGTGTACATGATGCCAACATGGCTACTGGTGTTTTCTTCCTTTGTATTGTACTTCTCAAGGTTACAGGGCAAATACTGCAGGTGCCTGACAGGAGACAGCCCCCTCCTTAATGTTGTGCTGTCCTTCCACGTACAGAACACTCAGGCAGTATGCTAGAGTGGACTGCTTTTGTCTCACAATATTCCTTAAGGGATTTCTATTTTTCAAATAATGGCTGATGAGACAAGCATTTTAAGAATCTCTGGTTCTTTAGAATTCCATCTATTCCTCTGGAAAGGCATGTTATCAAAATGCCATGTCCTTTACTGGCATTTACCCTGAAGGCTGGGAAAGCATTTCTGTGAAAGGTGGAGCTCTGAGTAGTACAGAATTACAGCAGATGTGCTACAAAGCCCTACCTCAGGCTACTTGTTATTTTTGTACCCTATCTGAGCTGATTGGTTTTTCCCACCTGTGTGAAATTAGCATGTTTCCCTTTTTTTTCCCTTAATTACTAGTGTTGTGTACCAGTAGAAGGATATCACAGATTTGGCCACAAGTTTGTGTCTCTTTTCTGAGACAAAAAATATATCTTTTGTGCCCTTTTGGTCTTTTCTCTTTTTAAAATAGCATTATTTTTTGCCCACTACTTTTCTTTTCAAACTTCATTAAAATATAGGAGTCTCTTGATTTGATTTTCTGCTTCACTTTATTGGCAAGATACTACATTCCAGGAAATTAGAAAGCAGCAGATTGACACTATTATTGGCCCTTTGAGAGCACTAAGACTATGCATAATGTGATGAGATGATGTAAATGCACTAAAATAAAAAGAAAGCATGCAGGTAAAGGAAGAAAATTGTTATCTTAGCAATTATAGTAGATGAAAAAAATAGTTTTTCCAATCTTTTCCTGTTATTTCTGATCTACATGGCTAAGAACTTTACTTCTTCTACCATGACATCTTTCATCTGGCTAGCAGAAATATAACTTTTAAACCCAGGTCTTTAAAAAGCTGAAAGCCAGGAGGATGATGATGATGATGATGATTAAAGGAAAAAGACATTGCAGATCATGTTTTGTGAGTTTGCAATGATGCATCAGAGGTGGCTAAAGTTCCCAGTAAAGCTCCCAGTGAAACTCTTGCTAATGGCTCTGCAGTGTGTCTTTTTATGCCTTTCTGGTAAAATAGCTTCTGGCAAAATTTCTCTTCTCATTGGACACAATGAGATAATAACTCAGACTTGAAACACAATATTCTCACATTTGTGTTACTAATATAATCATGCTTCAAAATAAAATAATAATTTATTGAAACTTTTGGTTGTAATATTTGAAAAACTTTAACGTGCTAGAGAGCCATCAAAGGGATTTAGGAAATTTTAAATGTAAATTGTAGACATAAAAAAGTATAGAGGTTAATAATTCTGATGGTCTGTTTTATCTATGAGTGAATGTGCCAGACCAGAAGTGACTATATAGTCCAAAGTCTTTAGGTTTTTGTATAGTAAGACATTGATGACAAAAGATCCCCATTACTATAAAAGTATGGTTTGATCAGCATTCCCTATCACATAAACTTGTTCGCCATATACTGAGTAGAGTGTGAGAAAAACACCATTATGTTTGCCAATCACCTCTTTCACTATTTATCTGGCAAATAAAAACAGCACTATGGAAACCTGCACCCCAAACAGGCCTCGGGTGCTGTAGCTCAGAGACTATGGAAAGTGAGATTCTACTGAATGCTCTTCAAAGGAAAAAAATCATCTGCCTTTTAAGGATAGACAGCCAATGAGATCTGTGTCAGATCTCTGAAACCAGACGGTTTCTGATCCTGCTTCCCAGCTCTGTAACCAAGGGCTAAACACTAGGCCAGCAGTTTTATCTCCGGCTGCCTTTGCCTCCCTCCCTGCACGCACGGCTTTGCTGCCCTCACCCCTCGGCCCAGGCCTTGTGCTCAGGCACTCCGTGTCCCTGCCCTGCTCCTGCGCCTGCTCAGCTGCACTCTTTGCACGGAGAAGTGTTAGTGAAGGTAGCCACCCTGGGTGGTAGCCACCCTCCATGAAGGTAGCCACCCTGGGTGAGGGATTTGGCGTGCCTTGGGAAGCAAGACGATGCCTTCCCTTGGAGTAGGAAGACGTAAAAGCGGGAGCGCAGCTGTTCAAAATCCAGAATCCAGAGCTGCCTCTGACAGTGAATACTAAACAATACAAGCGACAGGAGCATAACCTTCATCAGAAGAGTCCAGGTCTCTCCAATGAAACAGGAGATACTTGAACAAGGAATTAAGGCTATTGTTTCTAAAAAAATGTAAAAATGCATAATTAGGAAGACCTGATCTGCTCATGGAGGTGAATGTGCCTGCGGAGGGAAACAGGAGGTTATGTACACAGAATAAAAATTAATGACTGACTGATCAACCTTTGGAGGGATTCGCTTGCTTGGAGAGCACAGTTTCTGTGAATAGTACGGCCATGGGACTGGGAATAGTTCACAATATGTTAACCCCATCCTGTCATTCTTAGTGCTTTAAAACACTGTCTATTTCTGTCTTAGGAAAAGAGAAGCAGAAATGTTAGCCAACTATATTTGATTAGATGAGTATTCCCATATATTTCCAACAGCCTCAAAAGAGATTAATTTCCTGCAAAACTGTATAATCTACTTCTAATAGCATGAAAAAAATAAAGTCAGTAGCAAAATACATTAATTTTAACATCATTAAACAATTATTAATTTTGTATAGAAAAGCAGAACATCACCCAATTTCCTTCACCTTTTTCCAGCCATGTGAAGGAAAACCTGAACAAAAAAATGAAGTTCAAATGAGCCCAATGACCAAAAATACATTTTTCTTGGTTATTTTTATCTGACTATCAGATTTCTTCTGCTGATTTGAATAAGTTACCTAGGAGAAACAATGCATAAAAGTCTGTCTTCAGATCTCTGATAGGAAATCCCCACTACAGCAATAAATATTGTATCTGTGGCAGGCAATTGGCAAGCTACCTTAATCATGATAGTCCCTGGCTGACAATCACACAAAAGTGAGACCAGAAAGTATATCTTAAATGTTTCAGCACTTGGATTTTCCTAACTACTCCTTTCAAGTTCTTTATGAACAGCTTGTATGTAGATCAAAACATGCTAATTTCATCATCACTGGCCAGCTTCTTAAAAGAATCACAGAAAAACATATGGGCACACTCACCAACTTTTTAAGAAACCAAAACTTTCATAGAGTTATTGAAGTTTCTTCATGAGATAAAAGCATTTTGGTGTTTTGAAACAATGGTATCTTTTTTTTAATATGAAAACATATGAGAGTGCTGTGTGTCATTCATCATCTGTCAACTTTTCATTTGAAACACTGTCAAGGGACTGCCTAAATATGCAAAGGTAGCAAGGGCTACTACACTGCACAGCCAAGAAAGTCTGGGGTTTAATAGTAATAATAGCCAAAGGCAGCAAGAAAAAATATTAAAAATACATACAAAATACCTGGATATAAGATGCACTTTATTTTTGCTCACTTGAGACAGTCTTTGAAAAAGCATTGCTGAGCTGCAAGAGATCTTTCTCAGGGATGCTCACGGATAGGAAATGCATCCTAAAGAGTGACCTAAAGAAGGTGAGAGCAAATAGAACAGATTAAGGCAAACACTGCTAATAACCTAGAATTAAATAACTTGAGCTTTTCAAGGTGTATATGCCATGAAGAAAAACTACATTAATGTCTTTTTGTAGCTGTTTGCCCAGCACCATCACAGAATAGAGAACACTTTACATAGTTAAGATTAGCAGACACATTCCTAGATAAAAGAATTTACCTCCTCATTACAGTCAACTGGAGAAGTTAACTGAGGTTATAAGCCACAAAACCACAACCACTATGCAAATGTGAGTATCTTGAGCACGATTTTTCATAATAAATCAAATGTAATGTGGTGTTTGTAATGGTACTTGAATACAGCCATGAGAAATGTCTCAGATGAGAACTTCAGAGCATATGAGACAACTTCATACTGCACCTTAAAATGTTCAGCATTTACAAGCACAACACTCATCTCAGGAGACTTTATGATTTTGGAAAAGATACCCCTGGCACCGTGACCTAAAAAAAAAATTGCGAGTGACTAGATACTGTGCCACACAGAGCTCAGCGTTTGCAGCTTCTACTTTACACATAAAGATAACAGCATAGAATTAAGAGCATTTGCTGATCATTTGGTCACTGTTAAGTACTGGATTCTAGATCACTGAGGAAAGTTTAGACAGAGCAAACTTCTCACAGCAAAAATCTACTGTTTGTTTGTACAAAGAGGTATACCAATCTAGCAAGAGTAGGGATTCCTTTGGATTAACTGTAAAGTGACCAATAAGAAAAATTAGAATAAAATAAGAAAAAAACCAGATATCCAGATCACTACACTAAATCACAGCGGGTAAGAACTATGGTTGTGAAAGGTTGACTGGAGGGCCAGAAAGACAGCATGGCTTTGTACAATCATGACAAGGAGTTTCCTGAACAGGAAAAGCTACCAGCTGACATTTTAAAAATCAAAATCTGCTCTAAATAAAAGCTGGAATACATTAGGTTACAATCATGCACTCATCTTTGTGTTGAAAGTTACCAAAGGCGTAGTTCATTTTAACAGGCCCATTCTGGAACAGGTTAAAATTCTTGACAAAGTATGCAGTTATCTGTCTTATAAGACTTTTCAGCATTTGTTTAGTTTAATGATTAATTAGACATCCTGTCACCTGATAGGTGTGAAATTAAAATATTAATACTTAAATAGGTAGGCCCAAGTTTGAATAGCTAAAGGAAAAGGCAGAACAAAGAGGAGAAGGCAGCTATGAGTTTTCATTATGTCATTGGATTATGTTAGTTTTCAGAAAGAGTAGATGGCCAAAGTAGCGCTAAATCTAAGAGATGAAGACCCAGCCTTTGTCCAGCTAAAAAGAAAAATGTTTTTTGTAGTTCAAAACTTGATAACCCACCTGATCAGAGAAGTAAGGAAAACTTAATAATTGTGAAGATCATCTCAGAGTTTGCAAAAAAGTCTTGAAAATATTCTCCTTCTATCATTTCACCTTCATCATATTTGTACCAAGCTTCCATCCATATCTCTACTAGAAAAGGAAATCATATTTTCTGTCTTCAGCAGACTAGAAAACATAAAACCAGCATTAGCAGAACATTGATGACTTGTATCTAATATAATTTAATGGTTTTATCCAGAGACTTCAGCACAATAGGTGTCAACTGCTAAAAACTCCTCAGTGTAAGCATAGTTGCCTATCATCACCTTCTGATATCTCAGCCACCTACAGATGAAGTCACCCTAAGGCAAACCTACTTGTCTTGAGAGCCATGTTCATGTCTATTGCATTTTATAGTCACTGGAATTAGAGGTGGATGGATGATCTTACAGAAACAGCAAAGAAACAAACATTTCACCCACCCTATCAGCTACTGGGACTGTCTTTGTCAGGAACAGAAACACTTGAAATTAATTTGAAAATTTCATAAATATATGCTAGAGATATATATCTATATAGACTATAGATATATCTATATATCTATGTAGACTATAGATATAGATATAAATATAGATATAGATATTTTAAAGTTTTCATCTGGGAGTCAAAAGTGACTGATGTGATTTAAATGGGTTCTATTTGTAAATCAGATACCACTCCTGACTTGAAGATACCCGTGAAAGTAATACATGGTTTGTGACATTTGAAGTGAAATAAAACATGATTCAATTTTGCTGTAATTAATCAAAATATATAAACCAGGAACTTACCACAGGAAGAGTTTTACTAAGCTCCCTGTCAAAAGACTGCCTTTCTAACACTTTTGCTTTTCCCATAAACTGCCTTTACAAGAGACTTGCTATAATAAGAGAACAGCATTTTTGGGTATGTTCAAAATACAGAGAGCTACTGTCACCAGTGTTTTAATTCAGTGTTTTCTCTTTTTCGTGCACTTCCAGAATGATTCTAGTGACTGATCATGTTGCAGATTAAACAGCTATTTTGGCAAGCTGCCAACCAATTTCTGTTTGAAACTTAATCTCTCTCCAACCGGCAATAGAAGTAACTGTTTGACCTCTTCCCTGTTTGGATTTTTTTTCCTTACTATTTGTGCACAACTTATTGATAAAGATGTCATGGTTAAGTATGCCCCACCTGAGGAACTTTTACAACTTTCTGGTTTTCTGCCCATGAATCTCTGATTGTTAAGAAATCATAAAGGATTGTCAAAACTTATGCAAGGCTTTGTATCAAAAACTGAGTTAAAACTAATACTTAAACCAAACTTCCCAGATTACCGTTTAATGGCATATAACAACTTCAGAATGTTCTCTTTCCCTCTCTAGCAATATATTTATTGCCATGTACTGAGACAAGCACTGACACCAGGTACAGTAAATGCGACAATTCCACTACAGCTGCTGAGCATACACCTGCAAAGGAAACTGTCTTAAGAGAAATGTCTGATAAAGTGTACATTTATGCAATCATCCAGAAAGTGAAGAAGTCCATCATCATATTTTTCAACATTATGAAATGTTTGTTTCTCTTTTCTTTCTCATAAAAGGAAATAGCCCAGAGAAGAACTGACAGAGGAGAATCTCTAGAATGTATGTCTGTCTTACACTCCTTCCAGTGAGTACTCTCTCCCAAGGTGGTAGTGTCTTATCTCATGCAGCTGTTGTTATTTTCATACAATGTTTGAGTCTTCAGATGGATCTGCTATTAAAAAACTACCATGTACTTGCAGAGATTGGAGCAGTGGTGAAGTCAATAGTTTCTCTCACATTAAAAGTGAAAGGAGAAAATGAAGTAAAGATCTCCAAAGGGTCTCCTTACCAATAGCTTCTCCATGCAGTATGGAGCAATAGGAGCAAAACTTGAGCATCCTGCCACCATGGTCTCAGTATCTGACACAGGCTTGGTCCAGTACATTAGGGCAATAACGAAGATGCATTTATGGTGTATAAAATTGCCATACCTCTGTTTAGTTCTTTGCTGCATAGAAAAAGTAGTATGGTAAACCTAATTTGCAATGGTGTAACTAGAGTCGTAGCACAGCGGTACTATTAAGATTACATAAGCAGCAGAAAATAACTAAATTACACCCACTACTCTTATAGCTGCTGGTAAAGGCCTATGTTTAGGTAAACTTCACAAGGTTACTGAAGCTAGATTAGATGCCTATGAAAAAAAGAGTAAACAAAGAACCTCAAGAAATGAAGGTAGCTGGAAATGAAAGCTATGATGAAAGTGTACTTGTTAAATGACTCTCACATGTCAGAAAGTAAATTCTGCCCAACCCTGAAGTGCTACCAGAGTGCATGGCCATACCAGGGATTTCAATTCTCAAATAGAAGCCGTGAAGCTGGCTGTCACACCTGAGTATGAAAGATAACATCAATATGCCTATGATAGCAACTTGAAGATACAGACAGGATCAAACTGCTCCATGCAAACACAAATGACACAGAAAGGACTGTGTATCTTATAGACTAGAAGTAAAAATTTCACTTCCAATGTGCTCAGAAGTCAAGGTTCCTCCTGGCTTTCAGAAAATACTTTGTATGACCAGTATGTTATTTCTGACACATCTTGAAAAACAGAGTAGCAAACCCCAAAATATATGAAGAAATACAGAACTGGCATGGAGCACTCAGTTTCAAGCCAGCTCTGAGATCAAAGGGCCAAATTTTACAGCTTTTAGGAGAATCCGTGGGAAGCAGAAAGTGGAGCTGCATCTGCTGCACAATCTGAATTAACTGTCTTGAATGATTCTTCTTCCCTGGGAAAAAAATAAATGAGGAAAGGCTAAAATAGGGCAGTGAATTACACAGGAATTTATTTCAAGATGTGGCATTTTCTCTGCCTTCAGAGATTTCCTCTGAACTTTGAACATTGTCACCTCCTTCAGATTACTCTCTTCATAGTATCAGAGCAGCCCACATCTTTCAGATTTATACAGTTATTAAAATATAATGAGAGTTAAACTAGATCATTTATTCTACTGGTTGAACAGAACAAACCCCTCCCTCTGTGCTGTTGGGCTTTTTGAAGTGGGAGTGAAAATCACACGCAAAAAAACCCCAACCTCTGACAATTAAAGCTGTTAGTTTAATAACATATAAAAATTGCCCTTTTGAGGTGTAACTTTTGTATCTGCCATTCTCAAACTAGAAAAACATTAACTGCATCTGAAGATCACGATGGATAGGATGTAACAGAGAGCAAATAAATGCTGCAAGAAAAATGAAATAAGGAACCTCGATGTATTTCTTCAATGGCAATACATCAGAACTAAAAAAGAGGCTGTGACAGCTTTTCAGTGCTCTGGAGGTTTTGTACATTCGTTCATCACCACTGTACCTGCTCCATTATATTTTGTTCAAGGTTTATTTGCATATATCAAAAATGGAAATGGGGCAAGCATGTATCACTCTTCTTCTTCACTTAGATGTTGGGTATGTGTTTGGATCCAGAAGTTTCATATGATGATTTAGCATTTAGAGGTATCCTCAGTTACTGTTACAGGCTGTACCATATCTGTGAAATAAAGGTGCACAATCATAATAACAAGGTTCATTACAGCCCTTGACATCTTCTGTCGCCCTGATTTTGTAAGACTTTGTTAAGCCTTCTGATGTTTACATACTTTCAACAAACTTTCTCACACACAGTTCTGTAAATAACCTATGTTTTGCATTCTTTCATGGAGGTGGAGAGAATTGATAGACCCTTGGTCTGTCCAGTGGCATTGGAGAGGTGGCACTGTCACCCTCCAATCCACTGTCACCTTTGGAAAACTATAAATGTTGGAGTCAGAAAATAAAGCTTCTTCTTTTTGTTCCCCTCGAGAGCAGCAGTGTCTGTGTCATCATTTCGTGCCTTATCACAACAATCTTCAATGTACTTTTGAAGATGAACAGTAAACTGGTAATCCAAAGAGAGAGAATTCTTCCTGCTGTGGTTTAAACACTGAATGTGTTTGTCAGAAATGCATGGGAATTATATCCTAAGCAGCAGCTATTTCTTTTTGACACAATTTATATGGAATAAACTACTTTTTATGATGCAGAGGAAGAATTTTTCTATTTAAAGCATATACTTTTGTCTTCAGCTATTGATCCATTACTAATGGGACTCAATGTCACCCACAAAATCAGTATTTTATGGTAAACTGGAGTGCATTAAAATGTTATTTTACTAAAATGTCTTCAGTGTACTATAGATCTTCCACTTCCCATTTTCCAGAAAATTTAAATGAAACCTTTTATCTCAGTAAGTTACACATTGCTAGCCACAAAGTGCTGAAGCATGCTTTTGTGTATCTGCATTTCATTTCTATTTGGCAGAAAGTAAAATGATTTTGTCAACAATCTATCAGTAGCCTATGTTCATCCACTTCTCACTATAGAGCAGAAGCAGCTCTGGCACAGCGAAGGTTGTAGCAAATGTGCTATATACTGGAAAATGCTTTCCATTGATACCTTGATTTTATATAAATTATGCATGTGCAGTACTTGAATATATATGATTGCATAAAACTGAATGCAAATGACTTATCTTGAGCAGGAGCCCACTGGGAGCATTGGCATTTGAAACATGAGACCACCTCTGGTGCCCCCTCCTGAACTGCCTTCCCTACAGTTTTCCTGGGCCAGCCTTGTCCATGCAGGTGGCAATCATGTGACAGCAAGATTCAGTAGGTTTAGGTCTAAATCACAAATCTGTCATTACCCTTTGTATTCCTGCAGAGCAGACTTCCCCATCAGTTAATATTCAGATGAGTTTATGCTTCACAACTGACAGTTCTGAATTAAATTAGTATGATCTGCCTGTTTCATAGCTGTAACTAGCAGAGACAGCTCATCTTTGTTCTGACAGCTTTCACAGAACATCTTATGCTGAAAATATTGCCTAGATGAGGAATTAAGGTAAGAAAGTTGCCTTCTTAGGTTTCTCTGTACTCAGCAGAGATACAACTCTCACTCAAAAGCTCTTCATACAGCAGTATCTGAAACTTTGCACGCTGAACTTGTTTCCCCTTAACCATATTGATAGAAACAATAAATCATGAGAATACTGCATAAAAATTTTACAGAGAATAGCTACTTGTATGTTAGTAAAGATAGTAGGAATCCTTTGGCCAAAAACCATCAAGCATGTTGTGATTTGAACCAAGATTTCAAGAGTTAATATTAGTTTTTCTTTCAAGGTAACTGCAATACACACTTCACAATTGTTGCAGGTGTGAAATGTTGTACATAGTGTGCTAAGAGTTTAAAAATAACAGTAAACCAAAGTAAGTGAAGTAACTTTTAATTCCCTTTTTAAATGTGCATTTGAATTTAATACAATCTGTAAGGCACTCTCCTAAGTAAAAAAAAAAAAAAAAATTAAACATTCTTTTCCAAATAAGGACAGTTACAAGGCAATGGTATGCACATAAAATATAAACTTATCTGTAACTGATAAACAATGAAACACAAATGTTCAGGTTTTGGATGCATTGCAAGGTAATGTCATTTCTGTATCATGACACTACTCAGTAAATATTGGCACTGTAAATGATTTCTCATTGGGGTTAGGAACTTGTATTCTCTTCATATCCCAGTAAAAAATAAACTCTTTAATAAATAAATATATAAAATAAATATATGCTATCTGGAGATGTATAAATAGGTCCATCCTGAAAAAAAGTTCCAGTTTTGACTACTATGTATTGACATCTAATGTCCATCACTAAAGTGGAGCCTGTAAAACTTCACACACAGTTCTCAGGATTTAACACTATTTTATAGTCCATTTCTTTCTATTTCTTCCAGCATTGTCTCATCCATATGATGTAGATGGCTAATCTACAGGCCACAGGTAATCCAGACAGAATTGCCAGGAGTTGGTTATGTTTTAAGAAGTCCCACTTCCCCCTGGTGACTGGCTATCAAACCATTCAGCAAGTGTTGAGGAGGCTGGTCCACACTCATCTTCAAGGCTTTGTCTCCTAAATCCAGTGGTTAGAAAACAGAGGCTTGCCTTTCACCAAGTGGGTTCTTCACATCCAGCATCCTAGACCGCTGCAGGTTCCTCATGCTGGCATGGCCAGGAAAGCATGCGCAACAGCTCCAGTTTGCGTATTTGCCAAAGCTGCCTCTTGGCTCAGCTGTATCCTAACACATCTTTGTACAGTTCTGGAACTCTTTCAGGATCCACAGGCCGGGGCAAGAAATGTGTGAATTTCTGATGTCTTTTGGACCTTGCCCCATCTCTGGGAGTACCGTCTTTATTAAGTGCTACAAAGTACCTCCGCCCTGAATCCCCATGTTTGTAGACATTGGATGAGTAAGTGTTGTACCAGTTTTCCTCAAATTGTTCCCTGAAGATGCACTCAGAAGTTAGTTTCTCCTACAGAAAGAAAGAGAAAGGAAAAATAAGTTAAGCTGCCATTAGATATTAGAAGACATGAAAAAAGATATTATAAAAATAAATAAAATGCTTTAGGCTTTGTGTAGCTTTACTGTTCATTTAAATGTCAACAAACCAAACCCAAGAAGAGTATGTACACCTGACAATGAGTTTGGAAACTTGGACCTGTACACCTAAAATTTTGTATTTCAAAAATTAACTAATTAACATTTACTGTTAGAAAACATTACTTATTTATAATTTATTTTAAATTAATCTTGGAATAAATTGTATTATGTAGAGTTCTGTCTTGGGCTACTTCTATTCTAGAAACGAGATTTGGTAGAGGGACTCAAATGCAACATAACAGAGCAGGAAGTATTTACATATTTCTTTGTGGTATGCATCACTTCTCACATTTTAAACTGGAATGACCACAACCAAAGGAAGTGGAGAAGCAGAATATTTTATCTGAAGATGTTTTGAAAACAAGAAAGAAGAGTAGGACTGGTATTACTCTCATAGCTTTGTAAAAATCAATTCTATTTTGTTGAAATATCCACGGCTACACTGTGTACTTCAAAAATACATTACACATTTCAACAGGAAAAGATGTTAGCGTTTTGAAAGCTGAGATTAGCTTATTGAGGGCGTTGCATTATGTTAGAAAGCAAACCAAAAACCTAAAGATGTATGAGCTGATATGAAAGTGGTACTTACAGAGCCATAGAGTTCTCCCTTCTCATTCATTCCAAGGTAAAGCCCACTGTCCACGCCTCTAATACTGACCAGTCCCACTGCCACACTGATGAATTCAAGGATACCTGGAAAAAAAAAATCGCTTTAATTAATTTTGTAACCATAAAACGCATAGCATCCAAAAACTCAGTTGAAAACAAGCAGAAAATGCATGTATTATAGTAAATGTGGCCTAGTTTCTCTGAAATTTCAAATACTATGTGAAAATGTACACAACATTCACAGGAAAGCAGTCTGAGAAGCCTCAGCTAGGAACATGAATACTTCACCATTTAAGAAGCTTATTCAAAACACTGAATATGAAAGGATTTTATTCAGCACTGAGACTAAAGCCATTACTACCATGCTGTTGGAGTCTTTAATGATTGTACACTATTTGCTAAACTGCCTACTCAAATATTGGAAGATCGGTTTGAATTACCTGAAAATATACTTTACTACTTCTACAGAGTTATCTTAAAAAAACACATCCATTATTAGGTCATTTGAATGGAAATCAAAGTACAGATGGGAATTTTATATAACAGAATCTACCCACAGAAAAAAGAAAAGTATTTGCCAGACATCTTATCTAACATATGGGCCCACACCTCTTGACACAACTTGCTGTCTTTAGTGCAGGCTTTTAAAGTACATAAAACATGCTGCTTTTTTTTTTTTTTTTTTTTTTTTTGCTACTGTTTGGATTATAACATTATTTATATTACATTTGCCCAAAAATGTAATATATATTAATAAAGTATTTGAGACATGAGGTACTATTTGAAGCCTGAATTTGGCAAAGGTAAGCCAACACACTTAACCAATTGATATGCACAGATTACAGCACATCCAAAACATGAAAGAAAAGGAACGTGTGAACTGGCTTTTTGGAAGTTGTTAACAACATAAACAAAGCCTCAAAAAGAAGTGCCAGAGTCATATCTAAGATATTGCTGTTCAGCAGCAAAACCACAAAACATTTTAAAAAATCCCTGAATCTAAGGAAAGTAGTTTTAAATAGTGCAGCTGATTATGACTTTTTGTCTGCTTACTATTTATGATTTCAGGACAATTTTCAGTCTCAGACAGATGGACTATCTGGACTATCCAGTAATTTAAATTTTTTTTTCAATTTTAATTGAGCTTTGGCAACTTTCTTAGTTGTATTAACAAACAGCAAAGAAAATAAATCCTTTACAAAGAGTAAGCATTAAAAACTGTATCACACATAAATCATCCTAGTTTTCCAGTTCATAAAGCGCAGAGTCCCATAAAAGGTTTGGAGGCATTTTGTCTTTCTGATATCATTTTCAAAGCCACTCTTTTCCGAAAGCATAATAAGCAGGTGATACAACCCACAAAGAAACCACATCAGACAAACCTGCCAAGAGTAGTGGTAGAATAAAGGTAGTACAATTCTAAAAAGCCCGGTAAATGTTAGATATATGGCTAACTTGATTTTCCCTTTAAAGCAAACATTTATTTCATGTTTACATGCTGTAGGAAATCTTCCTTCTGAGAAGAACTGTCTGTTTGACTACTGCTCTTCTACTTCTTAAAACATCCATGTGTTATAAAAGCAATTAAGAGCCATTCCAGCAGATTGTTTTGACTATGAGGAGGATGATAGGAAACTCTTTAATCACCTTTTTACGACTGCTAAACTAATACACACCAAAACTCACATGTAGTTGACAACAGTAGGTTTGTTCAGATGTCCAGCCTCTACAACTACTATTTAAGATTTACTCTCCTATCACAGGCTGTCTTCACCTCCTTTGGGTTTATTGACACAGAAAGCTGGCTGGGGAGCATTTTAAGCACTTAATCAAATAATTTTAGGCTCTTCTGCTTCAGCTTTATGTCCTTCTGTGAAGCAAAGCAGTCTAGTGCAGCCTAAGGATCAGCACGCGCAAGTCTGCGACCTATACTGTTTTACAGAGGCCAAAGAAGCTCCAATACTAATAGTGAATACAAAAACGATCAGTCTGACTCCCCACCATTCCCGCTAAACTTAGTGGCGTATGCCTGTGCTTATGGACCCCCAGCACAGGCTGAGCAGTGCCTGTCTCCTGACTCACCTGGGATGCACAGCCCTCCCTCACTACCCTGCCCTGGCGCAGACACCTTGGCCAAACGCCGGAGGGTGAAGCCTTTCTGTTCTGAGGACTAATCCACCTGCCTCGGCATCACCAGCATCACATCTCCCCCCCGAGAGCACGACTGCTCCCGCCCAGGTGCACACAGAGGCGCTCACGCACACACCCACACACGCACACGCGGGGCCGCGCCGCAGCCGCCTACCGAAGAGGCTGTGGTCCTGGCGGGTGCCACGCACGCTGCCGTCGGGCAGGATCTGCAGGTGGAAGCCGGTGCGGCAGTACAGCTGCCGCCGCCGCAGGATGCCCTGCAAGTGCGCCAGGTCCGCCGCCGCTGCCGCAGCCGGGGCGCGGCGCTCCCCCCGCTCCGCCGGGGCGCGGCGGTCCCCGAGCAGCGCCGGGCGCTCCCCGGCGGGCGGCAGCAAGAAGTGGGCACCCACCGGCTGCCCCAGGCCGTCCAGGCCGCCCAGGAAGCCGCCCACCTCGGCCAGCGGAGCCATGCGGGCGCGGGGCGAGCGGGCTAGGGCGCGGCGGCGGCGGAGAGCGGCTGCCGGCCTGTCCCGGTGGGCATGTGGGGGTGCGCGGCGGAGCCCCAAGCATGGGGAGCCGGCAGGGCCGAGCGGAGCGGAACGGAGCCGAGCCGTGCTGATCCGAGGCGGTGCGAGCCGGGCGGCGGGGTGCTGCTCATCAGCCCCGCGCGTGTGTATATATATACGGCGGTCCCCTGACATATGCTAATGAAGCCGCTGCGGGGAGGCCGCGTTTGAAATTGTAAACCGGCTCCCCCTCCGCTCGCACCTTCCTCTGATCTGCGGTGACGGCGGGGAGGGGGCTCCGGGCGCGCCCCCGCGTGCTGCCGGGCGCGCACACGCGCGGCGGGGGCGGGGGCGCGGGCGCGGCCCCTGCGCGGAGCGGGCAGCGGGGGACGGGCGGGAGCTGCCGGAGCATTACGTGGACAGGTGCAAGGAGAGGCAGGAGGGAAGAAGGAGAAAGGGCGTTACCTGAGGGTTAGACCTGCCCAGACACACATGAAAGAAAAAACCCGAAGATCTGACAGTTTTACTCCCTGTTTCTAAAACGCTAATAAAATGTACATGCATTATGCTTCCCTTTTATCGCTTCAACTACAAGGAGGGGAATTTCTAAAGAAATTGGCATAGTCAGGGAGGTGCTTTCCCCTCTGCAAATTCTCCCTCGCATTTATCATTACTGTGACACTAAACTGATCTATAGTATTTGGGTATTGACAGGAGGTCTTAAAAACATAAATGGGCAGCCCCATCGTTTGGGATAAATATTTTCAAAACTTTTGCAGAGAAGAAGAAAGATTGTGACCCTAACCCATCTTCATTGGGGTTTTTCATTGGGCCCTTAGCCAAGGTCTGTGAGCATAATAAATTAGCAATATTATCCACTGAAAGATCCCTGCTGTAGTTCTACAACATTTTGAATCCATTTGGGACTTTGTTGTCCTGTTCCAGAGAAACATATGCACTTTTTTCATGTGTAGAATGGTTCACATGGGAAAATATATTTTGGTGGAAAACATATTCACCAATGGTAAAACAATGCTACATTAAATCTAAGAGTTTTACTTTTGCCATCTTTCCTGCCTTTTCTGTAAAGTCTAATGAATTTTAGGGCTTAAATGACATGACCTATCTCAGCATCTAAGATATGCAGTTCTTTGCCAATCTTAAAACATGGTATTAGAGTATAAAATGTAAAGATCTTTCATAGTTAATTCTTTCAAAAGTTCAAGAGAATCACTTGGTGGTTTAAGGTTTCATTTAAACAAAAAAGTTGCAGAGAATCATGAGAGATTAGTTCTCCTGTCTTGCTTCATGGTCTTTTCAGTCACAGTCTAAATCTGAGAGATCAAATGGATTTGACTGCTTACCTTTATTTGCTATGGAGAGTATAGGGCTAATTAATTGGCAGGTGCTTTAAAGCAGGTAATGCGACACCTTTTCATCACTGCAGTCCTAAGTACTGCCCCTGTGTGCACCTGAATTATAAAAAGGCTGCTTTAAAGCAAATGATTTACTGTGGAGGGATTTAAAACTGAAAAAATTAATGCTAAATACAATGATCAGATAAATCACCTCAGAGGAGAGCACAGGCAGACCTGTTCTGAAGGCAGTTACAGATAGATGTTATATTATTTTACCTTTCAGATAACAGGAGCCTGTCATGTGGTGGGACCGAAAAATCCACCATAATCGAGATTTCAAAGCACATCTGTGTAAACATTATCACATCAGTGTAAAACATCAACCAATGAGCTTTCTCTTTGAAGCAAATCTACTTAATTGTAGTGCTAAATCAAAGAAATAGATCAAAGTTGAATAATCTATATGGCACCTATTTCTCAAATAGCCTGTTCACTGATTACTCAAATACACCAAAAACGTTTGAAACAAACATCAAGTATTTTTATTGACATGATTGGCAGGTCAAGATCAAACTGCTCATCACAGCTGTTAAGTTGCAGGACATGCAGCAGGATGGTAGGAGGTATATTGTTCTAAGCCTAAAGATGCTCCCATACAGATACTGTTCCTGGGTTCAAGCAGTACCCTTGACTCCTACAAACAGTAGAGGGGTCTACGGTTCAGATAACGTTCACTGTCTCCCATAGAGAGGGGTTGGGGTTATTTAGAACAAAAAAAAGTCCTCAGCAATCACATACTGAAAGACCCTTATGGCTAAATCTTTCCTGTTATATAATGGGAACATTTAAAGTAGAGCGGAATACATAACACTGATCTTTTCTGAGTGGAGTCTTTAATGTCTGGGAACTAAACCGGTTATGCTGTTTTATAAAGTACCAGAAAAGAAACAAAAAGATAAGATTTTTGTGTGTGTGTGTTTGCACTAGCCATGTGACAGGAAAAGATAACGCTAAAGATTTTTTTTTTGCACCTTCTGAAACTATACCATGGGAAGTTAAATAATTTTGAAGAGTTTTTCTACAAGAGTACATAATTCAACTTAAAGTATACAGTACAATCTAATCGACTCTACGTATACTTCCTAGAGACGGCACTCTCGGTGTCATTGAACAAATACATATGTGGTCAAGTTTTTATTTCCATAGCAAGTAGTTAGGACTTCTACAGACAATACAATTACTGTATATTTCCTAAGAATAGCATGTTGTCATAAGCAGAACCTAGTGGCTACCAAAGGAGTGGAGAATGTAATGACTAAAATTTTTCATAGATAGTCTGTACATATATGGAGAGACAGATCAATCTACATATCTATAAAACTCCTGTTAGCTATAAAACTTTAGGTCCTACAATTTATTGCACCTTTGTTAATTTTAGAACTCCCTCACAACAGTCCTGTGCCAGCCATAAATTTTTAATGATATAATAAAATATTGGAAAGGGAGGGTTCATGAATACATAAGAAAGCAAACGTTTGGTGGAACAAAAACCATGGAGAAGCACACAAAGAGATATGTCCAGCTGGAGATACCTATGTATCATGGCCAGTTTCAGATTCTTCTCAGATTTGGACACAAAAATATGGTTCTCTGCTTTCAGGAAGGTGAGCAGAACACGCACAATTTACCATGAGTGCCTTTCTAAGCACCGCAAGTCTGAGTGAAAAAGGTGTGTTCTTGCGCAGAATTCAATAGGAAGAAAAGAACAGAACATTTCCAAGGTTCCATGTACAAACTAGGCCATAATCTGATGACCTTTAAAATGCAATACATGCAGATTTTAAAAACATTGAAAACTTTCTCTTCTGATCAGATACAGTAGCAGGTATGTATACATACATGTATATTTACATTTAACTATTTAAAAAACTCAGATGAGGAAAAAGCAACAATGAAATTTTTTTTCCTATGGGAAGGAAGTTCTCACACCTTCATGCTTTATTTCTTTAATTGAAGACAAAAATTCATAGAGCTTTTTAAGATTCATGATCTTACTGTCTATGTTTTTGTGGACACACATGAATAACCCCTATATATGCAGAATGCAACAGAGAAGCTATTGCAATGAGCACACATTTACCTGGCCACATCCAGTGAGAATAGACTGTTTCCATGTATCAATATTCAAATGCCTCAAATTCGGCAGCTTTTTTATTAGTCCTGTAAGTGAATCATTGGATTAAAACAACCTTAATTTATTTAAATGACATGCTTTCTGAATCTCGGCATGCAAGATGTTCAGACAGTGTATGTTTTTAGACTTGCTGCACAAATAAATTTTGCTCTTGTTCCTAAGCAAACACTTCACCAGGGAAGTTCTGCCTAAAATTACCTGGGTGTAAGTAGTTGCAGATGTGAATTGGATTTTTGAAGTGAAAGAAATTTTAGCCTAAAGGTGTTATTGAAAAGTCAGTAAAATGTGGCTAACTAAATTTAGGGAAACAGTGTGAACAGGGAGATAACTCATGGTTCATGACTACAGTTCAGGTGACTGATGAGCTCTTGACAGGTTTACTTTGGGACACCACACTGACCAAAAGTGGTTCCTCTTCCAGTCAAACCAAAAAGGTAGACTATTTGAAAAAGGTAATTTTATCGGTGAATGGTGTCTCCTAATGAGGCAGCTAGAACTGATAAGATCCAAGAGCCACATTCTACAAAATTTTCCAGACTGGATGCTTGGTCATTTACTTGCAAGTACTCGTGTTTCAGTCATGCTAAGCATCAGAAATTATTATTGCCTTGACTCCTAAATGCTGGTCTCTATATTGGCCTTTAGTAATTTAGTACAGAGATTTAGTACAAGTCTTTAATTCAGACTTGCGGACAAGGATTTTGCCTGGCAGTCATACATATAAAGTATTTATAAAATAAAGGAGTAGATTATTTAAAAAAAAAAAACAAAAAAAAAAAAAAAAAAAAAAAAAACAAAAAACCAACCAAAAATAGTTTTTGACAGTTGGGAATAATGAAGTCAAGGGAATTACTTGATTAATGAATTGGCTTACAGTATTCTAAAATTTTGAAAGAAATGCAGGAAATCCATCACTCAGCCCAGATACCTGCCTTTCCAACCATAGCTCTGAGGTAACTCAACCTTGGCCATGCTTACAGTTGTGTGATCTGACAGACTGTCAGTTGACAAACATGGCCACACTGACTCCTTGACATAACCACTGAATGTAACTGAAAATGCATGAGAGTGTCTTAAAAGGTATCAAAATATCATTTGTATATTTTCCAAAATCTTGCTCATAATAATATAAAAAGTCATTAGAGATTGGGCAACGGGGAAGGGGGGAAAGGATAAGTGGCTGAAACTTGGGGAAAATGTACTTATGTAAAAAAGACTGAGACTGTACCATTGCAAAAAAAAAGGAAAAAAAAAAAAAGCCATAAGGTGTGCTGTGTCTTGAAATGTTTGTGCGCAGTTCATAAAGTTTCAAGGCCGTGATGCAGGTTGTACCATGGAAGAATGCCCTAACATGAAAAGACTGACAAGATTTTTTGCCCATCAGTATCAAGCAGGGACAAAAGACCATGCTCAGCTTTCACAACGGGTCTTTAACGAGTTCTTGATTATGCAAAGGAAGCTAGCTGTCGCCAAGAATATGTATCAGAGGAGAGGCTCTGGACACGGCAAGGACACACGGCGGCACGGTGCGGCACACTGCCCCGGGAGCGGGGCTCGGGGGCACGCTGCGGAGCACACGCGGCGCCCGCTGTGCGCGCAGCAGGCAGCGAGGCGCACGCACAGCCCGCCCCGCTCACGGCAGCTCCCACGCGGCACCCTGCCCCGGCACTTTGGCTCACGCTGCGCGGGTCCAGCTCCGTGCCGGATCCCCGTGTTCGGTCTGGCCACCTCGTATCTCCGCTAACTTGGCCGCGCCCCGCCTCTGGCACAGCACGTCCCGCTGCCTGTCCCGGGAGCCGGGAGCGGGGAGCTGCGCCCGCGGGCAGCCCGGCGGCGGCGCGGGGCGGGGCGGGGACTGCAGGGCCCGCTCGGTTCCCCACCCCCTTCCCCGCTTCTCGCGAGGCTTCTGCCGGCACCGGGGGCTCGGTGCGCCGGGCGCTGGGGCGGAGCGGGGCTATGGCCGCCCTGCGCTCCCTGCTGCGCTGGCGCCGCCGCCTGGGGCCCGCGCCCGGCNGCTGGGCTGGGCGGCGGCGGGGGCGGCTCTCGCCGGGTTCGCGGGGTACCGGCTGTCCGAGCGGCGGCGGGAGCCCTCCCGGGAGCCGGCAGCCGCCGAGCCGGGCGGGGCCCGGGCGCTGCTTCCCATCCCCGTGGCGGCCGCTGCCAAGGAGACGGTGACGGTAGGTGTGTGCGCGCCCCTCGCAGGGAGCCGGCTCTGCCGGGGCCGCTCTCCGGGAGGGCGCTCCCCGGGCTGTGGCGCAGAGGTGACCCTGCGTGGAGGCAGCCCCGGGCCGGGAGGCGAGGCAGGGCCCCAGCAGGAGCTGTCAGCCATCGGGAGGGACGGGCTGTCACCGGAGCGCAGCCGCGGGCACTGGCGCGCCTTGGCTGCGCTCGCAGCGTGAACCCTGCGTTTCGCCTCCGGTGCTGTCCTGGTCGAATCTTTCTTTAATAGAAAACGCTGGTTTGCAAATGGAACAGCTCCTGGCAGCGCAAGCCCTGACTTTCGATTTGTGCTTAGGACTGTTACCTTTCTAATATAAAATTTCCTGTAGAGTGAAAGGTTTACACTGAATTTCATAAGAAGTGACAGCATTGTGACAAATAACGGTTCAGTTCGACTAATTCAGCGAAAACACCGGTTGAGTAACCAGGGGTAACAAGAAACACAACTTGGAAAATGGAAGTTTCCCGTGATAAGGATGAGCTCCTGCACCGCAGCCTGTGTAATATATGGTAATCATGGAGATGGGGCTTTTTTCATTTGAAAATGTCAAGAGCTGTGATTAGGCAGTTTGTCACAGTGGCATCTGCTAAGACTGGAAGTCTGTGGTGCAGATGGCCTGCTTTCTCTATACTGAGTTTATTTTATACTGTCTTTGAGAACAGGATCTACATTTTTGCAGTGGAGGCCATGTGCCTAGGTATGAATGTTGTTCATGCCCTTTTGCCCTGCATTGTTAGCTCAGAGGCAGATCCTGTTGGCAGCATCCCCTATGAAGAGAAGTTGAATTGGTTATTTTTGATTATTCATGGTCTCGTATCTGGAGTGTGTTACTGTGGCACAGAGGACTGAAGACAAACTGTTTCAGTTTTTCATAGTGTTTTGTTTTGACAGAACTTTACATTGTTTTACTTAGCGAGTCTTAATGGTCAGTTTTCTTTAAAGGTAGATATTGCTGCTGTACCTTTGAAAGTCAGTGAATTTTCTTGGATGTATGATTATGAATTTTCACACACATCACTATAAAAGCATTGAGGTTGAAAATTAAGAACTGAGTTTATATTTTAATTAATGTAAAACTAAAAAAAATTTAGAAAATGTAATACCTATGTATACCTATTTTTTAAAAAATATTGGTATACATAGGTATAGGCAGTAACTATCTTGAAACACCTTACTCCTGTATGGCGGAGGGCTATTAATTAATTTGGCTTTCTATTTGCTTAGCAGAAAATTTGAAAGATTAACTTGAAATATGTCCACTCAGATTGTGTGGACTAAATCCAGACTGACATCTGAGAATATTAGTTTTACGTTGCAGGTTTTTATTTTTGAATGATTGGTCTAATTGATTTCCAATTGCATGCCTATGTGCTCAGGATTCCTGAAAAAATATCCTTTCAATTAAAGCCCCCTAAAAATGAGGATCAAATAGCTGTGACATTTTTGGTCTGAGGTTGTGGGTTCCTGTGCGTTTTTTATTATTGACTCTTGTTCCGCAGAGTGGCTTGTGGGGAAAGACCATAGTTTGTAAGTGAATCTAGACAGGGAACTACCATGAGTAGTTTGACCATAAGCTCTGTCTGTTATCCATTTATAATTGCCCTCTAGACCTGTAATGAGCACCAACTCTTTCACTACAGATTTCTAAAACATCTCCAGAGATAGAAAAAAGGATGCAAATATCATGTTCAAATTGCGTTGAATGTTATTCATGGTATTCTGCAATGGTATTGTATTGTAACATCCTTTGTTAGAAGGCTGAATTAGTGTTGCCTGAGGGGCAGTAATGTTTTAATTCCTGATTTTGAGTGCTGAGCTTTCAACTTTAATAGTGTATAAGAGTTTAAGTCTGATAACTTTGAAAGTAGAAAATTCTGTCATGAAAAGTCATAAAGGTGTCAGTCTTACTAGGATTAAGGTTGGAGCTCTTGGATCTACTGTCAAATGTGTTTAGAGTAATCATTGGAGAATGATAACCTGCAGATTCTGTATAGATGAGTTGATGGAACTGTGATGCATGTTTTACTAGGATATTTTTACAGTTTTATCAGGTACTGACCAGCAAAAAATGATGAGGCTCATGTATCTTGGAATCCTCTCCAGCTGCTTTTGGTTGTTTCTTTATTCCTGGTGCATAAAGTCTGGCACTGCTTTCTGGGGTTTTCTAGTTTCTAAAATTTCCCTAGTTCCCTGTTTCATTTCCAATCTCAGGCTTCTTTTCATTCCACCAAAGCGAATCATGCAATGGCTTTTCTTTTTCCTCCCTCCATCCAAGCCACACTCTTCTTCGTCCTAATATTTTCATTTGCACGTTTCTTTCTTAATTACTCTTCTAGCAGCATGCTTTTCTCAAATGCTATTTACTGAGATCACTGGAAGCAGGAAGTGGAGTCTCTGCTGTCAGTGTCTTGGTATAGAGATCTACAGCAGCTGGTAGAAGCAATTACACCAAGTGTTTCTTACACCACTCCTGGGGGACAGAAGAACCACTAAAAAAGACCCCAGTACTGACAGTAAAGGGACCAGCCCTTGCAAAACCTGAAATTCTTTCCTTTAAGACAGCCTTAATATGAATTTGTATA
Source organism: Pyrgilauda ruficollis (assembly GCF_017590135.1). Lineage (NCBI taxonomy): Eukaryota > Metazoa > Chordata > Aves > Passeriformes > Passeridae > Pyrgilauda > Pyrgilauda ruficollis. The sequence continues at coordinate 18,178,793 of NW_024526599.1, read as the reverse complement.
AACTCTCTTGACAGAGAGTCTTAAAATTTTTGTAAATATTCTGGGGAGGAAATCTATTTCCTCCCATAGATTTTCTGGTTTGTTTTTTTTTTTAATCCATTCTGAAACATTGATTGAGGATGGATAGTTTCATTTTTAAAGGTTAACACAGTTATAAACTGAAGACAGCATCACAGTGTAAAGTATTCAGATACTCAGGGTAGTTACAGCTGTCTCACCTCTAGCACTGTGGTTAACCTTGGCCAGCAGGCGCCACACGGTGCCACAAAGCCACTCCCTCATCTTCTAGCAGTGGGATGGGAAAGAGGCTTGCAAGTGTAAAAGTGAGAAAACTCGTGGGTTGAGATAGACACAGGTTAACAAGCAGAGTAAAGGCCACACAAGCAAAGGAAAATAAGCCATGCAAATGAAGCCAAACAAGGCATTGATTCCCTGCTTCCTGTGGGCAGGCAGGTGTTCAGCCGTTCCCAGGCAAACAGGGCTCCATTACATCTAATGGAGACCTGAGAAGACAAATGCACTGAATGTGTGTGTCCATTTCCTCTGTCTTCCCCAAAGCTTTTATTAGCAAGCACAGTTATTGTATGGTGTGGAATCTCCCTTTGGTAAGTGGGGGTCAGCTGTCCCATCTGTGTCCCGTCCCAGCTTCTTGTGCACCTCCAGACAACTCAGTGGTGGGACAATGTGAGAGGCAGGATTAGCCATGACGCTGTGTCAGCACTGCTCAGCAACAGCTGAAACATCTCTGTGTTATCCACACTTTCGGTCACAAATCCAGAGCATAGCACTCTACTGACTGCTGTAAAGTTAACTATCCCAGCCAAAATCAGTACAATGCCTGGTATTGAACTCCCATGTGGGTTTTTGACTTCCTCAGAGGAATTTTTGTAAAAATGTAATAAGTGAAGTGGTCTTCTTGTTTCATCCAGGCAGCTCCAGTGGACAGCAGAATAGTTTTCTGATGCTCCCAAACACTAAAACACAGGGATAAACCTAGTTTATGTTTTGGCTCTCAAAGAACATCTTTCTTTCCTGGCAGGCCACCTGCTTCCACATAATGTTCATATGGCCTGTGAAAGTATTTTGAGAGTTGTACTAGTCCCACTTACTATCCCTACAGCTGACTTTTCTTCAGATTCTGTCACTGAGTTGAAATAATGCTAGTGACAGAATATTTAAGTGTATAAAGGTATAATATATATCTTGATGGTTGGTTGCTTTGTCCTACTACTGTGTTTTACGATTTATGAGCCAGAAAATTTTAAAAGGGGTTTTGGTTTCCAGGACTAATAGTGATGATTACACAGATGTTCATGTGAAACCTTTTTAACTAATTCAGAAATGAGGCATATCTTTTGAGACTAACTGGAAAAAAAATGTATTTGACACTGTGAGACTTGTAGAAAAACAATGTCAAAAGTGTCAAAATGGTCTGCGTGTCTCCACGTTCTATGAAATTGCTGAAGTATGAAACGTGTTGAGCAACAGATTTGTGAGTTTATGTACAGATAAGTAAGAAAATGCTGTTTGCCAAAAGTCAAGTAAGCTCTGAAATGTGTCACCAGCATGGGGTCTGTGGTGTGGCAGACTATTTGATCAGACAAAGATCATAGGCTTAGTGCAGAAATGTGCTTGCTTGACCAAGCATAACACTTGAGGTGTTCTGGTGGAAAGTAAGATTTGTTGCAGAAGCAGTATGAAGCTAAGTTCCCCACAGGATTACCTTTTCCCAGATGCTTTCTGAGAATAACTCTGGACCCTAGGGCTTTATAGATGATTATTTGGAGTGAAATCTTGGACACTATAATAAACTAGCAGTTTTAATTCCAAGGGTGTTGCCTCCTTGTAACCAAAGAACCAAAGTAAAATTCTGTACTCAGACCTCCTAATTTTGTGTCTGAAGGTTTCAGTGAAGACAGGGAGAGCTCTGCTAGCAGAGACAGCTCCTTTAAAGTTTAGGAGGTGGTTATGCAGAGCAAGAATCTGTTTGAAAGAACTGTTGTTCTGACAGAGTGACAGAGTTCCTCAGAGGAGTTAATATTTGTCTTCTAGTTCCTTACTAGAAGACCTAGTTCCTTCCTAGTTCCAGAAGTTCAGTGTCGTTAGCAAAACTTGCTAAAATAGTCTTGGAAATACCAATGATGCATCTTTGTCCTCCTAAGAGCCTTCTATGTAATCATGTTGTTATTATGTAAAGGTAGTGAACTCCAGGCCTCTTATTTAATTTTTGGATATATGGTCTGTGAATAATCTTCCTTCAGAGATTATTTTAAAATCTAAAGAAGGGCAAGGAGAGACAGACACGGCCTGCATACTTCACATTTCTTGAAGGCACATTAATTTCCAGAAGAAAACTATATACCTAGGGTGTTTCCAAAGGATTTTTCCCTACTGTCTCAGCGATACTGTCAAAGTCCCTCTTTGTGAAAATTTGTGAAAATAATCAAAGGGTCAAGTATTTTCGTAGCAGCACATTTCTAAGAGCATTGCGTCATGTATTTCCATCTCTGTGAAATGAAGAACAAGACTTTACCTCCAAAAAGTAAGGGATGCTCCCCTAGGGAGGAGGCTCTCCTCCCTGCTCAAAGAGGATGCTGTTCCAAAAGATGCATAAGCATCACTTTTCCAAAAGCCACTTGCAGCAAATGCTGTTTCATAAGTATTGTGCATTTCATGCCATAGGGCAGTTGCCAAATGTATGAAGATGGTTTGCTCTTTGGCTGATCACATCTGAAGCTCCTTATCAGCATAATCCTGAGACGGATACTGCTTGCCAGCTGTGGTGAGAGCCATGCTGAAGGACATGGAAGGTTTACCTTTTATCATTATTTCTGTGTTCCTCATGACAGAAAAGGATGGTGCATGTTTGGGATGGACAGATCCAGCTACTAGTGTGTTTTGGTGTGGCATGCAGTGAAACATATTAACATATAGGGCTGGGCATACATACTGACTAAGGCTTCTTGGAGAACTGCTATAGGTGAAGTGGGTCCCCTGTGAAACTAATGCAGGCAGGACTGATATATCAGTTACATTGTTACCCCAGTGATTTCCTGTGCCAGAGTTACATCTGAACGTGGCCCTTTTTACAGTATTTTAAACGCATTCCAGCTTCCTATGCTTGTAAAGAATATTATAATGTCCTTATCTGAGTGAAGCGGGATCAACTAACAGCTACAGTTGGCTGTACAACATCTAAGTAGTCTGCTAGAAATACAACTTCAGTAAGCATCAAAACAATTTTGTCTGCTTTGGGATTTTCCCACACTGGGAACCTGACGGTTAACCTTTTGGCCACCCAGCATGAAAACAGAATTGTGCTACTTTTATCTACATGGGAGCATATTAAATAAGCCTGAAGTCAAATAGAAACGAAGGAAGTTAGGAACAGCGTTGCTTTGAAAATCTTTTTATTTTAATAATTTGCACAGATTCTCATTGATGGAAGACAGATTACTTTGCAACAAAAATTCAAAGGAAGCTACTCACTTGAAATAAATTAAACTACTGTAGCAAACATATTTTTGACTGCAAGCAAAATGTATCATTAGTAGTAAACATTGGCTTCTTTAGCTAAAATAGACTCTCCTTTATCTCAGTTGGAAAAAGCAAGAGAACACTGATTTGACTTGGAATAAAGTTGTGAGATTTTATGTGATACTGTTGGAGTTTTTTGCCTCACATGCACACACAGAATATACATTTTTAACTACTCTGTAAAACATGTTGCATTTTTTCTGGATATTCTCAGAATCTGGTAATTGGAGTATTACTCTGTGTTTTGACAATGGATTCTTGTAGATTACTTCTGCAGAGCTTGTAGGCATCAAATTTTTAATTTCCAAAAATTCTGTATCTGTCATTTGAGCTCATTTCTATGAGAAAACTAGATATTTTGTCACAGAATAAAACTTACTTATTACTTACCTTGTGTTACACAAGGCTCACACTTGACAAAGAACATTTCTTTTGTGTTTTTTAATAAAAAGAGCAATGAGATACTGCTTTATCTTCTGCAGCTTACTCCCAGTCAATTTGGGCCATATCATTGTCATTTTTGGATATTTTCAGATAGTTCAGTGTCATAACTACTGCAAAGTTTTAGCTATTTCAGTGTCACTGTGGTCTTGTGCCCTGTGTTAGGCCTTGCATTGTGTTAGGACAATATAAAGTTATTGCCTGGATTTCACTGGAAGGCCATACAAGTTAATTCATGTTTTACCAAATTCTGCAAGGAAATGTTTCTGAGGTAAGACAGCCAGTAAAATGAACATGGCACGTGGGACCAGAAATAGAGATTAGCCCATGCTTCAAGGAGTACCTGGAGACGTTTGCTGAGAATACCAGATTTTCAGGGCATTTTGACTTGTCTTATTGATAGACATAGCACATGAAAAAATGGGAATGGGTTTTGAATGACGAATTAGCTTGATAAAAAGTCTAGATTTTCTTCACTTAAATTTTGGCTATGAATAGAGGCAGAAAATTCTGTGGAGTGTCACTCTGAAGAGGTTCTGTAAGGAATGCTTTCAAAGTTGATTGACTTAAAAATGCCAATTGTCCATAACAAAAACCTTCATCTAAAGGACCACTGCTTTGTGACACGTGTGGTGGTATAAAGCAGAGCTTTAGATGGCCCTCTTTAAATACAATACTTGCAGAAAAGAGCTTTTATTAAGTATATTAAGTCATTGAAACATGTTAGTGAGAAAGCATTGCCATCATACTTTCATTTGCATAATAAATGTGAAACTTTTGATGTCTTTCCTGGATATTTTAGGCTATTTGTAGTATGTTTGTAGCATAGATTGACAACGACATCACACCCAATCAAAGAATTATACTCTCCCTTTAGAGAAGTACCCTGCCAAATTGCTGTTTGGTTTTCAATTTAATTTTTAATTACCTTGTTTCAGTAAAAAATATTTTCCTCTGTTTCCTTTGCCCAGGTGAATATATTTAATCAATTTTAGGAAGGGCTTTGAAATATCCTCCATGGGAGAAGTGGAGGTGTGTATACACAATTCTGTGTTGGGGATCAGCAGGAATATAAGCCAAGATAATTTTTTCTCTTCAGCTGATTTAAACACCCAAAACAGGTGCTTTGTTCTCTCTGCAGTCCTTCTGCATGAGTGTGGCAAAGGAGGATGTGGTGAAATGTGGAGCAACAAGGTACAAGAGTTTGAGGAAAGAAGGACAGAAGGATGATAACCATAAGTTGTTTGATTGCAACTGTTAACACTTAAATTTTTTTGAGAATAGGGAAAAGATGATATGTCGTTTGTGAGTTCTTATAACCTTCAGTCTTGCCTCTTTGTTTACTTGTTGGGTTGTGAAGTTGAAAGGATGGAAGGTTTGTCTACCAGCTAGATTCTTGGTTTCAGCTGTGGACTTTTCCTCCCATATTTCTAATTACAAAGCAGGTCAGTGCACATATGCAGGTAAACCAGAGGTAAGCAGCTATGCCTATAATTAAGGTAAAACTGCTGTTAGGAGATTTTTGACTTTCTGTGTGATGGAAATGGGCGTCTTTTTTTAAAAGACATAGAATTGTAACATGATACAAGATCATAGTAATTAGTAGGCATGATTGCCAAGAGGATTAGTAAACATGTAGCATAGAAAAATCTACCTTCATTTATTTGTCAGAGAGATGTGCTTTCATGAAAGTTTTTCAAAATACTTGCTAATCACAGAGAGATTTAGTCAGGATAAGCTCTTGAAACTTCAAATAGAAATCGGAAACTTAGAGAATCTTGTTCACTCCTTCACCAACAGTACCTTCCCTGGTATTCTACTTTCTGTGTCTTGTTCACAGAATCGTAGAATGGTTTGGAAGGGACCTTGAAGATCATCTAGTTCCCAGCCCCCACGCCATGGACAGGGACAGTTTCCACTAGACCAGGGCTCAGAGCCCTGTCCAGCCTGGCCTGGAACACTTCCAGGGCATCCACAGCTTCTCTGGGCAACCTGTACCAGATTCTGACCACCATTCTTTTCTTCTGAGTACGGAATATCTCCCTAGGATCTAATCTTATTCGACCCTTTTTCAGTTTAAAGCCATTCTCCCTTGTCCCATCTCTACCTGCCCATGTAAAAAGTAATTTCCAGCTCTCTTGCAGATGCCCTGTAGGTCCTGGTAGGATGCTCTAAGGTCTCCCTGACTTCTTTCAGTCTGAACAATTCCAACTCTTTCAGCCCGTCCTCAATGGAGAGCTGCTCATTGTCTCCATTGCTACAGTAAGATTGCCCAAGATGGGCATAAATGTGAAATAAATCAATCAAGAGCAATTGGTGGTGTCACTAAGATTTTCATACTTGGTTCACTGCATTATCATTTGCAAATGTTGGAGAAAACAGAAGATGCTTCATTGTTATGTGTTGAGATTATTTTCTTAAATGAATGCCTGAAGAAGTGCAAATTGAGGTAATACTTTAGAGTGTCCTGGTTTTTATTTAGAATATTTGTTACTTCCCAGTAATTACGGCTTTTATACAAGAGAAAATGTTCTGCATGATACATAAATTGTTAAGCATAATAGAAGCAATAAAGCTCTGAAAATAAATTTGGTTAAAAAATAATATTATTTCCAAAGAAGTTTTATTTGTCAGTTTGCTGATTGTGTGCCTGGAGTCTTCTGTAGCCAAACTTTGCTTTTATTTGGGCATTCAGTGTATGGATCGGTGATGCAATACGCATTAAGCCTTGTTTATGTTTATTTAAATTCATATTGGATCAATAACTGGAAGAAGTTGTTTTGATTCTTTCAGATCAATCCACCAAGTTCAAAATAAAGTGGTGGTTTTACTCCTTGGAATAAAATAATGCTTAAGCCCACCGTTTTCCCTCACTTGATGTAGCTGGAGCTTGCTGCTGGAACAGGTGGTATTTCCTTTTTTCATAATCTGTAAGCTCCTGTGGCCTAGGTTTTGAAACAAATAACTGTTTTTGTGGGGTAGACCCAGGCATCTATCTGGCTTAAAAATAAAAACTTTTAAACTTTAAAAAACTTTTCTACCACCAGTAGAAAAGTTCTCAGTCAGAGCAGTTCCCTTATCCAGTTTGATGCTTGGAAAAGTGAAAATAAAGCACCAGAGCAAGGTCATGCAGGTATTGGGCTCCTCTTCATGGGGGGCTCCATATTCATATCAGGTTACCATGATTTTGAGCCAGAGCATGAAATATTGGCATTTCCATATAGTCAGAGAGAAACTAGAGTGAAAAATGAGGCAGAAATTAAAGCTTTGCAGACCTGAGTAGTGACATGCATAAATTTTAAGCATGTCTTCAAAATTCCATGTTTGCAGCATGTTATTTTATACTTGTAGCAGCATGAGTCCTTAAGATAATATTGAAATATGTGTCTGAGAATTTAGCAAATATTTTTCTGAGTGTCTCAAGCGAAATATTAAGCAGTAGTACCTGAGACAGTGAGAATTTCTTGAGTGCAAAGAATCTCAACATGCTCTCTAAATACTGACAGTGATCAAAACTAAAATGATATTTGAGAGTTACATTATCTAGAGATTTCCATGATTGTGTATGATTGATTATGACTGATCACAATTTATTATACATACAGTGTGTGTAATACGGCCTTGAAGCTGTTTCTTTTCTGAAAATTGACTTTATTACTGCTTATTTCTGCTTTGTAAAGCAGAAATATTGCTTTATTACTTGTGTTTACAACCTGACTGTATTCACGAGCATGTTTATGAAACTGATAAAATAACATGCATTTCGAAAAAAAGATAGATTATTAAACTTCAAATACGGGAATAATCAGTTGTGTCACTACAAGTTCTGTCAAAACAACTGACTTGTGTACTTCCCACATGAAGGCATAGCTTGAATGCCACTGGACTGCTGAAGGATCAGTAAGACCAAAATATTCAAACAGTGAGATAGGACAGAAATATTTTGTCTTGCATGTGGGTACGTTAGAAAAGAATTCTGCTTCTTTCTGTCATTTTAAGATGACTTTGTAGGTCTGGCTATTGGACTGGTTATTTCCCCCATATTTCATTTGGTAATCATTTTGCAATTATAAAAAACATGAAGCCCTGGTTTAGAGCTGGTTCTCAGGCAGGAGTGCAGAATATTTGTGAGCAATCTACTGAAAATTAAATTATTGTATTGACCTTTCTCTTAATTTTACTTTCTATGGCAGATTTGTCTGTTGAAACAAAACATTTTCTCACATACACACATGAAACAATGATTTCAAAAGGACTAGAGACAGTCCAGAAAGAGAAATACACAGTCAATAGTCTTTTGTCCCTATAGAAGGCTGGCTCAAATGTCCTAGATAAGGTATTAAGTAGTAAGACTCCCCTTTAAAACTTTTTTTTTTTCCAAATAGAACATGTTTGACCTCCTCTAGAAACATTAATTTTTGATGTTTCTCTTGTACAAATCTGATTTAATCTTCTAGTTACAACTGAGGCCATAAAATTTTGACTGCGGTAGTCTCACTAATGTTTTGGTTTTTAAGGATGTTGTTTGAAAAGCTGAAGAAAAGTGAGCCCAGATCTTTGACTACTCAGTATAAATGTGTTTTTGCTTCTAATTGCTGAAATCTGTAATCTGTTCTTAGAAGGGTTTTGGAAAACAAATTTGTGTTTCTGTTTGAGGACAGTTGTCTCTTAGTGGACAGCCACTGCAGATATCTTACAACTTATGCTGGGGTTTTGATGTCTCTCTGAAAAAAAAGTGCATTTGTCTTTTCTTAGTTGTTAAAAGAAAATATCATATTAGTTAAATTGTGTGTTCCTTAGTTAGACAGATGGAGAATTTTAGGAATACTGTATTAAATGACAGGAATAATGAGCAAGTTGGGAGATTTCATTGATAAGATGCTGCATTTCAACATAATGGGAGAAGTTACCTATATGATTGCTTTTCCTTCTAGGAATCAATTGGTTTCTTCATCTCTGAAAAAATGTTGATACTTACATTTTCTTCAAGATAATGATTCCACAGAGGACCTTGCCTCGTTAAAAAGAGTTTTCAGATAGCAGCAGTATATTTTCTGTTAAAGGTTTGGCTGTGCCACAGAAAGATGTGAGAATTTAGAACATTTACAGTTTTGTACTACCTAGTTTACATTTAAATCAGCTGGATGGGAAATATACCCATATTCAAATATCACGAAGAAACATAGGCTCTCGTGATATTTGAACTTAATGCTATATTATACTTTTGTAACTCTGGAATTATAATTATGCTCTTCTCTTCTTCAGTTCCCACAGATATGGTAGCTTTACACTGGAGTATATTATGGAGGCCTATTACTATCAACAGCTGCACTCCATATTAAGAAGCAATATAGGAAAAGTATTACTCTGTTCTCTTCTGGAATTGTCAGAAAACTGAAATAGTTTTGGCAGAGTTGTTTGAAGTCTGCCTGCTGAAGTTACAATGACTCCATTGAGTTAAAGTTCCCCTTCTATGATTCAGGAGCCAAAATTCTCTTTATTTTAATTTATTGGTCTGAGGTTGGGTAGTATCACCAGTTTCAATACACAGAGATTTTTGCTAAAGTTGTAGAAGACTGAAAATGATAGCAATGAAATCCCAATTGTAGTTTCAGCTCTTACCACAGAAAAAATACTTGGATATTTTTGACTTTATGAATTATCACTTTTATAGTTACAGTTCCTTTATGGTAAATGTGACAATTGTAAGTCAGAACCATTTTCATAGATTGAAACTGTGTCCTTCTTTCTTTGAAGGTTACAGACAGCAGATCAGACCTCGAAGATTTACACCTTTATGCAACTCCACGGGAGCAACGGTTTCGTAGGTTTGCCAGTCTGGAATTTGAAGGACAGCTATACATGACTCCACATGACTTCATCCAGGCTGTTACAAGTGATGAACCCAAACGTAAGCAGGAGCTTTACCATGCTAAAACTGCTAGGGAAAGTGTCCGTGGTGCATGTTATTTTCCCATTTGCTTTTGATTCCTACTTCTGTTTCTGATTGTAGTAAAAAGGTACTTCATCTTCAGAATTTTAATTGTGTCCAAATGCATGCAAGCAGTATCCTTATTGTTACTAGATTGTAAATATCTGTATGCTGGTTAAACATTCTTGTCTTTAATGTTGTAAACAGTTCAATAGTTATGAAAGATGGCAAGTTGATTTGTGCCATTTGCATTGACACAGTTTCTTTCTGAGCTGGCCTGTATTGCTGTACAACTCTTGCTTCCTCTTTGGTATGGTTTCTCTGTAAGCAGGCAACATACACGTTCTCTAAAAGACTAAAGATAAGATATGACGTATAACTGTATCATGGCTTTCTAAATAACATGCTTTGAGTTAGAGTTTTAGTCCCCCAGGGGATCAACTTTCTATGCTTAAATGTTGCCAGTGTTAACTATGAGTTAATTAACGAAAAGTTAACTATCAACTTTAGGTCATTTATTGCAAAATCTTTGCTTTAAGAATCAAAGAGTGACTAAATAGTAAGGTGATCCCTTTCTGCTCTAGTTTGATTTCCTGGCCCTCAGGCTTGCAGTGCACTGGTAGCAGCACACAGCTTCTGGAGAGTGGGAATATCTTTGCTCAGGTGTGACACGTATAATCACCCACCCTAAGTTTTCCTTTATTCAGTCTACACCACAAAGCTAGTATAGAGAACAGTCAAATGCAGTGCTAAAACAGTCAGAGGAAGCTTAAAATTCTGTGCAGATGTTGGATTTTTCCCCCTTTGTTCTGTTAAAAGTAATGAAACAAGAGGAAAGAATTCAGTCATGGCACATCAGTGATCAAAACTTGTGTAACTTTTGAATAAAGATATAATCTCATTGCAACAGTGATAGATAGAGTTTAGATGGTGAAAACTTGGAAAACTTTGAAACTCTTACCAGAAAACAAATCTTTTTTTTTTTTTTTTTGCTTTGCAGTTAAAAGAGAGGAAGCAGATTGCTTATCACACAAGTTAATACAAATATACATCAACACTTTTTATCTATTTCCTCTGCTCAGACCTTCAATTCTTCCCTTTTTTGTTAGCGTGGAGTTGGGTTTCACCGTGTATGTTTATGAAGCTTTTGTGCTGTATATACTGGACATCATTAAAACATTTTGGTTTAACTCGGTTTTATGACAGTTTGATTGGCTAGACCACACTCCATGTATGGTTTGCTATTAAGATTTTTCCATGCCAATGAAGTTTCTGCTTCCTCCTCTCATAAAGCAAGTATTCAGATTTTAAAAACCAAACCAAACAAAAATCATTAAGTGCATAAGGACATTCTGTTTATCTCATGGAAAACGAGAAGAGATCTGGAGTTGAACAGTCAGGCATCCTTCTGAATTCAGTGTAGCAAACCTTGTTTCTATCAAAATTCTCTCTGTTCATCCAGTTCACCTCTGAGACCAAAAGGAAAACTAACCTGGGTGTCTTTTAGGTTTTGTGGTATCAGAGATTACATGGCTGACATAACTATTTTAAAGGATTACAATTAAGTAGAAGTGGATCACTTCATTCTAGTGCAGGTCATGTTGTCTGAGAAATTGAGACAGAAGTCTGATAAATAGGAAGTAATAGCTGAAATAGATGACCCACAGATTACCACATCCAGCTTCTCATCTCTGACTATGGCAGTTTTAACCTTTGTACTGCAGTATTGCCAAAGTACCATTTGTCTTCTTGGGCAAGTCCATTTTCTGTCTTGCTCTGTTGAAAGTTGTACATTTAAGGAAGGAATTTTTCTAATCATACATTCTAAACATTTTTTTTATTTTTGGGGTAATTTTATAAATAGCATGCAAGTTGTATATAATTGGGTCTATTGAGGCTGACATACTAGACCGTCTATATTTTTCATAATAAGAAAAGAATGTATACCTGAGGATTTTATGAATGAAGAGTAGAAAGGTCATGAGTTTTGTCAAAAAGCAAAAATGCCCTTTGAAGTATAATAATAGAAGCTCTTTATGTCTGCTTTATAGAAAAGCTAATAATATTAGGCCTGAATGATATTTGTGATGGAGTGAATGTGTCTGTTGTAATTGATTTACTTTGGAAATCATGCAAACCCTACAAAAGTCAAGAGGGTGTTCACTTCCTTTTTTGATTAAACACTAACTAATATGGTAATAGTGTGTTTTCTTTTATAAAATGTAACTTTTTACTCCAGGTATTTATTACAAAAAAATATAAAATAAATGCTTTCATTAACTTGTTTCAGCCTTTATGGTGCAGGCTTTTATTTGAGAACGTACATTATTTTTAAGAATCGTTATTGATACATTTTTATAATCTGAATATATGTTTATATATTGAGAAAGCAAATTAAGAGAAGATGAAATATATTTTTCCCCCTTTGTGGTAACTATAGTAAATTTAGCTTAATACTGAGCTGTAAGAAATATACATATATACACACACACACACACACACACACACACATAAATATTCACTGACTTGTCTAGGGAGAAAATATGTATATAATATGGTGAGACTGGGAAACTATCTCTATTTCTTATGGATTTGACCACATAAAATGCTACTTTCTGGACCTTTGTGAATTCTAATATTCACAATGTCTTATAATATTGAATCTGTACAAATATTGAATCTGTACAAATATGTCTTGAGAAGGTGGTGATGAGCCTCAAGTTTTGAATTCTTGAATGATTATGGACAACTCTTGTTCAATTACAGCTATTAAAGAATTGAGCCTGGCAGAGGCTGGAAAAGGAATCTGAGTTAGTAGGAAGGGATGACGGGTGTCTTAGCACTTGGTGTAGTTTCAAGAGCTTTTTTTCTGTATTTGCTTTAAAAAGTATGAGTGGTCCATGAAGCAAGGGTCGTAATCCAGTTCTCCTTGCAATTTGCATTTTAATACTACTGCTACTAAATAACCATTTCAGAATCTTGTTACCAGGGGTTAGCACCTCTATTTCCTGTTAGGTGTTTTAAGGATGTATTTTGGAGGTTGAAGGTCTTTACCCTCATTGAAGCAGAGTTGAATTAAAAACTACATCTGAATTGGTTCTTTAAAGTTAGGACTTCAGGTATGTATTAAGTTAAAGGCTTTTTCAATAACATAAAGACAATTCACTCATGAACTGAGGCAAATAAATCTTTGTGTAGAAAACACAGTATAGATGTAGCCCAATTTTTATGACACCACACTGGCGTGATTAAATTCCTCTGCATTCATAACAATTTCTTTTTTTGCAGATGCTAAAAAGTGGCGATCCCTTTCAAAGCAGGTGAGCAATAATTCCTATGTGGTCTTATAACCATACATTTTGGTAGTTGATTTTGTTTGTGATGTAAATATAGAGGCACAGGAGAGTTTAATTTCTTCATTTTTGTCAATTCAGACTCAGCTGAATCCAGAATTTCAGATACTTTAGCTGCAGTGCCTGTTTTGTTGAATTTACTGACTTTCTCAAGCATCTGTCAGTTTCTTCCTCAGTCTATGTCTGACTGCATTTCTTAGTGTCTAGGTGTAATAGGTGTATCCAAAACTGCCTGAAATATTTGTGCCACTCTCCCTTTTGTGGTGTTTAAGTGCCTTTTATTTTTTTTTCTTCTTTCATTTGTATAAGTGCAAAAGGACTCTGTTTCCCTGTATTTTAAGTAAAGTACATTAATATTCATGGGTGAAGTTTGCTTTAGTTCAGGTCGAGTGTTTTAAAAGAACAGTTGCCCGGATTTTGTATGAAAACCTTACTGAAATCCAGGGGGACTTATCCTTGGCTTCAGTCAATGTGAGCAGTGGTGAGTTATTTTAGCCACAGATATGTTGCATGTCTCTCTCCAGCTGAGCAAACACTTAGTATTCATGCAGATGAGTAATTCTTGCAATAATCATGTGTGCAAAAATATATGGAGTGCTTGAGTACTTCCAAAATCATTGTGGTAACTGATGTTCAATTAACTGGTAGATTTGCATGCAGTTCCATGTCTTTTATATTGATATTCTAGAATGTAATAAAAAATCTATTAAGTACTTCATTAAATACTGAAATATATGTTTTAAAATTTTTTAAACTTTATTTTTTAGGAGCTGAATCAGATTCTTATGGAGACACCACCAGTTTGGAAAGGATCATCCAAACTTTTCCGTAATCTTAATGAGAAAGGTGATTGAGGAGAATTTATTTTCTTGAACAAAATTACCATTATATTAACTTTTTTTGTGATGGTATATTTTAATCTGAGTCCAATTTTCAAAAATAAAGAAATTGCTTGCTGTTGCTTTCCACATTTTACGGCATGAAAAAGTTCCATGTAATCTCTATGATGTTGTAATGATGCCATATTCCAGCTACCCTCTTTAAGTGATTGGGGACTCAGAGTTTGTTAAGCTGATGTTTGAATATTTCAGGTTCAGTTTGTTGCCATGAATGATCTCTGGACTATAGACAGAATATTCCAGTAAAGAAACAATATCTCTTTACTTCTTTTCAATAGGTTCAATAATGTGATTATTTCTAAAGACAGTAGTGTATCTTATATCACTGAAAAAGCATTTTGTACACAACACAAAGAGACAGTTTCAGAAATGTTATATATTCCTTTAAACTCTGCAGGTGAGGGCTTTGATAGCTTTTAAAACTCACACTATTGGTAAGTGAAGAGCCAAGAGTCACTCCCAGTCCTCTCTGTTGTATTTTTTTCTTTCTTAACAACCTCTATCACTTCACAACCAAAAATCATAGGGAAATAAAACAATGATGGCTTTACAGTCATTTAAAAACTATTTATAATAAATAATCCACATGTTTCTTTGCTTATATTCAGAGTGGCAAAGGTGTGGTGGTGCATTTGAAATGTTTTCAAAAGCAGACACAAGTACTTGTTATAAAAGAAGGGCACTTTATGGGAGTTTAAAATAAGCACACCAGCAACAGAATTCCAATCAAGTGTATGCATGTAATTGGTTAATATAGCTCAAATGCAGCTCAGATTTTTTCAAGGAGTAAGTAGTATGGACATACACTCAAAGGAGGCTCTCTAGTGCATGGAGGCACTCACTTTTTTTTCCTGAGTCTACAGCCAACGCTCAAAGAGAGGCAGAAATTGGCACATTTTTGCATTGTATTTCAGTGTATTTCTTTGCTCTAGGCTGCTTTCTATATAGTTGACTTTTGAAATATTAATTGCATAAATGTATTAACTGCAGTATACAGCTGACTTTTGAAATATTAATTGCATAAAAATTCAGCCTCAGAATCTGGTAAATCAATCAGTTAAAAATGTATCTAGATGTTGCTTATTAAGTCTGTAATAAAATGTCTGCAACGTGTAGTCTTGATTCAACAGTATCTTACTCCAGTTTTCTGCCAGTGGAGTTCTACAGAAGTTGATGGAATTGGTAGGAACCAAACTCTCAAAATAAGATGGTAAAATTAGTATTAGACTTTAGTAGTTGGATATCTTTTCAGCATGTTTTATGAAAAAGTGAGTTCTGTTGCCCAGTTTTATAAAAAATATAAGAGAATATGAAGGGTCTTATGACTGATAGCGTAAATTGGTTAAAGAAATGGAAATAGAATTCAGGTCTCCTTAGTGATAATGTAGTCTTTACTTGTTTGTTTCTTACTCTTTTTTTTTTTTATTAAACATGCACGTACAAAGCAATTAGTAAAAGCCTATGTCCATTTATTTTGCCATGGATTTACATAATTCAGCTGAGGCACTCCGATTTATGCCCACTGACCTTAAGTTTTTATTATGTTTTTCCTTTGAGTGCCCTCCTTCTCTTCTTTCTTATCCTAGTGTAAGTTTTTCTTCCCCTTCAATCATCATTTCAGAGCCTCTCTCCCATAACACTCAGAGCAATCAACCAGAACTATCTGTCTGCAGCTACAATATGCCAGTACAAACAAAAGGAGAGAAGGCTTTCAAGGCCGTTTCTATTGCTTTCTTCATACCTGTGATGGACTACTTAACAACTGCACTTTCTTCCTGTTTTACAACAAAGATGGTGCCATCAAAAAACCAAAAAAATATATTTACATTTATTGACTGGCTATTAAAGAATGTTTTCCATCAGTGAATGAGAGCCTTTGAGGTATCTGATTTCTCGATAGGTGCTTGTCCAAACAGATTCAATCAGGCCTTTGAAAACTTAATTTCTGCAAGCTTCTGTATAAAATCCAGAAGATAAAGCATAGAGCATGTGTTACCTAAATGTCTGTATTTAATCATTGCTAATCTTCAATAATGTGTAAATTGAGAAAAAGAGTAGGTGGTATTAAAAAAAACCATAGTAGCTTTCCTAACTAGATCTACTAACAGTAATAAAATACTGGTTCTGAAGATTTAAATTTGCTCTTGAATCAAAAGATGGGATGTGAAGTATAATGGAAGTAAAATCCACATGAATGATACATTGTTTTTCATTTTAATTGTACAGGTTTTTCAGTGCAAAAAAATACAGATGACTGCTTACCTAGTTTGTCACATTTTCAGTTAATTCAGATTTTGAAAGATATTTAAACATCCAAAGATGCGGTTGTTTTTGGAAAAACTTTTGCACGTGACTTGAACTGAAATCAAGGAGACAGCCAGCAACTTTTGAAAATCCTAGCTGATAGACATCTTTACTCTCAGGCATCTAAATAGTTCTTTTTTCACTCCTTTGAAATAATCTAAGATTGTGGACTGACTTAACATTTCTGATTTTGGAGGATAGACAAAACCAATTTGCTAGAAATCAGGAACAAGTTTCCCTAGTTCAGCCTCAAAGGTCATTGGAGCTAAGGGCTTCTGGGAGAGCTGCAAGCTGTTGTTTTCTGTTCTTGTTGAACTATGAGATGCTTCTCTTCATTGCTGCTCTGGACATTCTGCAAGGCTGTCTCTTTACCCCTTACTCCAGAGCTAGAAAGGCACAAATACAACTGATGGTACAAGACATACTATTTGGGTATTGACTCCATCTCCAATTTAAATTTTGCCTTAATCACGTCTGAAGAGAAAAGGAAGTGCCATTCCACAGTGTGGTTCCCTTTTGTAATCTTGCAAAAAAAGAAATTATGAGATCAAGTTTTCAGTTAATATAGCATATGCACTTAAAAAGCACTTAATAAAGTCAAGAACTGTATTCAAATGGTGTGTATCAGGAGGAAGCACTATGAATATTCTGAAAGTAAATGTCTTCATACAAGTAGAGAATATTATCATGAATTACTGGTGGGATTTTTGGAAAGAAAATTGAATAAATCATTTATATTAGCTTTTAAGAGTCTATCCAGATTCTGTTTAATGAGCTGTGCTCCACTGAATGTCAATTTACTTGCCATGTTTAATGTACTCTTCCTTTAAAATACAAACCCAAACAAAAAGCCCCAAGCCATAGATGAATATTGTAGACCCATAACTTATTGACCAAATATAGTTACATGCATACGAGTATGAATATGCACATGTATAAAAATTCTCCTTATATACAGATTTAGTGTTTTCAAGTTTAGGATGTGAAGACAAGATGAAACTAACATGGCATCTTTTTTTTTTTTTTTTTTTTTTTTTTTTTTTGGTCTTCAGGTGTGATATCTTACACAGAATATTTATTCCTCTTATGTATTTTAACAAGTAAGTATTTGTGGAGAAAAGGTCTAAAAGATTCCTTGCAGTTTCAAAGCTCTGAATGTGTTGTGTGTTAAATTACACTTCCCATTCCTGCATATGAAAAGCTACACCATACATCTCTATGTCTCTCTGAACCTCTTTTGCCCTTCTGGAATCTTGTGTAATGCTTTATTTAAATGCATTATTATCCAGAATACCTTTTGGTGGTTGTTGATGAAGCTGTGCCATACGCTCCAGCTAAACCCCAGCTAAGAGCTTAAATTTATTTTCTTGTTCGAAATTCCTACAGAATTTGTAGCTAAATATACTGAAGTTCATAAGAGACATTAAACATAGGGAGCACAGAAGGATACACATTACTGCTGGTTTGTTTCATCAATTAGTGCATAATGGGCAAAATCAAAGAGTCAGTGGTAAAATATAAAGTATTTATGTTAGAAACACTAACAAAATGGAAAATTTATTTTTTTATCTCCCATAAAATTGAAGTAAAATAACCTAAACTAAGCCTGATACAGACTTTTTTTAATATTTTAACAGGTGTTTTCTGGGAAGAATTTTACTTGTCTTTCACTTACATGTGATTAAATAATTTATATCAGATTCATTAGTGGGGGTTTTTTTGGACATGAACTGGATTCCTGTTATGATTCAGAGCTGGAACTTCACCCTGAACCCTCAGTATCTTCCACTATGGCATCAATGATTCTTCCATAATTTCTTTGTTATCTGAATTAACTTTCGGCCATAATTCATTCATATTGCAAATCAGTGGGTATCCCCAAAATGTTGCCTAAAGGCTTTACTTACAGTTACCTTCAAAGTCACCATGTTTCAGAAATAATTTGAAGTTCTGACTTGATCTCAAATTGCAATGGCTCTAAACATGTAAACAAGAAAATGTTGATTGTCTTTAAGCATTACATTTACTTTGACCTGAAGTTGCATCCTGTACCTTTTTTCAAAATCTTTTAAAGTGTCTTTTAGAACACTGTCTTTTCACAGAAAATTTATTTTCTACATATTTGTGTTTGTAATATAAAATGGACTCTATCCATGAACTAGCACTCTTCTATATTATTCTTGAATATTTCATGTCCTATTTCTACTTTTGTGAGCATGCCTTCTGTTTGAATAACAAGGGTTGTACTGTTTTACACATGTTATGATTTGCATTTAGTATGTACACAAACATCCTGGTTTAAATTTGTTGAGGTTCTAGTTTTTATGAAAGGATACCAAACAATTTCTTACAGTATTATACTTGCTTTCTTTCCAAGGAAATAAATAATTGAATGTTTGGCATTTTTTTGGCAGAACCACATGCAGGTTTTCGAATTGCTTTCAACATGTTCGATACTGATGGCAATGAAATGGTGGACAAAAAGGAATTCTTAGTGGTATGTATATTTGCAGTTTTTCATGTAATCTTGAAACTCATGTGATGATGTCAGCAGTCATGAGAATATTATCTACTATTCTTCACTGAATGTAGTTGTTTATTTGCCTGGTTTAGTATTAAGAGCTATTATAATGTAAACTGAAAATAGAAGTTCCTTTTTAGAGTACACAGGAGTCTTGTATATAATTATTTTTGAAGTTTAACTCTAGTTTTTATTCTGAATCTTCTAATTGCTACTTTAAGTAACAGATAGGCTATTAAAGTAATAGAAATGTTTTAATGGTTAGCAGAGTTATTTAACTGCTCTAATGATGAAAGGACTTGTAAAAGAATCTCACTTTGCCATTCATTATGCTGATAATCACAAGTGACTCGAAAATATTAACTGACCTAATGTGACACTCATCTGTTTTGGACAAGATCTGTAATGAAATAAAACATACTGTACATATATCTAGTTTAGCCCATAAATCCATATGCTGAAGCAATTCGCTAAACTGGGGTTCAGTGAGTTCTTTTCACAGAGAATATTCCTACAGGGGAAGCTGACTTTGACCTGGATGATTTCCACGTGCTTTGGAACAGATGGCAGGATACCTAGAACTTGGCAGTAGTTTGGTTGCATCCAAAGTTTTGTTACATTACTAATTTGAATGACAGTATTTTTCAAATTAGAGCTTTGCTCTGTTTACGGCTTGGAAAAAGCAATTCTGTAAATTCATCATATTTATTTAAGCAGAGTTTATTTTTTTCAGGTTAGAAATATGAACAGTTTTAAAAAGCCTAGACTTCGGAAGAAAAACTCACATGTTGGGGAGATTTGAAAATGAAGAATAATTTGGCACTTGAGGGAGAATCTTTGAAAATCCTAAATCGTCCACTAGGTATTAATTTTTATCATGATAAATATTCAATATTCAATTCAATAATAATTCAGATTAAAATTTGAATACTTAATAAGTTTTCACGTAGTAGGATGCACCAAGTTCAGGAGAATGATCTTGCAGTAACGAGAGGGCTATTTTAGATTTATGTTCATTAATTTATTTTCTGATTTTAAAAGAAGTGGGAGAAATAATTAATGCCATTCTAAATAAATGCCAGTGACTGATCATTTAAAAAAAAAAAAGGAAATGCAGAAAATTCACCACTCTGAGTTTACAATAACTGTGTAGCTTTATGCTAAAAAAAGTGAACCATAAACCAGAGATCTCTAAATTCTTAGTGTCCATAGGCAGCAGCAGTCTGGGATTACATTGAAGTACTCAGTTATGGTGAACATAGGTTTCGACATTTCTTTAGAAATTAACATCTAAAATTATGTGATTAGTGGTGTAGACAAGCTTTCTGAAGACTACACAAGGCCTTAATTTTCTACCGAACAAGTACAGATGATTAATGCAATAAAACATTTATAAGAATTGAATCAGATGTTGGAAAAATATATTTGTGTAAAAGACATACATTTTATCTCCATAGATTTTTGTGTAGTTGAGCTTATAAAGAAATACTGTGAGTACACATGAGAAAAAGCCCAGTGCCTTATTGAAAAAGATGGAGCAAAATACAAAGAATGAAAGAGACACATGAAATGTAGTTAAGTGTCCAAGCCAAATTTATTTAAAATAAAGGCACCCTAGTCTCCTGTGTGTGTTTTCTTAATTGATTTAAAAAAAACTATGCTAACCTTAACAAAATCGAAATATGGAAGAAAATTTCCTTAACATGCTGAACTTCCCTCAATTCTCCTTTTCAGGGAAGTGAGATCTGAGTTCTGGGGGGTTGTTCTGGTGACATGGCTTAAGCAGAAAAGGTGTCTGCTTAAATTCCAGATTTATTTTGGAAGGTGACACCACGTGCAAATTGTGGCATGCTGGTCATTTTTTTTGTATTCTGTTATTAAATGTACACATCCTTGTAAGTGCTAATTCTTAATAAGCATCTTCTCCAGTTGGAGGAACAAACCAGCAAACATTGGATTAATTAACAAAAGGAAAAAATAGAGGAAGAAGATGAAAAAGCAAGCATCTTTCAATTAAACAGAATGTGGTGGAATAGACTGACAAGTTTGTTCTGAAAGAAAAAAGAGCTCCCATTACAACAGCTAAATGGGAGGAAATTGAAGCAAGAGGCTTTGTCTTTCAGAAACTGAGGCTAAAAATGAAGTAAAATAAGCATGTAAAGTGGGAAACAAGGACAATATTTAACTATGGATTTTACATCTTTCTTTCTAACTATCCCTCTTCACATCCTGCTATGTATTTGTTCTCTGTCATGATACCTGACTACAGTTTCTCCTTATTTCTGTTAGCAGACTTGGTGGATAAAAGAAAGAAAGCAGATTTTTTAAACATTAAGTATACTGTCCCCTACCTATTGTAGGGGATTGTTGTATTTAACAAATTTGTACAGATCAAACCTGAATGCAACTCTGCTTCATTCGGTGTTGGTGATCCTTCAAAAATTAAGTCAGAACCCTTAAGTCAGAATGTGAGATCTGAAGTGAAAAAGACTAGAATAGATAGGTAGATAAATTTTTGTGTAATGAAAGTATATATGAAAATAGAAGTTGATTCAGTGATACTGCAGATGAGATAGAGCTGGCCCCAGAACATACATTTGGCATCTTTACTCACCTTGCTTGAATATGATGTATGATACCCTCTGTGCCTGAAAGAAGGAGACTGTTCAAAAGCTGCCATTTGAACTACCCCAACATTTGCAAAATATTTATCCATCAATTAGAGGCAGCATATTGCAAAAATGGTCATAAATGCTATTCAGTTTTACAAATAAAGAGACTTTGAGTAGTTTCATTTAGGGATCATGTGTTATGTGATTCTTGAGGAAACAGGGTGTGTAGTGAAGAGTTGAAAAATACCTAATTTTTCTGATAACAGCTGTATTGTTTTTGTAAACTAATTTCATGGTGTTTGTGCTTTTCTCTTTGCTTATGTCATAGGGGTGAGGTCAGAGAACAGAAGGATTGTGTTGCCTTGTTACTGGAGATCTTGTTTTTGCTGCCTTCAGCAGTCAATCTCATTATCCTGTTTCAAACAATGTTCCTATGAAAGTACTCCTAGACCCTTTTTGCATTCACTTTTTTTCAGTCAATAGTATCCTATAGCACTCTTTCTGAACAAAAGATCCATTTCCAGAAGTTTAGCAAGGGCTTTAATAATGCATGCAACAGAATCCTACCTCTTTTGCCTCTGTGGCAGGGGAAATACATCCAAGGATGCCTTGCTTTTTACTGATCTTTTTTGGTTTTTCAATTACTGCCACTCTTCTCTCCTGCTTGATGGCTTGTCACTTCACT
Organism: Pyrgilauda ruficollis; assembly: GCF_017590135.1. NCBI lineage: Eukaryota > Metazoa > Chordata > Aves > Passeriformes > Passeridae > Pyrgilauda > Pyrgilauda ruficollis. The sequence goes on along the minus strand of NW_024526599.1, from coordinate 18,156,509 downwards.
TTTCACAAGGGATTTTCTTTCTGTTTCTCTCTGTTCATTTAACTTTTTTCTTTGCATTGTTCTGGGTTGCAAACTTTGTAGTACTCTATCCTTTCAAGACTCTTTCGTTGTTGGCATAAGTTACAGTAATTTGTGCCTGTAGGTTTGCAAAAAAAATTTTTAAAAAATTTACCAAGATCCATAAATTTATCTCATACTCAAAAATAGGTATTGTGATACACAAAATGTTCTGGTCTGTATTTGCCTGATAGGAAATTCCAGAACTCAGTAGTCAATTTTGGAAATTCATAAAATGTTGTTTATAAATTAGTTTTGTTTATAAATGTAGTGTTTGCTACTTAATCACTAAAGATTGAATTCCTTCATTTCAATGTTGTCATACCCGTGCAGAAAAGCTTGCTGATTCCTTTGTCTTAGTCATCTGCTTTTTCTGAAATAAAGATATTCTGAAATTTAGTTTGGAAAATTTCCTTGTAAAATTTATCACACACACTTTATGTTTCACATTCCAATCCCTGTGGAGCTCTGTGTACATGCCATTACATTATCAAGTTTTACCAGACTTTGGTAGGTAACATTGCTCCTTTGAAAGGACTGCCACAATTGTGTCTGTGTGCCGAGGTGTTTGGTTCTGAACATACATATTCTAGGTTGGGCAAGTTTCTCAGATCAGGGTTTATTCCTTTTCCAGCCCACTTGGAGGATAACAAATGCTACATGAGACAGTAAAATATTTTCACATGCAGTTTTTTTAAAAGCTGAAGGTCCAGTAGGGACCAGATGGTATCATAGTTAATGCTTTCTTCTATTGCTAAACACCATGAGACCTTTTTCTAGCGGTTTGGGGACATTAATTGGTATTACTAGAAATAAAAATACCTAAATAAAGCAGATACTTGCAGAGAAAGATAAGTACAATCCAGTTGTTACTCTGAAGACTTTACAAAAATAAATGTGCTTAAGAATCTGTCTGTTTGAAATCTTGTATTTGAGGTTTTCTCAGAAGTAATGTTTAAAGCTCTTCATGTTGAGATAGTTGTGAAAGGGGTATTTTACAAGACCTGAAGGTATTCTTTGAACAGACTTGAAAAGAAAGGGTACTTGATAAATTACTCCTGAGTAGTAGTTTGTTGTTTGTTGCTGCTGAAGGGGAATGTTTCACCCCCACCAGGTGTTTCTACCCCTCCCTTGTGCCAGCAGGAGTAAGAACTGATCAGGTTGGAAACTAATGTGAAAAAAAGATTGATCCAGCTGACTGCATAACCACAGAGATACTAATTAGAACCTGACACGAAAGGATGTGCCTGGAGGTGGTGAAAAGGGTGGAACTTCCCCTTTTTATGTTGGCCAGGTTGGCTAAATATGGCATTCTTAGTATTGTGCTCCCAAGTAGAATTCTTACCCTTACTTTGTGGGAAAAAATATTTCCTTTTTCCATTTCTGTGTGATGGTTTAAGTCACAAAAGGAACATGAAGCTATGAGTATGAACAATAAAGCACCATTGAAACTCTGATATTTCAGTAAAGAACTGCATTTTAATACTGTTTGTAATGTTCCTTATGATGAAGGATATTGTTATGTATGTGAAAACAGGCTGAACATAAAGATGAACAAAATGGTTTGGTTTTTAGCTCCAAGAGATCTTCAGGAAAAAAAATGAGAAGAGAGAAAAAAGAGGAGATGAAGAAAAACGTGCAATGCTGGTAAGTAAAATCAGAAAAGTTGCATCTGGTATTTTGTTTGAGGTTTTTTTGTTGATGTAGTACAAAATTATGTGTGTATATATTTCACTGATCACTTTTTTTAAACACTAAATTCATATTCTTAAAAGAATAGGTATAACTTTATATGTAGAAAAAAGCAATATTTAGCCTAAACTGCAGTTACTGGAAAAAAAGAGTAAGTGATTTATATGAAGAAAAAATAGTGTTTAAATACTGTAGTAGATGTTATGACAGTAGAATTGCTTCCATGTGGAGTTTAGAAATGCAGGGAAAAGTGAATAGCAATGAGCCAGTGTTACTGTCTATAAGAGTGAGAGATCTCAGTGGGAAGACCAAGTTACACACTTGCTTTCAAAACTGACTAAAGCTGTTCATGTAGACCTTCTGATCCTGGTGCTTGTTATCCACATAGTAGTTTTAAAATAGATTATGAAATGTTACAACTGCACTTTGATTTTATATTCAAATTTAAATTCTTACTAAATAATTCTTATGACCAATGCAAAATATATTAGCCTGAAAAGATTTTTGTGGAATATTGGGTACTCACATAATATCAAATTTGCATTTCATACAAACAAATACAAAGGTAAGTCAGAAATAAATGAGTCTGTGGTGGTTTGTTTGAGGGATGGCAGCAGTACCAGGTATTCTTTTACTGTTGGAAAAGTAAATATCAGGGACAAGTCTCTGCCAAGCAGAGAGCAGAAAAAAAAAAAAAAACCAAACTATGTTCATTTGGAATTTGCATGTTTATGGAAAAAATTCCTTATCATAAGAAACGTTTTGACATATCAGCAGAGCTTCTCAGTGTCCATTATACTTTTGCCAACATCAGTACTCAGTCTCAGTTCTTTGTCCCTGAAACCACAGGAAGTATGATTTTCAAGAATTATTACTTCTTAAACCTTCCCTGGGAATAAAAAGAAGGATTTTTTTCTTCCCACCCGGAGAGACCTATCCTGCTTAGCTTTTCAAAACTGTAGGTCAGTTGTTGAATCTCTCAGAGACTGTTTATTTTGAACAAAGGAAGCTTACACCTAAAGGAATAGCTTTTGGAGAGCATAAAGATGGCAAAATGGCACATAAGTCCTGAGGGTAATCTCTAAAAACTGTACTTCTCTTTTGAAAATTGGAAGAGTAAGACTGAAAATAAACCATTTTTTTCTTCACTGTCATTTTGAAAAAAAATAAACAAACAAAAATAATAATATATATAAAGTAAAGGTTTGCTTGTCTTAACCTATTCTGTTGTCTTTTTTTCCCCCTTCTTTTGTCTTCATTCTGACATGTGATACTTGGCTTGGCCCATATTTGCTGTATGTCAGCGTCTTCAACTTTATGGATATCATACTCCTACTAACAGTGTATGTACTCTAATTATTTTCAATTGATGCAGTCTTCACCAGTGAGATGAAATAATATGCTATAAGAAAATCTATTGTATTTATCTTTTTCATCGAGTAAATTATTTCTGCTAATCAGTAAAAATGTGAGGATTCTTGACCTGCATAAAAGATTGTTGCATGCATGCTGAACATGCAAGCCTATCAGGAGGAAAGGTTGCTCTCTATATGAAACAGAGGAAACAGTATTTTTAAGGGAAAGTACAAAATACATTTCAATAAACTGTAGACATATTTTTAATTAATGTGTGAAATGAAGTCATCATGCATGAATCATTTGATCCATCTCTTTGTTTCCTTGTGTATAGTGTGAATAATTAGTCAATTGAATCCTTCACCTCTTTGTTGCCCCCATAAAGAAACCTAAAGAGAGCTTTCCTATTTTTAAGCTTCACCTACAGAACAAATACATAAGAACTTGCAGTGCTGAACTAGGAAAGGATTTCACAGAAAATATTCCCTGTATTAGGTGACAGTAAACTTCTTTACAATAATTTTTGAGGGCTGAAAAAGAAGCAGAAAGAGATCATCTGATGTTTTTAATGTCTTCATCATGACCTGATTAATTTCTGGATCATGGCAGAAGTAAAACAGTTTTTAAACAACAGACTGATTTTATGTTTAAATAGAATTCATGTTGTTGTGGCATTATTGTGGTATTCCTAGTGAGGGGATTGGATCCAGGAGAGTTAGATGACTAGTGAAATTCCAGTTTTAAAATTTGTTTAGTTATATAATTATTCAGAAATGCGCAAATTTATTTATTGTGAACTTGGCACCTACCATTGGAGCAATATGCAGGAAGGAAGTCTGTTGAATTAAAATGTGCAGTTGACATGATGTGCATACTGGAATGATGTGAGAAAAATGAAGTAGAATATGCAAGGCCTTATGATTCAATAGATTTCAGATCAGGCTTTACTGTAGCAAAACTTGCTGGACAGTGATTGCCATATTCCCACGCTTCCTCCTGTTTCAAACTGAAACCAAGCTAGTTAGGTATTCTACTTATGTAATTTTCAGCTGCAGTAAAAACATCTCCTTCTGGACTGCAGCCGTGTCCAAGCACTTGACCAAGATATTGCCCAGGTGTGTGCCATATTTTTGCCCTCCTACTATGTGAATGGAGATCTCCGTGCAAAGGAGACCCAGGTGTATAGCAATTCAATAAATCTCTCATCTCCAGAAACTTTTTGGGGTTCCATTTCTCCTACTTAAACAAGAAATGTAGCAGTCTTTTGTTTCCCTTGATGTCCTCAGGAGCTGAAGATACCCAGGTTCCAAGGAGATGCAACCCTAAAATGTGTGGGATAGTCCAACATGCTGCCTCATGCATAAGGCCCTTCTCCTCACTTCATCTGACAAATCAGTTCTAATTTTTTTTTAAATGTGTTGAGGTCCATAGGCCATAAAAAGCATATGGTGATGTTTTAAATGAGTTCAATATTTCAGTATTTTCATTTGCTTAAGTTAAATCTTTCAAGTCATGTTCTGGTGCATACTGCATTTGTGTCTGAGACTGCTTTGGCATGTACTGCATGAGTGCTTTCACTGGCCAAATGCCAACCAGAACATGATAACTGTGATGTGATGCATGTAATGGTAACGAAATGTGCACAGCCAGAAGTACTAATTCAATTGACTAAAGTAACTCCAGTAAGAGAAAAAATTCAATGAATACTTAAAATAGATAATTATAGAGTTGTATGCATAGAAGACTGTGGTGTTCATTCTCATGACAAGGTAAGTTTGATCATCAGATGTGGATAGTGTTTTCCTGATAAGTATGTTACAGTTGAAGTTGAACTTAATAGGCTTGTTTTTTGCCTTTCTTTGTTGGTGCAATGATGTAATAATACATATTAGGTTAAATTATTTTATTGAACTATTTATATGGTGATTTTTTTTTTATTTTACCAATGAAAAAATTAATTTCATAAGTATATAAATTAATATTTTCTGGAAAAATAGAATTGATGGAAAAAAACACTGGCAAAATGCTGAGTTTAAATGACCATTTTGATATTTACTTTTAGTAAATATTTTCACTTCTGCTTTCTTGAATTTGTTTTGTTTGGGAAGATGGAGTCCCGTGATACTTTTGGTGCAGCCAAGAGCATTAAGCAAATAGCTGTAATAGACCAGTGTTCCTTTCATTTACAAAGTGTCATGTAACTGGTTAAAATGTCACAGTTTAGAAGCAAGAGAACCAAACCCTGCTTTTGAAGATCAGTTAGAAAATATTTTAAAGTTTATAAATGGTTGTTCCATTGTTTTTTGTTTTTCAAACAATTGTGCTTCTTGAAACTGCAGGTTCTTAAAACAGAAGGAGAGGACCCTGTCCCCAGAAGCTATTGGGATACTTTGAGACGTAGCACAAGCCAAGCACTCTTTTCAGACCTTGCGGAGGTATAAAACAACCTCTCTGGTCTCTGCTCCATAAACAGACTGCTATTTTATTTATTCTGTTCTGATTGCTTTCTGACATTATGCACTTTGTTTCTTCTTTTCTTTTTAATTACTTTTTTGTTTTAAACCTCAAAGTTCTCAGATCAAAGGCGTTTCGTTCTCTACAATGTGGTAATTGAAGGTTGTCATTTCCAAGAAAAAACAAAGTTACCTTTTGAAAGTCTTCTTCAGTCCTTCAGAAGCATTTTCTAATACTAATAGTTCACAGTTAGAGAAGTAATTCAGGAAACCTTTGTCATTTAGGCGTGGTCCAGTAAAATGACAACTTTACTGAGAGTTGTAGCCCTTTGAGCTTTTAATCTTTATGTCCTTAATGTGCTTTTTATGTATATTATCAGAATCAGTCTTCACAAAAAGTATAATGCAAAGATTATTTTAATTACTGGAGAAGACCAGGAATGTTTTAAGGTAATCAAAACATTGGTCCATCTTTTGTAATATTACACAATCATTATGGAGGTATAGAAATACCACTGAGCTGTCAAATTAATTTCCATAATGCTTTAAATTCTAGTAATTCTTCTTTCATGATCTGCTTCTAGATAATTGAGTAGGATATTTCTTTGTATTTATCATTTCAGAGGGTCAGAAGTCTAGACCATTTATGCTTTTCTGTGCCCCACACAGTGAGAGTGATTGCTCTGCTGGTAGTGGCATTAAGAACATTCAGCAACTCTGGTCTCAGAGTTCCATGTTTCCTAAGCAGGATCATAATGAGAAAAGAACAAGAAACCAAAACTGACATCCAGAGTAAAACAGTCTTTTTCCTTGGTTTGGAAGCAATGTGTGCTTCACACTAAAAGTAATTAGTGTTTTGTCCCTGCTCTTCCTCTGCAGAAGCTATTGAATAACCTGAGGACTTCAATGGACTTATTTCTAATTTCCAGGCTTAATTTACTCCTAGTCCCTTTATATCACTCTGCTGTTCATTAATTTTCATAGGGCTTTTTCTTCTTTAGTGTTAATCTTCATACTCATGGTGGTGTTTATAAATGCAGTCATAGCCCTCTGTTTAAATTTATTTGAATTTTAATTATGGGCCAAACAAAATAAGGTATTTGATTTTTCTTTTAAGGTAGAGCCTATATTTCCTAGGTATCAAATAAGCCTTTTCTGTACTTCTCTCGTCTTGTGTTCTCAGCTTGTGTACAAAACAAAATGTAGTGTTACAGAACTGAGTTTTATAACAATATAGCAATATCTATAGTAATAACATATACATAGTAATCTTGCAATAAAGCAGTAAACCCAGCCTATCTTCCCTTGCTTCTATGCTCATGAGCTTCTGAATTGTTAAGCCAGTTATTAATCCTAATTTATTCCACCAAATTTTAAAATCCAGAATAACAGTGCTCTTGTCTAGTTAGATAAGGCAACGTAGAGGGGAGAGAAGAATTTCACTGGTTATTCAAGAAGCTTGGGGCACTGAGTTTTCTGAATGAAATGCCATCTTAATGTACAGTTAGCTGGCATGAATTCAGTCCCTAGTATAGATGGACTTAAGTTTGGTAATCTCTACGCACGGTTAATTTGGAGAGAGAGAGGTTTTTTAATACCCTATGCCTCAGTCTAATATCTGTAACTATGCTGTAATTGAAGCTTAACAGCAGCTATACTTAGTAGTGATTTAAATTCTCCGTAAAGTGTATAAAAAGCCTCTCTGCTCACTTGTAAATCATTTTATGAAGAAAAATCATGTTCTGCATTTTCTCCACTGACAATTTCCTACTTCTCACTGTAATTATCTTTATCTTGCTTGGTTTGGGCCAGCTGGCTTTCATCCATATTCTTATCTCTCCCAGGTACTCTTGCATGTGAATAATATTATAGCTATTTGTAGTGAGAAAATGGCATTAAGCAAGGTGACACTGGGGTCTGTGTTGTTTCATTGGCTTTTGAGAAGGCTATATGTAAGTGGAAAATGAGAGTAAATAAGGTTTGTTGCTATGGGAATCTAAATATTTCTTTGGAGAATAAAGTTATTTATCACAACTAGTTTTCTCTAGGACAGTGTATAATACTGTTTCTGTGCTGACTAATTTAGCAATTCCACTGTCCTCTTGGAATATTGCAGTTATCACTAAATTCAGTTTTGGGGTTTATTCTTAAATTACTAAGTGAAATTGGAAATCAGTAGCTTAGTTATCACTGTTGGAAAAATCAAGGGTTTTCAGTAAGAAAGCTCTTATTAAATCAAAGCATAATATACATACTTAATTATTGGAATATGTTTGTAAAAGTGGAATCAATGCTTATAAGCATTACCTACTTTTAGTCAACCCTTGTTAATCAAGAACTTGAAACTAATTTTGCAGAATACAAAATGAATAATAGACTTTTTGCACTTCAGGCTAGAAAATAGAAAGAAAAACATATTGCCATTATGCAGCAAGTCAATTAAGTGACTGAAACACTTGTCTTCAGTTTGTCTCTTTACTGGCATTTGTATTTCAGCTAGTGTAAAGGTAAAGAGAAATGAGAAGGATTTTATTCACATTTAAATGACTACAAAATATATTTGATCAAAATTGAGGCTCATATTTGTACATGGAAACAGGTGAGGCAATTTAATTTGCACTGGTCTAAAATAAAATTAATTTTATCGTGAAAAATAACTAATAGCTTTAAATGATTAAAGCTTCTAGTTTTATCCTGTACCGTATAAAAGAGATTTTTTTTAATGCTATCAGTGTAGAAGGAGCACGGGAATAGTGTTCAGTTGCCTGCAGTTCTTCAGAGAAGCATACTGGGTTGAGTTTCTGCAGTGAGGTTTTTGTTTGGGGTTTTTTCATTTAGTGAGGCCAACCAAGTGGGAATTGTGAAAAGACTTACAGATTGTAGTTTTTTTTAAACGGTTCTTTAGATATGGGTGAATGCAACCTAAGTCTAAGGTTTTGAAATGTTTTTGCAAGATGAAAGGCTGTAATTTAACATTTGATATCTTTTCAGTGTACTTGAGGGAAATTGTTTGAATGTGCTCAGGGATTTAATTGCTTAAAAGACATAAGAAATCAGGGTATCTGCATTTCACTATATTGTGTCCTGTAGTGGAGGATAACAATATTAAAAGACAAATAGTGATTACTTTTCTGAATTAGTTTGCTCACTTGAAGAGCAGAGCTGTCTTAATTGAAGGGCATGAAATATCTCTACCTCCATATACACTATGTCATCTTATTTCTCCCTGGAGAAGAATATGAGAATAAAGAGCAAGCTAGAGTACATGAAATGCAATCTTGAGAATCCTAAACTGATCATACTAAAGAACAGAAAAGTCTCTCTCATTTATTTAGATTGGATGTTGAAAGGGATTTGTGTTGTTACTGCCTTGTGTTTTCCCTTGTTGTTGATACATAAATACTCTTAATGAATATTGCACTTTACGTTTTTTACAAATCAGTATGTAAATCTGAAAATAATATAGTGTATTTTAGAGAATGTAAATTTGAAATGCTTTTTCATGGTACGTAGTTTATGGTGATGTTGAACTATTGCGTATGGTTCAAAAATTTTTCCTGGTTTCTTCACCTAGTTTGTCTGTTACAAATTTATAGCCTCTTCAGAGAAGAAATAGAGTCAGACTTAAAGGACTCTTGAGTGTGGCTTGCAATTTTATATGTGTCGATCTTTACAGAGCTGTATAAACAGTTTTCTGTACCTATGGTAGATCCCAGCTTTATTACGTATTGTTATGGTGATAAATTATTACTGGTACATCTCCCAAATATTTGCTAGGTTTCTGTACTCTGCCTTGTTTTGTACTGTAACACTAGAGTCTGCAGACAAACGTCCTAATGGGTTGTAGCTTGCCTAGGAAGAGCAGAGACTGCTCTCCTACTCTGTGCTTTTCATAAAGTCTTGTCTTTGTAAGATGAGAGCTTGGACAGGAGGTAATGCCTAAGCAGGCGCAGTAAGTAATAAAAGTAATGTAATAAATACATTACTTTTTAAATTTCTAATGTTGGCAGAAGCATGTTAATACCAGGAGAACAGTATCATGTTGGGCTACTGTGGCTTGTTCAAGAGCCTTATAGTACTGAATTATTCTTCAGCTCTTCAGTGTATCAAGAGCTTCTTTTTCAAAGAAGTAAAATCAATGCATATATACAATAGTTAAGGGCAGTGAATATGTAGTAAAAAAGTGGAATAGTATGCAATCACTATCCACAGATCACAGTTACTAATGTTTGGATTCCTCTTTACAACTTTTGCTATTACAAGTGATCAAAATTAGTTGGCTTTCACTTCTAATTCTGGCCTTCAAAACCTTAGCTATTTATTTAAGGGAAAAGTATTAATACATATTCAAAGATTCCAGTCCTGCACAGAGACCACAACCCGGTACCTGAGGAACAGTCTTAAGAGAAGTAATCCAAATATTGCTTCATTATTTCAAAATATTTCCTAATTCTGGTATTTTAAATGTGTTTGGGCAATAACATTTAAGACATAGCTATCTGCAACTTACAGAAAAGAATCATGTAAAGTACACCTAACTGGTGTGATTTTGGAACACAATCCCATACTTACTTTTGAAATGTGGAATAAGAGTATATGAACTAATGTACTTTAATTTCTTTGTAGTTTCATAGTAGAAGGGAAGCAAGATTGTGTACAAAGGGAGTTACATTTTATGGTTTACCTTAGCTGATGAGATTTTTTTTTTTCCTCACAAGTTTCTGGTTTTATTTTTCATACCTTTTCTCCCTTAATTGCAGCTTCCATTACATCATTCTGTTAGTTTAACTACTTTCTACTAAATGCAATTAACAGCTACTGCTATTTTGTGTGAAAATTGCATGGCAAAATTAATGTAATGGATTGAAGTATTAAAATCTTCTTAAAGACTATAAACATGAAATACAAACTCTTAATAGAAAAGTCTATTATGGTGATAGGCATTCTCAGATTATACTTCTGTATCTGATCCAATCATGGCCTTTAATTTTTTTTTCTAATGTTTAAGCGTGCTGATGATATTACAAGTTCACTGTCAGATACGACACTGCTTGTACACTTTTTTGGCAAGAAAGGAAAAGCAGAACTGAACTTTGAAGATTTTTATAGGTGAGACTCAACTTCATTAATTCCTTGTAAAAATATTTGTATAGTTGTTCTATTTAATGTGTACTATATTACTATACACATAGCTTAGGCAGGTATGTTTATATGGTTTGTGTTCCCTTTGTGTGTGATATATACACAAAGAGCAAAATAAAACAATTAGTGGCCCAATATTAAAAAGTCCTCTTCCAATGCTGCTGTAAATTTTAGTTAGTTTGGGGTGGAAAGATTATACCCCAGCCCTGTCCTTATTTAAGGACATGAACAATAGAAATATAAAATATGACAATTTCTTCACATTTTGTTTGTGCTTTAGATTTATGGATAACCTGCAAACTGAGGTTCTAGAGATAGAATTCCTTTCTTACTCTAATGGGATGAACACCATCAGTGAGGAAGACTTTGCCCATATTCTCTTGAGGTATACAAATGTGGAAAATACATCAAGTTACCTGGAAAACATGCGTGGCAGTATTCCTGAAGAAAAGGTAATTGCTTAGCAGTGCACCACAGCATGCAGTCCCAGTGTCATTAACATGAAAACATAGCTTTGTTGGACTGAATTACTTAGCACCAGGATTTTACTTTGATCATAAACTGCATGCCTGGTTTTTCAGATTACTTGCTGAATAAAATGTAGAAGAGTATTATATTCCATAGGATTTAGCTAGTAGTATTCTTGAAGTTTAGATAGAACATAACAGATAGATAGAATGGGTTAAATTGCAAAAGCCATAAGACATTAAAAATTTTCTAGCAATGAATTATCAAAAAACCCTTTCCTTCCTTCCTTCCTGCCTCCCTCCCTCTCTCCCTCCCCACTAGAGTAGCATCTACTTAAAAATAACATCACATTTTATCTCATTGTTTTATAGTCTTATTAGGAATTGCTTGTAATTGTTGTTGGGTGTGTGGGTTTTTTAATGACTGAAGAGACAGAAATGCTAATATAGACAGTAAAGGTCAGGAGGTAGGTAACCCTTAATTTGTTTAAAAATACATTGTTAGAAGTGTATCTTGAGAGAAATGTAGTAGCAGCTATGCATCAGTGATAATCTATAGGATAATGTTAAAAGTAGCCCTTCAAACAAGAGATGTTTTGGATATACTTCTTCTGTTTGTGTTTACAGAAGAAGATCAGATTAATCTATCCTAGAAATCTAACTCTTTCAATAGCTATATTTTTTAATAGCATCAACATCAGAGCTTGCAAAGAAAAGTAATAAATCAGTTTGAACAGTTTGTTTAGGCTTTGTTTTTATTTGTGGAATGACATTTGCATTTCAGTCTTGACAGTAAGTAGAATTAGTCAACTGACAGGATAGAAGCACACTCCAAAAATCAATAGTTTTCTGTTCAGATATCTGGATTATCTGATTCTTCCTGTGGTTGTACAGCAGTTAGGGCCACTGAGCGTTAAATATAGCTGGGAAAGCAGGGCTGTCTCTTTTGACCAGATTAGGTGTCAGATGACATGGTAAGATTGGGATCAGTCACCCTTTCAAGGTGCTCAGTCACCCTTTCCAAGTTCCTGCTCTAGGCACTGAGGTGCTCAGACCAAACTGCTGTGAAAGGTCTGTACAGCTTTCAATATTCAGAGCCAAGACAGTGCAACAGAACTGCTATAACTGCATGGTTCCAGATGGAAATCTAAAACAAACAAACAAACAAACAAACAAACAAAAACAAAACAAAAAAACACCAAACAAACAAACAAAAAAACCCACTCGCTTTGGGTCTTGTTTAGAAACAATAATGTAAGTATCACTTGGGAAACTGAAAAATAATAACAGTTGTAGTTATAGAGAAATACTTTGAATGTCAAAGGTGAAGTTAAGTAAATATACAGACACTTGCTTTTGAATACAAGGTAGTAGTCATTGAAATTCATATCTAAGTCTTCCAATGTCATAGCAAGTATTCCACTGTAGTTTCCTCTTCTTGGTCTCTGGTGAGACCAACAGTTAAGGAAAACCTCCATGTAGAAAGCTTTGTCACTTAGTTACAAATTTGCTTTTATGCTGTGATCTGGCAATATCCTGGCACTGGATGGGTGCCATATATTTGGGTATTTGAGGTATGTCATATGCTATACCTCCATTAAGTGAAACAAGATGTTGCTGTTTTTCATAACTTTGTATCATTGGCTTGGTAAATGTGCTGTCACTACATCTCTTATAGGACTTTGACTCTTACTGCCATGGAGGTGGTGTTCATATGTTGTTCAAATGTTGTCACATTTTTTTGGCTCTTGTCATAACACTATAATTTGATAATTATAAAATTTGCTCTTTATTTCATGACAGTGATATGCTGCAATACTAATACTAACCAGAGGATTTCATTCAGAAGAAAAATTAGTCAAGTCTGTAAAGTAATATGCCCATATTCTCACAGTGGCAATGTTAACCTTTCATGGTGCTGTACAAAGAAGCCCCTAAAGCAGCATGATGATCTTTTGTCATATTTTAATCATGTTAAAATGTTCAGCTGGCCTGCTGCCTGCTCACAGGATGTCTTCCTCCTTTTACTAACTAGATGCCAAGCAGTGATTCATGTAAGCTGGCATCATGAATTACTATAGATATCAGATCCTGAAGAGAATCTGTGCATTTTTAGCAGCATTTGTACATTAATCTGAGTTTTCTTTGCTGTAGTAAAATAAAATCTGTCTATCTAAATTAAAAAGTTAGCTTCCTTTTTTTGTCGTGGTTTAATCCCAGCCATTGACCAAGCCCCATACAGCCATTTGCTCACTTCCCCACCAGCAGGATCAGGGAAAGAATCGGAAGGGTAAAAGGCAGAAAACTTGAGGGATGAGAAAGAGTAGTTTATTAGGAAAAGCAAAAGTCATGCACACAAACAAGATTTTTGCAGTAGCCTGACCTCTTACACTTATTTTTTGCATTCAGAACTTTTACAGACAAATTGGTGCACATTAAGGATTTGTGAACTTAAAAATGTCAGCTCAAGACTGACATTTTGATTGCTGTTTTATTGTTGTACCTGAGGCTCCTGGCTGAGAAATGAAATTTCACTGATCTAGGAATTTCACAAATGCATGGCAGTTATTCCAGTCCCATAGAGTTTTCAGTCTAAACACAGTGCAAGAACTAGAACTTTGACACATAATAGTGTCAAATGCAATGAAACAAAAAGACAGTATTGATAATATTAAATTCAGTTTTTAATATAAAAATTTAAATAAGGTGGTAGTTCTACTTGTGTATATGAGGGTTTCCTCCCAGTTGTGAAGGATGTGCTTGTTGAGAAAAGCAATTCATGATGGAGATGGGCCAAGCTCTCCAAAGAGTTTATAAATCTTAGCTAGTGGTTAGGTAGGATCACTTAAGCAGGGGGTTACATCTCAAGTGTATGGAGACCTATTAAATTCTTCTATTATAACAATATTATGCTGCTCTCCACATTTTGCACAGTCCTTGCTGTTATATATGGGTTAGCATCCAACCTCTGCCATCTTCTGGCACAAACTTACATTTGCATGTTTCCTGTGTTCCACCATACTGTAAAGACTATGTATATGTTTGAGCAGAGACATAGATCAATGTTTTAGTTTGAACATAAAGGCTCACAATATATTTGTATTGTATCACAATAATTGCCTTCAATATATTTTTAGAGACAAGTACTTAAATAGAATAAAAGCAAATGGAAAAATAGGCAGGAATTATAGTTAAAGGAGTCCAGGGAGATCAAGGTTTGACACAGAATGCCATTCCATGTTCAGAATGGCTGAGACCAGGGGGAATTTGATATAGGCAATGGTCCTGGCTTAGTTCAAAGTCTCATTTTCAGGTCTCTTTCAGAATTGATTTAGAGATAGTTTATCAGATGTTTGGATCTCTAACTAAGATGAGAAAAGAAGGAATTACAAGGAATGAAGATAAACTCTTTTAACAAGACCAATTTAGTGAAACTTTCACAAAAGATAGTCTAAAGTCTGGTCAAAATGCGATTGATTCTTTAAAAGCTGGACAAACCCTGCAGTACTTGCAAACCCTCAGCTGAAGAGACTTGCATGTCTAAATCTGGATATATGAAAATTTCACCCTCAAGTACAGGCTTAAGGTAGATCATGTATATTTATGAATTCATTCAATGTATTTATATGAGCACATACACTCACATATATATAATCGTGGTTTTCAGGTTTTCAGTAAACATACTCCAAAGTTCATCCAAACCTAGACTTTTTATTCTCAGTGTTGACTATCGTATTGTAATAACCCTGGAATTCTTAAAAATTGCCCTCAGCAATAGAACAGTATTTTCGACTGCTCTCGTGAGAATTGCTGCCTTGTTGCAGTCACAGATAGCAGAGACATATTGCATTCCTCAAGAAACCCCAGTTCTCTATTTTATTGACTTTTACTACAAATCCCTTTTTCTTTTAAATGGGTATGGTATCTGCTCTTAAATGAAGTTGACATATATAATTGCAAGGTTTGTTTATTCTGTTGTTTTTACTACTGGTAATTCTTACAGTGCATATTGTTCTCCTGGTTTTTAGGGTATCACATTTGAAGAATTTAGATCATTTTTTCAATTCTTGAACAATCTAGAGGACTTCACAATTGCAATGCAAATGTATAATTTTGCAAGTCGTTCCATAGGTCAAGGTAAGTATCTATATTCTTATAACAATCCATTGATGCCCATGTAGAACTGCTAACAAAAGTGCATTTTTTTTTTTAATTTCCTAGTTTGTAGTTTTAGTGTTTCCAGTAAAAGGCTAAAAATGCTAGGACTCCAGCTTTGAGAGGAAAAGGCGTGGTCATATCATAAGAGATAGCAGGCATATAAGTCATATAAGTAGTGGACAAGTTGAATGCAGAATAGCTGTCCATCAAATCCTACAATACAAGAGTTAAGAAGCACTTGATGACACTAGTGAGAGATCAGATTAAAGTAAACAAAAGCATTTCTTTACACAGTCAGCATCTGAAACTTGGCTTTCTACAAAGACTGTAGAAAACAGTGTCAGAAGGTCCAAAGAGAGATCAGACAGATTTTTAACAAATCAGTAAGTGAGTACTTAAAGAACCAGGCATGTATGTACTACTACAGTCCTTAATAAAACAATTGTGATGCCTGGGGAACACAAGGTGAGCAATATGCAAAGTGGTCAGACTTGTGTGCTCTCCTCAAGTAGCCTCTTGATGGGTCTGACCCCATAACACCAGTATGGTCCTACCTCATGTGGCCTTACCAAGGAATTCTATCATTTTCTCTGTGCTCTATTTCTTGGGTTCTGTGTCAAATATGTAAATGCCATGTATGTAACATAGTTTAATTTTAATAGGATTTTCTAATTTTGTTATTGCACATAGTACAATAGGACTCTGATCTTTTTTGTAAAATAATCAGCACAAATTCAGCAGAGTCATTTTATATCAGCTAAGAACTACTTGGTTTAGAACTGAAATTCAGTCCTAATTTTCACTTTTTCATATTTTTCTGTATTTAAATGTGAAAACTCGAGTTAAAAGTTTACTTATATTTCATAATATGCTGTTCACAAAGTACCCTTAAATTCACCTTTTAAAATTTTTTTTTCTGGTGTTCTCTTTATGCAGATGAATTCAAGCGTGCTGTGTATGTAGCCACAGGTGTGAAGCTCTCACCTCATTTGGTGAACACAGTGTTCAAGATTTTTGATGTCGACAGAGATGACCAGTTGAGTTATAAAGAATTTATCGGCATTATGAAAGACAGACTCAATCGAGGGTTTAGGGTAAGGATTCTAATTTTTATAGTTATCTTAGTGGACTCTGCTTCTTACCACTGCTTTAGCATCTGCAGCATCTGTAGATTTCAAACCAGCAGTGCATATGTTTAAAGACCTACATTTTATGACATATATTTTAAGACATACATTTATAGAAATACTGAAACAAACTGTAAGATAAAATCCTTCTTAAATTCTTCTTTGATTTTTTTTTGTTAGAAAACAATATTTACAGGATGTGATGTACCTTTATAATGTGCAAACCAAATAGGAGATGAGAAATCCCCTGTATTACAGTAATTTCTTCTGTATTATGTGATTAATAGATTAGCATTAAGAATTTTAATAACGGCAGTAATTATGTCTGTATTGCATGCAGAGAAAAGAGACTTTTCTCTCTCAAACTCAAGACGTTTAGTTAAAGGTCAACTCTTCTAAAACATAATATAAAATACCAAGTGCTCATAATGACAGTTGGAAAGAGTTGCAGCAGAAGGTAGTTTTAATTTTCAAATAAAAATTAGTGAAGTGGTGCTGAACAATGCTGTGTTCTTGTTCAGAGCTGATTTTAATAATTAAACCCTGTATCTAATATTCAATTATAATAAGCTAGAGGACAGGAAATTACTTGCAGTCATTGTTTTTCTTCATATGACAGGTGTTAACATTTTCAACTAAATGTAAAATGGTGTTCTAATTAACAACCTTATTACTTTATTGCTGAGACATAAATCTTAAACTGTATTATGGTTCCTAAAGTCACATTTCAAAATGTTGTTTCTGTAATTTTAATTAATTTTAGTTAGCTTCCTAATCATAATTTTAGAACTTTCTGTGAAGTGGTGTTGAGTGTAATAGTTTACTTGTTATTTCTGTACATTTTCAAACCTAAAATGTGGGTAACAACCCCTGTATTTGTAACAAACTTATTTCTTTGTTGGTCCTCAGTTTCTTTTATTATGGTGTGGTAATGATGATTGTTTCACAATTGTTTCAAGCTGTTCAGCTATATGTTTTGTTTACTAACTGTAAATGCGCAGTGTATGTTAATTTAACCAGCAAACAGTCTGCTTACTAAGTAATTCTTGTATTTATCACATGTTCCTATTTCACAAAATGCATGACAGAAATCACATATAATTTTAAGAATCTATATCATCCAGCACTATTCAGTCCTATGTATGTATCTTGCTTTTCCCTGGACCACTATAAAATATTCCAGTGGACTGCAAAAGAACTATAAAGAATAGCCAATATTCAGAAGAATAACATAGTCTTTCATAAATTATAATTCTAATTTAAGTTAAATATTAGACATCTGCTGGATTAGAAGACAATTGTGATTTGGTCCTGTAATTCAATTAAATGCATTCTCTTCACTAATCAGTAATATTCCAAGACAATGACAGTAGTAAACTGAAGAATTACAATTTCCAGTAAGTTTTCATAAGTGTCACACAAACCAATTTTTTCCAAGAGTGGATAATAGTAAAAATTGTGCAAACATTTGCCTTCATAAAAAAAATTCTGCAAAAGTTCTGCCTTAATAAACACCCCCCACTCACTGCAGTCTTGGTTTAGAATGGAAAGTAGAAAATGCCTAAGAACCTTTTTCCCAGAACAGACTGGTGGAAAGTGTCATTAATTTCTTCCCAATGTTTGTATGTTAAAACTTGCAGAGTAATGTGTCTAGAACAAGTAAAACTTTGCTCTCTTGCTCCTACAATGTGGAGGGCTCAAATGTCGTCTTGTGCTAAATCAAAACTAACAAATTACTAACATTTTCTTTACCAATAACTGTGTTTTGAATCCATATGAAAATTTGGTCAGTTTCATTATAGAGATAAAAGATCGTAACAGCTTCAGCTTATTCAGTATTTTGTAGCAACATAGAAATCTATACTTCTTCATGAAGTATAAATGCCTGATTTTAATTTTAAATATTCCACAGTTAATGTCTGCCAATTAATGTAGTGTCTGATTATCTCTCAAAAACATCCCAAAATAACAGTTTAAGTTAGGCCTGAAACTCAATTAGGCCTTCAAATCAGTTGTGATGTGAAGTACGATTTTACAATTAGCATCTTGTACGTAGCAATTCTACCTTTTTAAAAGTTGTTTCACTAATTATGTTTGCCCAGAATCTTGAGGCCGTTACAGGATTTGGTACTGGGACTGTGTATTTCAGAAAAGGACATGTTGTGGTTATTTAGTCAGACTGAAAGTGAACCTATTTAAGAGCAGAGAGTCCCCACAAGTCCAATGAAAATGCAGTTCTGAAACATCAGTCAGTATGTAGCAGGTTTGTCCTATTTAAAAGCTTAGCCTTGAACTTAAAAACTTCAGGAGGGTCAGGTACTGCCTCTTACAGGAACACAGTAAATGTTCATTTTCATACAAATTTTAGATACGATGTTTAGTTACTTTTGGGAAAGTAAATGTCTTAAAGACTTTACCAAATGATATTTCTCTTTTTCTGCAATTTTGTAGCACAACCTGAAACCTTGTTTTTGTTTTAGGAGTTTGACACAAACTCGTATGTTAAGCTGCCATCAAGTGGTCAGTCAGAGTATTGCCATCAACTTACTAAAAATGTTTAAACATGAAAAGCTTTTTTTTTTTTTTTGCTTATTGTTTAGTTAAAATAATTACTTCCCTTTGTTTTTCAAATTTAAACATTTATAAGAAGATTCCCTTTCCTTTACGAATTCCATTTTTAAACCAGAAGACTTGGAAATCAATGACCAAATGCTAGACATTTTGCGTCACACATACTGTAGTGTATCTCCTAGCTGTTGGTCAATTAAAGCCGTTTTTTTGTATTTTCATGATACCGTTGTCTTATGCTTACCCCTGGCTGCCTTCACGTGTTGTCTGCATCTGCACACTTCTCCATCTTCTGCTCCACAGGGCTACAAACCTATACAGAGGTATACTACTTTCAAATCCTGCGTGAGGAAGGAGCTCTATAGCAGATAAATGACGGTATGTGTTAGCTTCTTCACCAGTCTGAGTGTGCCAGCATGCCTGCAGGAATGGCTGAATGTTGAACTGTCACTGCTTTGTTTCCTGTTCCAAAACTCAGGAATAGGGTATATGGCTCCAAGCTACTTAGTAGCTCATGTTGTGTTTTTGACTGAAGCAATAAAATTTTATCCTGGTTGGTAATGACTGACTCACACTGTCACTGTTCTGTGAGCCAGCTGTGATTTTGTATTGTGTTTGAAATTAGGAAAAGTATTTTTTCTTAGTTTCTGTTGCTGTTTTCTGTCTGTCCCATTATCTCTTTTTAAGTAATTTCTCAGGTACCTATAGCTAATGAATATTTACCAAGGAAGATTGTAGAGGCAGATTTTTCTGACTTATAGTGACTTGATTCTACTTTGATTTATACTGCTACATTCTTGAAAGCAATCATGTATTTTTGCCTCAATTAATACTGTACCAGCAATCTTGAAAAATCAGCATTGTGTCCACACATAATCACCATGGCCCTTTTCACA
The DNA here is from genome assembly GCF_017590135.1 of Pyrgilauda ruficollis. Taxonomy (NCBI): domain Eukaryota; kingdom Metazoa; phylum Chordata; class Aves; order Passeriformes; family Passeridae; genus Pyrgilauda; species Pyrgilauda ruficollis. The sequence continues at coordinate 18,136,593 of NW_024526599.1, read as the reverse complement.
TATCCACTCCATGAACATCCATTTGTACAGTTCAGTTGTACTGTGGATTTCAGTGTCAGAACTGGGGTGTACATATGCTGTAGCCGTGTTGTGAAACTGTTTGTCACACAGGGGACATGGACACTGCACTAGTAGACATTTCTCCTCTTACATAAAGGAAGAGTTTGTTCCTTTACAACTTAAGTGGTTTTCCTGTTTCCATGTAAAGGTTTTGCACAAGTTGTTCTGAAGGCTGTTGGCTCCCAGGGTTTTTTTTGCAGAGGGCAGGAGCAAAGAGATGTACACCATGACAAGCAAGGCCCCGTGGCCAGGGGTCTGCTCTGAGTGACCCTGTGAGGAGTCCAGCACATCTCATGCTCCTGAGCCAGGAGGGTTTGACTGTCATTCCCCTGCTGGTTTTAATTCTGAGGCACAATATTAAGCTGTGGCTTTTTGTTCAATACTATACACTAATACTGAAGCATTGTACTAATATGTGAGGGACAGAAGAGGAAATTTGATCTTCACAAAGCATCTGGTTTCTCCACATTACTAACGGGAAGTGTAAATGACTAATAAAGTAGCTTAAACTTTTTAAAATTTAATATTTCAGTAATCCAAGTCACTAGTCACATGAGGAAGTCATGACTTTAGTTTAATCTTATGTAACTTTATATCTTTGAAACTTTTGACTTTCAAAGATTCCTTTCTTCTTGTCTCATCTATTTTTAAAAATAGTTATTAGGAATACTTTGTCTTTTTGTCAAAACCCATATTGTTGTTTCATGTTAAGTATTATTTAAACTGTAAACTTTTCAAGATATGAAACAGCTCTTACAGGAAACTGGAAAAATGCTACACAGTCATGATGCTTCCCTAATAATTTCAGTGAAGGGTATGTGACCAAGTGGAAGAAAATGCAGTGACACAAAGGAATCCAGTATCTAATCAACAAACCTAATAAAATTATTTTGGTGATAGCAAGAGAGACTGGTAAAAGCATCAAGTATGCATACATCAACACCTTGTCAGATCTGAATTCAGGCACTAAATTAATTAATTCATATGCTGAGATGATGTAAACTGGGAACAAATGTACCATGCAGATTTATAAAGGGTTTTATAAATCTCCAGAGATGTTGTTCATTCTGTATAAAGTCATTCTCAAAAAAAATTGAATTATAGTACATCTACACTACCCATTTGGAGACAAGAAACCAGGTTAGTTTTCAGGGCATGGACTTGCCTACAGGCAACGTCACTGAGTTAATGTAGAGGCTGTTAGGTATTTACCCTGCTCTTCTTCCCACCTGGAAGTCCTGGATGTAACAAAAATTCTTACTGTAATCAAGTTTGCTTCAGTAGTAGGTCTGTATCAAATACCTGCTGCCTGTGCACTAAAGAATACAATATAAGCCTTGTATATATAAAATTCTTTCTGCCCTGCTGACACATTAGTTTGCTACTGCTCTTCACTTGAGCAACTGTTTCTTGTCTCTTATCACAAGTCAGAATCACAGAATTGTTAAGGTCAGAAAAGACCTCTGAGATCAAGCCCAGGCATTACAGTGATTTAACCAGCTGTTGGCTGGTGCAAAGCATTGCATAACTCATAATATTTCTTTAGATTTGTTGTAAACTTCTACTAATGGAAATGGAACCTTTAGCCGAGGCACGTGAAGGGATTTGGCAAAAGTACTGTGGGGTAGAATAGAGATAGATAGTTCTGTCTTTGCCATACATTGTGGAGTGAAAGTGGATTCTGCATAATTCTAAAAATCATTATTTTCCATTTATTTTATAAATTGAAAAGATAATAAAAATGGAATCATTTGAGATTTGAAATTGAACAGTTTCAACATTAAATTTCAGTCTGATGTCCAAAAAAGCACATAAATATACATAAAATACAAAAATCAGCTACAACTACATCCCACAGTTAGGTGCAGTACAACTACTATTAATTTTACTTTTTTTCCAAATATAAATGTAGAGTTCATTGTGCTTTGAAACACTGTGCTTTTCTATGGCAAATGTAGAACTCTGGTGAAGGAGATTAAGATACTTGGCATGCTTGCCATAGATTATACCCTACTGTGAATCTGCACTCTGACAAGCAATAAACAGCACATTGTGCTGTACATCACATATCTCTAAAATGCACTAATGCCATTACTCCACAGTGTAAAGAATGTTGTACCCTTATAATAAATAATGCAAATTTCTCCTTGGGGAGCGAGTGTACAAGCTGTGTGTGGTCCCTGCAGGGCGCACAGCCTGACTGGGCATTGGCAGGTACTGCTTTGCATACACTGCAGGGAGAACTGAAAATACACGTTTGTAGGGAACTGCCTGACAGAGCACAGAGGAGAGCTCTGCTTTGAATGTCTTGTGGAAGGATTATCTAGGAAATTTCTAACAAAGCCCTTTCAAAGTTGATTTCCAAAAAGGGATGCTAGAGACCAACTTATGAAGGGATTCAACTCCATCTAATGTATTGTTTGCTAAACTATTCATGTGCTCAGTAACTGTCATAGATTCTTAGGCCATGACTCTGATTTTATTGACTACTGAAGTAATGAATCTTAAGATTTTTTTACTGAAACAATTGATTTGAAGATGTTCTGAATATTGTGGATTTTCAAAATTTCTGATTAAAAGCTTTTAGGAGGTAACAGTTAATAGCTGAAAATAGTAGTTTGAAACTGAGTGAGGAAGGAAATTTATTTTGAAAAAGACATTAAAAACTAAAGCATGGATTCAGAACCTCATTTCTAGCCATTTCAACTATAAATTGCTGTCTTCTATAAACACTTCATTCTGTCAAGTGAGATTAAATTTTTCATTTAGCTAATTTTTAAAGTTTTTTATTTTTATACTTTCCTAGTACACAATAATTGAATACATATAGTGTAAAAGACAGCTTTAAAAAAATGAAAGGGGCTGTTGCTTACTGTTCGAAGGGACTTTTGCTTACCTCTTCTCTAAAGCAGAGAGGTGAGAAGTGTGTGATTACGCACACCTTCCTGACTCATCTTACAAAAGTAATTGGAAATTCCAGAACTTGGGCTTTTGATCCTAAACCTGACAAGAAGCTTAAAAACGTACCTGGATACAGTGGGAGGAGAACGTTCCAGTGAAACGCAAAAGCATTGAAGAACATGTGGACAAGCTGTTCCTTCTGGGGATTTGGTAGATACAACAACAGTGCATACATTAGAAATAAGTAGATGAACAGTCAGTGCTTTTCAGCATTTCTTTTAATTACTTTCATGAACACTTATCTGAACTTGTTTCATAAAATAAAAAATAAATGCATATCTTAAAGCATAGGTTAATAAACTTAATATGCTTTTGTTAAATAATGCACTGCAATTTGCAAGTTACACATTTTTTCTTGAGATTGACTATAAATATCAGCTAAATTATGCATTCATGTAAGTATGGTTTCCAAGATTTCATTTAACATCATATAGTACTGTGGATTAAATTGTTTTCTGAATATCAACAACTTCTTTATAAACTTCTGTGCTTTTTAATTAAACAAGATGAGAGATAAGAATTAACAGATGTAGGCTTCAGTGTCTAGTGGTGGATTTTAATGTACTGCAGTGTGGCAATTTCTTTAACATCTTTACTCAGTTCAACCAAAAGAAGGTATTGGACAGTCTCACCATGTGTCCTGGTTTTACCTAAGAGTGAGTTAATTTTCTCCCAGTATCTGCTACAGTGCTGTGTTTTAAATATAGGATGAGAATACTATTGATGACACACTGATGTCCTGGTTGCTAGGAGCAGTACTTACACAGAGTCAAGGACTTCTCAGCTCTTCAGCCCACCCCACCTGCAAGGAGGCTGGGTGTGCACAAGGAGTTGGGAGGGGACACGGCCAGGACAGCTGACCCAAGGGATATTCCACACCATGTGGCATATGCTCAGCATATAAACTAGGAGGAAAGTGGTTTGTTTCACCAGTTGCTCTAATTCTTAGTATGTCTCCATCTATTTTTTACACTTACTATGAAAATAGACTTGGGGAGTTAAGAACAGTGGAAGAAATAAAAAGATCCAGTGATAACTGCAGAGAGCATAGAGCACAGGGCAGTGAATCTCCCAAGCCAACCCTTGGCCAGTTTTCCTCTCCGTTCAATGGATAACTATTCCTGTTGCAGAACTACAATTTAGTAGTAAGTTAATTTCATATATAGAAGCTTTGATGTCATCTGCCCATATGGTATTTGGCTTTTAGTGCCTCAGTCTAATGAAGATCAATAATTTTCTGTGCTTTTTTTTTGGTGTCTTAGGTGAACTTTTTAGTACAGTGTCAATACAAAGAAGCAAGGAACAAAACTAGAGAGGGAGCTGGACATACCTGAATAAAGAGGAAATACTTTGCTGCATCTTTTAATATAAATAGGGTATTTGTTGAATGCTAATTGTGTGCTGTGAGGTGAGGATGCCTTTTGAATACTTAACCTACATATGAATTTATAACTCTTATTTTATAGAAGTAAATTTAATCTCTCATTATTTTAATATTAAAACATCTATCTAGTATGTATGAGTCTGAATAAAATTTAAGGTAGAATTAATGAATTTAGTGAATGGTATCTTTTTTCCAATTTTATATTTTTTACTTTTCACAGGAGACTCCGAAGTATGGTTGGAATGAATATTACTCTTGTGTGATGACTGTAACCAGTGAGCATCTCAGAGATCTATGGAAGCAATTTCGGAGACGAGATATGCTGAGATAAAGGAAGAAAGCAGGATTATCTGCACTGGCTAAAATTATTTATTCCCATGAATTCTTAATGAAGAACAAACTAACCCAGGTGAATGGTGAATCTTCCAGCTGCACTAGAAAACACAGGACTTCTTTTCCACTTAGTATAGTGATCATCAACTCTTAAAACTGCTTTTCAGTATGTATTCTATTTAATTGATGAACTAACTATGCCATGTGAGTGGGAGAAGCCTTCTTTCGTAAGAACACCTTTTGAATATTATTTTTTATTATTTTGAGATAAATTTGTCATTTAAAAGGAAACAAAAATAAGTCTTACACCTGGGCAGGAAGATGTTTGGAGTGAAGAGAAACTGCCTGCATCAGTTTAGACTGTGAATTCACTTTCAGATGAGCACTATTAAAAGTTTGTGCTAAACTGAAAATGAGACTACATTAAGTAGCATAACAATTACATATGAGTTGAATGGACAAATTAAACTCTTAGAGGGTGTTATTTTGCAAGGAGTAAAGCTGTTATGGTCATAATGTGAATGATAGGTATTTACCTAGGAAAAGTACTGTATGAACTACAATGTTCAGATTCTTCAAGTCTTATTATTATGTTTATGAATTTCTCCTTTAAAAAATAGTAGAGGTTTTAAGATGTCTTACAAGCAGTGTGTCAAAGAAAAGTCAAAATGTTCAAATTCATGTAGCACACACTTTGTAATATTTATTATAAATTTTATTGCCATACACTGGTATGTTTCTGGTAGAGTACAAATTCATGTGTTTCTTGTGAATAGTGCACTTTTACATGAAGTGGCACTGAGTAGAAATTATAGTTGTCTAATTTGCTACTCTGGAATGCCATATCTCAAAACTAGATAAATAGCTTGTGTTTGTGTCAAACAAAAAAACAAAACAAAACATGAATGCATGCACAATACAGAACAACACTAAGTAATATTATTTGAATATTACTTGTTTGCTATTCAGCAACAGCATATTTCCTTACTGCCTATTAACATTATTGTTAAGTAGTAGGAATTAAATCAAGAACACATATTTTTTACACCCTTCTTGAAAAGATTTACTGGATAATGAATAAATCTGTATCTGTTTAGGAAAAGACCGTGCCATGAAATAATTCCAGCTGAATACGCACACACTTGAACTAATATCAATAAATTGTCATCAGAAGCAGAAATATTTGGTAATCAGATAATCAAAACAGAACTAAAATAATGCTTTTAGATATCTTTCTAGTCCAAATCATGAAATAAAATGTTTTACAATTTTATTCAGTGCACATGTTGCTCAATTACCATCTTAAATATCATGTGAATAGATGTATGGTGTCTGTGTAACAGTGCACCTAAGTTTTGAAATGCTTAATTTATAGTAACATATATTTCTGGTAGAAAAATCAAAACAAAATGAGAAGGAAGCTTTTTTTAAGAAATTCCACACTGGGAATTGTAGAAAAAAATATGTGCTAAATGTGGCTTTTATCTGAAAAAAAACCAAAAAAAAAACAAAAAAAAAAACGGAGGCCAGTTCAGAAAACTGTATCATCAAAGGATGATACTTCAGTTAATATTTGTGATAAATAAATTCAAAATTTCCAGCTTGGTGTCCTTAAACTATTGACAGCAAGAAATAAATGAAATAAATTGAGATAAAGGTTCTTGGATTGACACAGCAGAACACAGATAAGCTGCCGTCCCTGTGTGATCCTTTAGGGAATCAGCAGTATTCAATGTATCGTCTCGGTACGCAAAACTGTCTCACTGCTTCTTGTCAGCATATGCAAAACCCAGTTTGCTACTACAGTGGTGAAGGATAAAGAAGAGAGGAGAAAACATTGGGAGTCACAGAAGGGGTTCCCATCCTTCCTTTTCATTCATGACTGCCACTCACAGTGACCTCCCCTGGGAGGATGCAGCTGTACCATCATCATTTGACTGCTCCACTGCCCTAGGCAATAGTGCACTTTGCTTTTATGGCTGGCTTGAAGCACTTCTAGCATTTTTCTATATATTTCCTATCTATAGATACTTAATATAAAATAGAATGTGAAAGTGTCAGATTAGTTTTTAAGACTATTTTTTCTTCATGTTTAATAATATTATTTAATATAAATATGAATATATACATATAATATTCTTGTTTATTTCAAAATAAATGCACTTGAAACTAATTTTCTTTGCAGTGTATATAATTCAAATTCTTTTGTCATAATAATCTTTTTTTGGTAACGTGAATGTGTAAGCACTTTGAAATAGAGCATCTTGCCATGACAAAAAAATAGACTTGTTTTCTTCTTTTAGTCATCTCTTTAGATAGCTTCACTTTTCAGCCACAGAATTCTGCCTAAAAGACCTGAAAATGAAAGGACAGGTGAAAGCAAGGCACAGTAATGGCACATGCCATCTGCTGTAGAGGCACCCCTTGGATAAGCAACAGTCACTGGGCTCAATAAAACCTTATTAAAAATCTGCAAAATTCCTGGCAGCACAGAAGATGTGTATGCTGCAACTAAATTGTGTGAAAAGTTGCATAAATTAAGTCTTTGTTTAAAAGCAGCTCTTGTTCTCCTCTGTAAGTTAAGAAAATTGTAATAATGCAAGTAAATATTCAGAGGATGCTTAGGAACCACCCACAGATGCCCAGACCAGCTCGGATAAAATGAGAACTAGCAAACCTCAGCTTTGGGTAGCCTTGGGATACTAAACTGCTTTTGCCTGAGCTGTGGTGAACCCCTAGCTCCTGGCAGAATATCCTGTGGTGCAGGCTGCTCCCTGATAATCTGCTGGTGTTTCAGATCCCAGTGGCAGTTTCCCTCCTTGCACATTTTAGCAGTAAGTGGATACAGACTCCTTCCACTGTAGATTCTGGCTTTGTATGACATAGATTATCAGCCTGAAGGGACAAAAACCCAAACTATTGAACAGTGACTTTCAGCATTTTGTTAGTCACACTGCCTGGTTTCTGTAGTTATCTGATCTCTTCTTTTCCACCTAAACATCAGGATATAAATGCATTGAAATAAAGGGGGGAAAAATTATACAGGAATTTTTCACTTTGATGCAACATTGTGTGATATGATCATTGCCTAATGATGTGTCTTGCCATCTTGTCCTACTGAGGATATAGTCAAGACAGTGTCTAGGAAAAGAACTTGAGACTCATTCTTGCAGAAGGAAAAGAATCAGACCAAAAGTACACTATTCAAAAATGGATCTGGAACTAATTTGTAGCAATACCAAGTCTGAATTCCCCTTAAAAGCAAGCCAAAACTTATATGAATATTTTTAATATGTGTGAGGTCTGAATGCACAGTATTCTTCCCTATATCTAAGAATCCATGAAAGCATTTGGCACCCTTAACCTGTCAGCAGACAGTGCCCTTGGATATATTGCATTTATTTTCTTACATATAAAATTTAATACAAGGGGTGTGCTTTAATCTTGAATGGGTAATGTTAATTTTCACCACTAGTTTGACTTCCAAATTCCTCCCACAGATGAACATTATAATTAGCTAGTAGCATTCTATAAAAATACTAGTACCCACTTGAATTTTTTAATTAAAATATGTAATTTTATACATACAGATATACATAGAAAAAACAATTTATTACTTGTGGATTTTTTTAACTCTAACCCTGATTCAGAAGCTATAACCTAGATTCAAAAGAGTAAAAATAAACTTTCAGGTATTCTAATCTCTGCAATAAAATGCTGAGTCTGAAGTTAGTTACGTAGGCTTTACAAAAAATGTCCTTACACTTGGAAACTGTGTGACAAAACCCACTACAAGGAGCAACAATGAATACAGAAGTCTCTGCTCTTTCAGGTAGATGCCCTAAGAGGCTGCTGGAGCATCTACTTTCTCTGTGCTATGACCCTTGCAACCTCTTTGTATCATTTCATGAAGATAGTGGACAAACTACCAAAACTGGCTTGCAGTTTGGCAGTTAAAGCATTTCCATGGGAAGTGGAAAGAAAGAAAATGTGGCTGTTGCTGCATTTTGGGCAGACGTATTCTAAGGATCCCAGCAACAAAAAGCACGAACATAGGCAGGTATTTAATCCTTGGACAACAGCCAAACCTAGATATATGACCAAGGCATGGAGTGGCTCAAGTCTGTCAAGGCATTTCAGGGCATAAGCTGTAAAAGTAAGTTTTAAACTACCCTGTCTGGAAGAATTGGGGGGGGGGGAGAGAGAGAAGAAAAAGGAGGTTATGAGATTGCTCATTTTAAATTTAGATGTCTGGTTTTGGAGTCAACCATTAAATCACATAACTTCTACTCCAAAGGGCAGAAAGCACTGGAATGGTGCACACAGCATGGGATAAGGTTTCTCACATACGGCTCTTGAAGGGTTTTCTGCTGCAGGGGTTTTGATTTTTGCCTAAGCAGAGACCTGCTTTAAGGCACTGTACAGGGCTCCATTGCACAAGAGCTAGTACTGATTTGAACTGGTTTCGTTTTTTCCCATGTTTCCCACCTGAAGTGACAAATGCAAAAGCAGCAAGGGAATGAAAATTCCCAGATGAATGCATCTGGGGAAAAAAAAACAAAACAACAATGCAATGAAAAAAAATTACCACTGTAAGTGACAGAAGAGTGGGTGGATAATAAGCCCAAATAGGACTTGAAAAAACTTCCCTGAAGGCAGACTCTGACAAATATAGTATTGTATCAATACAGAGGTAGAAATCAAGATTTGAGGAAGGAATTGGAAAGGAGCTAAATGGGCCTCTCCTGTGGGGAACCAGGAAAATTGCCACAAAAATTTAAGAAAGAAAAACATACAACAGTAGGTTTGGGCACATAAACAGTTGCAAATAATTAAGTACCAAGCCGGGATGAGATGGTGAGCAAGGAGCTGAACGCATCTGGGCCAGCCCTTCAATTAAAATACATTTGACAGCTAGCCGAGACTGGGGAGGCTACTTAACAGCTTGTTTTCATGTAGCCAGGAGCTACGAACTATACACAGATGGTCCCTAACTCCAGCTGGGATACAAGATACATTGTCCAGGTGATGTCTTACACCAGAAATGTTAGAGATTTCTTTTCCTGTGTTTCATAAGTGTGGTCCCACACCCAAACATTCTGGAGAGATGCAAGCGGCACAGTCACTGTCAGGAAGGCCAGGAGCATCCCTGCAGGGCTGCTGGTTCACCCAGTGAGAGCTGAGTGCCTGTCTGTCTGTGTGTATTCTTGCTTCTAGCAATCTGCTGCTCTGTGTATTGCACTTGTGTAGGAGTAAATATGTGTTTTCCTGTCCTACTCTCCCTCCTCCTCCACTGAATACATGGGACCTGGTGGGGGAGAAAGTATTCCTTTCTATCAGATTGCTTACAGACAGGAGAAGAGCCCCCTAGACTTGCAAAGGAGTAGTTTTTAATTAAAGAAGTAGTTTTTAATTAGGACTGCATGCTAAGGGTGTCAAGATGCCTTCCTTCAGAAAGAGGCACAGTTTTCACTCCCCATTCTGTATCTGAACCCAGCTGGAATCCACCTGTCAGAGCAAATGGAAGGAGAGAGTACCTGCTTCATTAATGTCAACTAATCAAGGACCTTATCAAGTGGAATGGCAAAGGGAGGAAGCCAAACACAGAGATGTACAATGTACCTGAACAACACTCACAGAGACAACAACAGGGACAGCCCTGGTCAGCTAGAGTACTTGGCAAGGGTATGTGGAGAGGGAGGATGCTTGTTTCAGACTGCAGTGAGCACCAAGCTCGACAGCTGGTGATTTGGGACCATGGGGCAGGTAAGAAGGTCTAGGATCTGGGCAGGGCTATCAGAACACCAGAGAGGCCATGCCTGTACTTGGGGATCTGCAACAATGCATGTGCTTGTGAGGGTAGAGGAGGGAGGCATGTGTATTTTCACTAGTGACCCTCAGCCTTGCCAGCCAAAGGGGACAAGGGGAAAGGCTGTTTGTTGGTACTTGCGAGAGCCCTGGGCAGAGGTGCTGTTGAAGTTGCTGCTGGTTGAGCAGGAAAGCAGCAGCCACTTTCACCAGCCTGGGACAGAGACACCAGGCCCCCACACTGGGGTCCAGCAGGGAGGAGGATGCCCAGCCCCAGAGCTATGGGTGGCAACCCCTTCCTTTAACATCCCTTTGCACAAGTGGGTACAGAGAATAGTCAGAAGCAGCAATGTTAGAAATACCCAAATGTCTGCCAGGAGAGACACATTTTAAAAAATCTACCAGCAATAATTTGCATATACCTTGCCTGAGGGGAAAGCCTGAGTGGTACCACTTATGACAAGAACATTTTATTTCAATTTGCCAAACACTCAAGCTGCCTCCTCAAACCCCAGCTTCCTTCAGCCCCGCTCCTGACAAGAAAATTACCTTCATTTCCTCTCTCTTTCTTTCGAACATGTCATACAAGCAGCAATAAACTGTGCCCCAAGAAACCTCTCTCACTGCAGAGACGAAGCCCAAGTACACTGATTCGGGAAACCTCTCCATTAATACCCAATGGCTTGGACTGTCCCAAGACTTACTTCTGCCGTAACACAATGCTCCTTTGAATATGCTTGTTCTTGAGTTTTCCTGCTGTTACCTAAAATTTCTGCAAGTCATACCCAGAGGGAGGAAGAGGAGGAAAAGCACGGTGGAAAGGATGTGTCGTGACCCAGCTGGAGAGTGCTGAGAGTCAGGGAAGGAATGGAAAGTAACTGTGGACATGAAGCAGGGCTAGAAAGCCCGTGTCCATGGGGAAAAGACACAAGGAGAGGAGAGAGGGATTCATTACAGCTCTCTGACCAAAGGATGCTCCAAGGTAATTCAGAGTATTAGTCAGGGCAAGCTGTTTTGTTCCATCTAAATTGAAGTGAAGTTTGCCTGTTTATTTCACTAATTTTGAACCATATAACCATGATTTTGGAGCTATGGTAAAGCATACACTATAGTAATTATTCATGTAATTACTAGCACATGAAATAAGAGAATTCTGATTACTGTGAATGTTGAGCAGTGAGCAGAGGGTGGTAGTGGCCATGGAAAAGGTAGAATGCTGAACTACACCAGCCCATTTCCATGAAGGGATAATGAAAAGCTTCTGAACAGAATTGGTATGATATAATTTAAGGTCTTTGTAACTCGTCATCTTTTTATTCCCACACTTCTGGCAAACTACCACCTCTCTATATGCATCATATTTTATAATAACTATGATTCCAAAGAATAAATGACTATGTTATGAAGTTTTCTCTAGTGTTTACTGTGTTTCCCTGGCGTGTGTTGTTAATAAGCCCCATGTCACATACAGCATTTTAAAATGGTTTACAGGAAAAACCTTTTCGTAGCACCTAAGACAATGCAAAACCTACTTCATCCTTACAGTATACACAGCATCTAGCTGCAAACTTCTCAAGGTACAGACATGTCTCCCTGGAAACACAGACTACAACAGACGCATTATCCTTGATACCTGAGAAAGGTCACTGTCACGTATTTCCAAATAAGTGCAAAAAGCCATCAAATGAATTTAATTGCCTTCATTTCCTTTAACTTTTGCCAGCAGAGCATGGGGCTTGCCTTCAGGCAGTGGCAATCTTATTCCTTCTGCTTTTAAAATCTGTGTTGAATAATCACAGATGTTTTCATTAAAACATAGTAAAGCAAAATCCCTTGACTGTTCTGTTAAAATGCTGGCTTCAGCAATGACTTGGACAATTAATTAAGGTAAAATAAAATGCTTTTATTGTCTACATCATATTGGTTTCAGTCTCTTTACTCTTGTTTTGAGAAATATAGCATGCAGGAATATAAAATCTAGCTTTTCAGCACCATTCACTGTATCTTCACCTTTAAATGTATAATACAAAATTCCCCATTATGCAGAGTCTTTTTTTTAATTATTATGTTTCTATCGTTTGGTAGCATATTTCTTTTTTCACTGTATCTTCACCTTTAAATGTATAATACAAAATTCCCCATTATGCAGAGGCTTTTTTTAATTATTATGTTTCTATCTTTTGGTAGCATATTTCTTTCATTTCTCTACTCTAATAACCATACATTGAGGAAATGGTTTTGCTGAGCCCTTCAGAATGATATACAAGTCTTTTTCCTGAACAGGCAAGGATGATTTACTGCCATGGGAGTAATATGGATGATATATATGATATATATCTGATATATATCTATATATCATCCCTCTCAATACATTATCCTTTGTTGGTCATTCACTCAGTTCAGTGTGGCTAACTGAAATCACTCAGTTTGATCTTACAGTAAGAGGGGTGCATGATTTTGCATCAAATAAAAACACTGCAGCCATATGGTCAACTTCTTTTTTTGTGTCTCTTCAACAAACATACTACAGCTACTCCATTTCCTACTCTGAACCTGCCAGCAACACCTGCCATTGGTTCTATCTTATTTTCTCCAATATTTTTTTCCTCTCTCGCAGCCTTTTTTTCAATGGCACTTGAAAAACTTCCAGATAGAGATTACTTATCTTCATGTGTAGTCTCTTGCATGAGATATTAGACAAGTTTTTTTCAAAGTCCAAACCCATTTTAATCAACCAGCCACTTCCCACCTACTGCACCGCTGATGCTCTGAGAGATTCCAGCAGACTGCAGCAATACTACAGGCCGTGCTCGACATTACTGGTTTTGCAGTGATAATTCACCAACGATTAGGGTGCACACAACCTAACGCAGGCTGGGTTCGATGTTATAGTTCACAAGCGTTTCATGACGATGAGTATAAAGTAAAGCCTTTCTGGGAAGGGTGAGTCAGCACAACCTTCCGCCACCTTCCCCTGCACGAACAGCTGCCAAAAGCCACAAGGCAGCCATGCCTGCCCACCGCGGCCGCCCACCGCCTCCTGCCCGCCGAGGCACGGCAGCGCGCAGCACTTGCTCCCTGTACTCCGACGCGTTACTTGCAAACCAGGCAGCGCTTTTTGTAACCGGGTGTTTTAAAGCGCTAGAAGGGCGCTCTCAAGCGTCGCCATCCCGGTTTAGGAGGGGGACGATGAGGGAAGCGGCGTCGAGCACAGGGCGCCTCCCGCCCCAGCGCCCCAGCACGTGGCGGCCGCCCCAGGCCGGAGCCGCGCCCTGCGCCGGGCGGGGCCGCTGCGCCGAACCTGGCGGCCGTGCCCCTGCCCCCGGCCCGGCAGAGATAACCGGACCCCGAGAGGACGCCACGGGCTGTGGGGCGGTTCGTCCCCCGCCGCCCTGCCCTGCCCTGCCCAGCCCAGCCCGGGGGGAGCGGCGGGCGGGCGGTGGGAGGAGCGGCCGTGCCGGGAGGGTGGGGCCGGGGCGGGCTCCGGCGGGGAGCGCGGCCGGGGCCCGGGCCCCCGGAGCGAGCGGCCGGGATGCGGTGCGGGAAGATGGCGGCACCGCCGCCGCCGGCAGCCGGGGCGCCGGGCGCTTGGGGCGGCGTGCGGCGGCGCTGCCAGCGGCTGCTCTACTGGGTGCCGGTGCTCTTCATCTCCAGCATCCTCTGCTGGTCCTACTACGCCTATGTCACCCAGCTCTGCCTGCGTGAGTGCCGCCGCGGCGGCGGGGGGCGGGCGGGACGCGGGTGGGCGCCGCCGCCCCGGCCGGGGGAGCGCAGCCGGGCGGGCACGGGCACGGGCGGCCGCCCCTGTTGTTTGTCGCGCCGGGGCCGCCCCCAGCTGCTGCTGCTGCAGCTGCCGCCGCCACGCCCGGACCGTGTCCGAGGCTGGGCTGGGTGGACCGGACCGGACCCCCCGCGCCCCGGCCCCCTGGGCGGGAGAGGGACATCCGCGCTGCCCGGTATCTCCCGGGACCATCGCGCTTGGTTCCCACTGCCACGCCGGGAGGGAGCCGGGCGCACGGGGCTTTCCACAGGCGTGAGTTTCCCTCTGTGGAGTGCGCAGAGCGTGGCCGGTCCCAGCCCCGGACACGGGAAGCGGGGCTGGCCGTGCCGCTGGCTGAGCAGAGTTCGCCGTCCCTTCGACACGCACACACATGCACACACACACATGTACGGAGCCGTATGGGGGCGGACGTGGAAGCAGGAATAGGTAACAGGAAATCCGCGAGTATCCCTGTGCCACCCTTCAGTCGTCTAGAAAATGCCCAGCTGTCGCAACTTCTTGATCCCTTCTTTGTCATCGGCAGCCTGCCAGCACATTGGGAAGCGATCCTGACCGCGCTCCTTGGCGCCTGACCCTTAGCGTCGGGCGGCTCGTTCAGTGCGCACTGGAGGCTGGGTGTGATGTGAGCGTTTGTGTGAATTAGAGCAGCCGAGCCAGAAGGGTTTGTTAAATGAGCAGCTCACCAGCCTCCCTTGGTTTGGAAGGATTTTTTTTGATTTTGGTTCTGTTTCAGTTTATCTTGTAGAAAATCATTGAATCTGATTTTTAGAGGCTGATGTGTGGCATACTGATGTTTCAGTAACAATGTTAGCATAATGGCACATGGGAATATAAATTAGATGTACTTAGTTTTCAGCTGTTTGTGTTGAAAATCTCATCAGACTAGTACCTAATTTTTAATTTTATCTTTTTTAAATTGCATACAGAAGACTGATAGGATTTTTGTCCTATGAATGCTTGGCTGAGCAGTTGAGGGATTAAGCAAAAAGTGATTGCCAGGCCTAGCACCTCTGGTTTTTGTATCAAGACTTGCTGTAATTCCTATATTGGAGGTTAGGCTTTTTGCATTTTTTCTTTGCTAACACCATTCAAACGTGTTCATTTTAAACAACACTCTTCAATAAAGTTGCTGTGCCCTCATGAGAGGAACAATGAAGCGTCTACCTCCAGCACAAGGAAGCAAATTGTCTGTAGGGTTCTGGGAATTGACTGAGTAAGCCTGGAAAGGAGAGCTGTAAGCTGACACGAGGAGGGCAGGGATGTTCCAGGGAAAAGCCACTCTGTAGTTCATGTTCTAATGTATGCAGCCTTGAGGTACGTACAGTAGGCTTGCTGTGGGCACTACTGCTTCAGTATTCTACTGTATTTTTTATTTTGCATAACTGTGCAACAGGGAAAGATTGGGTTTTAGCTTACCTGAAAGTAGGTAGCTCTTAAGGAGATGACGTGCTTGAAACTTGCTTCAGACTATAAACTCTGGTTCACTGATTCCTGAAAACCCCTCAGAGCAAAAGGCCTGCAATGGGAGGGGGAGGAAGTGAAATCCTGGGGCTCAGCTAAAGCATATTTTAACTGAATTCCTTTCAATGGACAAGGGTGATTTGTTTGTTTGTTTATTTCCCACCCACTCCCACATGTTCCAGTGGGAGCTGGCTCACCAGGTTTTTAATTCAGCGTAATAGTCATCCACGATCGCCAGTAATTCCATCTTTTATCTATATATGGATGTTTCCCCTCATTTTTGGCATATTAAAATAAAATAAGCTTATGTTTTGTCTTACTAATGAATATTTAGTGTAAACAACAGAAGGAATAACTAACAACTCTGGGAATGAGAGCCAACGGCAGGAATAGACTGTAAGCATTTCAATGCTTTGAAGCCAGCCTGTCTATTCAGTGCTTCTTTTATTCCTGCAGCTCTGAATGCTAAAGAGGACGTATATAGCTGGGGTTTTTTTTGCAGCTTGCTGTCATTGAGGCTGGCAACATACAGGGAACTGTGTTAACTGTTGTGCGATAGGACCTAGCAAGGACTGCGCTGTTGCAATAATGTAAGTGGTCTCTTTGAGCTTCTGATGATGAGAAAGTGTTTCAAATGTAGTATTTTGAATGGGTTTATGGTTTTTTTGGTTAGAGTTTATTTGTTGGGGTTGTTTTTTATTTCATCCAAGCATTACAGGAGGGATTTTTTTTCTTTTTTTAAGAAATCTACTAAGCTGATTCCTTATATACCTAAAGCTGAGTAGTTACATTACTGAGTAGCATTTTAGAAACAAAAAGGGGTCTTAGAAAAATGAATCCACTGGTTTTAACACTAGTATTGCCATGTCTAGAGTTCTGTCTCTTTTTTGAGTGGATTCAGGTAAGTGCTCGTGCAGCTTTAACCTTTAACAAGAAGGAGAAAGGTGTTGAACACTAGCAAACAGTTCTTTCTGCTGGATGTAGAATGAATACTGCAATTAAATGTGTATGAGAGTTGGTCTTAAAACACTCAACTAAAAATTGCTTACCCCTAATCCAATGCAATTCTCTTGATTTTGCCAGTACTGTCATCTCACAAGCCCTGTCTAGTAATAGTACTTCTTTTTTCACCCCGAATAACTTTGTGTTTAAACTTACTGTGTCTTTAATTATTCCTTACCTTAAAAAATTTGGAGTGTATTTATGAGAGCCTAACAGATACAGATTTGTTGCTCTTTCTCTAAAAAGGATGGGGAAATACAGGCAGTGCACAGTGACTACAGTGAACTTTGATAGCTCAAGCTGCTGAAATTTCAACCTAGGATACATGGAACAACAGTAACAGGAAGTGCAAATGAAATACTTCACCCCAGCACCTCTATCCATGTGTTTATACTCAGAAAATACACATTGGGTTCACTGTTTATGAAAACCTGAAAATGGAAATTCAGTGTTTATTAAAATCTTTGCATACTTCAAATGCAAACAAAAAAATTATTCTTACATTTCGCTTCTTAGATACATCTCTAATTCATGTTAGTAGAACCATAAGGGACTTGGAGGAGTTATCCATTCCATGCTTTAGGTAAGGCAGAACAGTAGTTACTTGCAGTTTCTGACAGCTGTTTGTCAGAAATGTTCTTTAAAAATGCAGATACTGATATCCTTTTGTTTTGTTTTGTTTTCCTACCTACTCATGATTTGGAGGTGCATGTAACAAGGAAAATGTAAAAAATCCAACAGTGTTGTGACAGATGTTTTTAGGAAAAAATAATAGTTTAGCTGATGAAAGGGTTATCCTGTAGATACCCTGTAATGGATGTTTTGTTCAGTTTTGATCCATTTTTACATGGCACTAATTTTAATTCACAGGATAATGCTTGCTTGTTCAGGGAATCCTGTCAGAAAATGCAGCTTGAATTTGTAATTTTGAAGAAAAAAAATAGATTTACTGTGGAACAAACGAGCAATAAGCATTTTGTAACTACTCCAGTGAAGGGAAAGGGAGGAAATATTGCCACCTGGTGAGTGATTTGCCTGTTTTGGAAAAGAATAAATGACTTGAGCATAGCTGAAGAGGGGGTACAACAAGACATTCACAGTACTGTCAATAATGCTCATAAGTCGCATCATTGTTTTTAGTATAGAACATGTGACTTTTATCTGTCCACAGCTACTTTCAGAATGGAACAGAAAGCATGGAATGACATCCAGCTGCTAAAGATGTTAATGATCATGAAAGATTTTTGCTGGAGGATCAGATTGATTAGTGCTGAATTGAGGTTTTTGACCCTGTGAACCATCAGGGGAATGGAATTATAACAGGATATAAAGCTGCTTAATTCATCACAGTTTAGAGGCAGAATTAATACATGCCCTATGGGCTTGGCACAGTGTCTGCAGGGCATCAGAAGTGGCAGAAAATAAGGAGATGGAACCTGATAGGGTGGGGAGGAAAAAAAGCTAAAAAGAGAAAAAGAGATAGACCCAGGATTTGGTCAGCTGGATTCGAGCTCTTTGCTCAGTATGTTCTCTAGATTAAAGGATTTATGGTTCTTGCAGCTTATGTCTTGTAACCATTTAGAGCTTAGGTTTGGCTATAGAAATACAAGTACTTTGTAACATTGCAGTTGGCTGTTGTCACATACTGGTTAAATGCCTTGTCTGCGCATTAGCTGCTAAAGTATAAAAGTACTTTGGTCCAAGAAAGTTTGCATTTTTATTCCATATTTTGGAAATACTTTTGGAAATACTACCCTTCCCCCCCCCCGACATCTGTGGTTACTTTGAGAAGAGTTTCAGAACTGGGGGCTGAAGTAGAATTGGCTTCTGGATTATAGCCAGCAGTGCTCCTGTGCATTTCCCAAATTTCATTTGAATGCTTTCTCGGACTTTTGGAGGCAGCTGCCATTCCACAGCTCTGGAACAGAACTGATGTCTTTTTAAGCATGGCTGGTTATCTCTCCATGTAGTGCCCAGTGTATTATCTGTGGGTTTTGTGCCTTGAAATGTAAACCATGGCTTGAAGTTGAAAACATAATGTCTATGGTGAAGATATAGTTACTGGACAAGATTGTGTTTTCAGGTAAAGGTTTAACACTGCTTGATACATAACTTTTAAGAGTTATTCTTGTCAGGGTGCAGTTTTTGTTTACTGAAAAGTGTCTGGCAATACTGGCAACACAAGTGTCTACAACTTTGGTAGACCTGGACACTTTTCATTCTTCAGTCTGTCTTTGTGACTTGGAAGGTAAATGGGAAGTTTGTTAAGAAGAAAGCTTTAAGTCAGTTCTTAGTCATACCCTATACAAAAGCAGTGGTTTTGTGACCTTACATGCAAAGGTACCAAATAGCAGCTGCTGCTGGACAGGTGGACAGTGGTGCACTTTGACGGGCACGGGGTTAAAATGAATCTTCTGAAACATTTGCAAATACCATCAACTGCAAATGTATGGGTTGTTGATGACTACCTATGCCAACCTTAAATATCCTGGAAATATTTCTGTTACTTTTGTCCTGAAACCAAGCACTGGAGGCACCTTGTCTCTCTGAATCAATGCAATTCACTGCTCTGTCTAGCAGAGAGGTAGGTTTTTATTGCAAGCACTGATATTTTTACTAAAGGACTATTGCAGGCAATGACAGAACACTTGTCAAAACTATAAAATACTTTTATGTGTGCACAGAGCTGAGTAAAACTGCATCTATAGATGAGTGTTTTACAGCTTCAAATATGCTATAAAGATAAAATGTGTACTTAGTTTTGTGAATCAGATCCAAGACTGATTCTTCATGAAAGTTTGAGAGAACCAGCTATTTATAGATGTGGCTGCAGAGTCTCTGCATCAGATATATCTTGTTTTCCCATTCCAGTGATTTAAATATTTTAAAAGTGTACATAAAATATGATAGCAAAATTTTGTATATTAAAAAATTAATTGCTTTCTCCCATTTTCTTTTTTTTTGTTTTTTTACTATTTTTAAATCTAGCCATTACATTTACAGTTCAGAAACTTTGATGTTGAGTTTAGAAGTCAAGCAAAATTTGACATTACAAAACCAATGCACATTTTGATATGAAATCTATCTTTCAAAATCTTTTGGGGTTTGTACTAGCAATGTGTCTTACCATGTCTCTAGCTATGTGGAGATGGACATCTACCTAGTTATTACATGGTTGAGTGAGAATTAAGATTTCTAGAGAAAATAAGTGGAAATTGAAGAAGTAGGAAATCCACTTGGTCTGACCCAGTGTGCAAGGTGTCTAGTGATGTGATTTCTCTTCCTAACAAACTAGTTAGGTGATGGAAACTATCCTGGACTTTTTAAGATCTTTTGAAACACAGCATTCTGTCATCTTCGCAGTTGTTCTCTGCAAGCGCAGGCTGCTTAGTGGCATTGACTATTGAATGTGCTGTTCCTGTTTCTGGCTGCTTGGGGCAAGCAGGGAGCAATGTTTCTGGCTCAGGAAATTGGCATCTCCATTGGCTGAAATCCTGTGTCTGTCCCAGCCTGGTCCCTAATTCTGATGAGCACCATCTGCGAGCTGCGTAATGAGCCAGAGAGGCTCTAATGATGTGACAGTCTGCTGGTACTGAACTGTAAATGGCATCCTGATGCTTTAGCAGTGCAAGGGTGATTCTTAATGAAATTGGCCCCTGCAGTATCTCAGGCAAACAAAGCTGTAACTTTTTAATGATTTCCTGAAGACAGGTCATGTTTTTATAATTATTTCCATCTCTGAGTATACAAGAGTATCATTCCATTTTGGTCTCAAAGGGATTTACCCTGTTTTCTCCCAGAAATTGCTTAGCAGTTGGGATTGCCATGTCCTTTGTGTTTATTTTAGTCATCATAGACATAAATGCTTTTTACCCGTATTATTTCTGCGCTGTTTAACTATCAGCAAATGCATTTGCAGCATTTCAGCTGATATTTATTAATGACAGAATGCACAGTCTGACCTACTTTTCACCACACTGAGTGTAACCCCTTGAAACAGAAATGAGAAAACTGCCTGAAATACTGATACAAATGATTCTACTAAAAAATAAAAAATTTAGTTTAAGTAAACATATCATGTGCTATTCAGAAGGCAGGAAAAATAGCAAACATTTATTTGATCAAATCCAAAATTAGAGGATTTTTTCATATTAGAAAATAATTTTGCATGTTCTTAAATAGTAAAAGTGTGATCTTCGGGTAAACATCTTGTAGTTACTCTAAGAGTCTTTGTATCATGGTCATTCAACAAACAGAGAAAGTTTAAATCTTTAGGAGGAATTTAGGAGAGAGTTTGATTTCTAAGAGCCATTTTTTTCCCTGTTGGTCAGTTTTGCCACATTGGTGCAAAACAAAAGGTTCTCCCACTCCCTCCCCCAAAAAAGAAAACAGCAACCAAACCAAAAAAACCCCAACCAACCAAAAAAACCCCACACCTTCATTTCCTCTCTGGTGCTGTTGTATTGCAGATGCTTGTCCCTTACTTTCCCACGCGCTGTTCTTCCTCCGGGGAGCCTTTGTCAGAGGTAATTTAAAAAGGCATAAGCAGAAGAACTGGTACTTCATTTCATGCAGGTTATTGGATATCTTGCACAGTTCCTTTCTGTCACTATCTGTGGGAATGCTTGTTGCATTGGGCAGTGCAGCCAATCTCCTTGTAAACACCAGTTGTAATATGTGTGGAGAAAAATGATGGTAAGATTGAAGGTACTGGCATCTCTTTTCAGCCTTGTTCCTTGTCTGGTCTCTTACAGTGGTTGCAGCTCAGGAGGGTATGAAATAACTTGGGATTTATACTCAGTGGTAAAAGAAATTTAAATGACAAGATACATATATTAAAAATAAACCAAAACCCAGAAACATGTTCTCACCTTCCTGGGGTTAACTGGACATCTTGGCACTTGTGTTTTAGCCTTCCTGGTCCTGACTGTCAGGAGCATTTGGGTTCCAAGCTAGATACTGCAACTGCAAAAGCTGAGAAGACAGTCCTCTGTGCAGGTGTAGAGTCTGAGGAGTGCATTTCCTTCTGGAGGTGGACAGAAATTTTCAAAAGCTTTAGGTTTGCTGTCTGGTAGAAATTACTAAATTTGGATTTGTCTGTCCTTTACTTAGAGGCATTGTGGAAAATTTAGATATCTCAGACACATTAGTAAATACATTTTATCCAAAGATACGGGGTAGAAAAAAAGATTACAATTGCTTTCACAGCAGTGTTCTGTGGCATTTCCTTGCAAGGAGAGAAAAATACCACAAATTACTGTGAAGGTTGGTTAAATAGATTTTGTTTTGAAACTGGTGATTCTGCAAAGTGTGCTTGGCTGTGACTTTTTAATTAGCAGAGAGTAGTTACTCCAAGAAGACTGGCAAAATTTCTGCATACTTTGCTGACCGTTCCAAGTGGAGAAAGAAAATCAGAATTTGAATAGTGGCTAATTTGTCTTAATTTGAGAACTCCATCACTTTTAAATTGCATGTCAGCTCTGAAGATGTCTTTTGTTTTGTAAACAGTCATCTGGTGGATGACTGTTTTCTTACAATGGTACAATTCTTTTGCGTTATTGTAGGGGAGCATGTCTGTGTCTCAGAGTCAAAGATATATACATGTTCCTTCAGCTCTTCTCTCGCAGTTTTCTAGGTGGTTACGCAGCTTATCCAATTCTAAAGAATTCAGAAAACTGAGGGCAGAATATAGTTTACTTTATAGTGGGTTATGCAACTTCTGTGGTTTCTTTCTGATTTTTTGAGGAGCTTTATAAGCATGGTTGCTTACTGCTTTCCCTCAGGTAAGGTTGGTGCTTGTTTTGCTGGATCTATAGTCAAATCTCCATTTTAATAGACCTATTTTATAATTGCAGAATTGTGAAATAATTCATTTTTGAGAGGACCTCAGCTCATCTAGTCCAACCTCTTGATAAAATCAGGGCTAGGTGTGAGGTCACACCAGGTTCTTCAGGGTTTTATTGGCTTGAGTCTTGAAAAACTTCACTGGTGGAGGCTGTGCAACATATCTGGACAGCTTCCTCTGCTGGTGAATGGTTCTCATGGTGGGAATGTTTTTCCTTCTATCAAATCTGATCCTTTAATTTCAGCTTACAATTACTGGGTCTTGTCTCTGTGCCAGTATGAAGAGCCCAGTTCCTCAGTGCCTCCCTGGAGGTCCTTGGAGGCCCTCCCAAAACCGTATCTTCTCCAGGGCTGACAAGCCCTGGCTGCACAGCCTCACTTTAGAGGATGAGTCCCTGTCACCTTCTCCTGGACGTGTCTCCTTGTTGTGTTGGGGGGCCCAAATCCCCGCAGTGTCCTGGTGTGGTCTGACGAATGCTGCGCGGGGGGGGATAAACCCTTCCCTTGGCTGACCAGCCGTGCCCCTGCTGAGCCACCATGTGGCTGGTGGCCCTTTCTGCTGCCCACCAGCAACTCCATGGCTTCTTCCCGAGTGCTGCTCCAGCCCAGCAGTCCCCAGGCTGTGTTGTTGCAGGGGGTTGCTTCTTTACAGATGCAGGACTTTGCCCTCATTAATTCCATAAGGGCCCCCCTGGTTCATTCCCCCAGCCTGTCGTGGTCCCTCTGAATGGAAGTCCTGCACGTACCAGCTGCTGTCCCCAGGGTGGTGTCATTTGCAAACTTGTAAGTGTTCACTCTTCCAGAGCATTAGTTAAGGTGTTGAGCAGCACTGGGGCCATGGCCCACCCTTGCAATGTGCAGGATGTATTTAAATGGTGGCTTTAACTCAATCACCAAGCCTGTGTTTAATCCATCAGTCAGAGGGCATGGCTCTTTGGCTTTTCCGTGGGAGTTGCCTTGTGCCTGCTGCTTGAAGACCAGCCTGGTGCAATCATTTTTATTAGGAAAACAAGAGTGGATGAGAGCTTTGTATATCTGCTGTCCTGTTACAAGCACCAGTGTATGCCAGCTTGTAGACTGCTTAACTGGTTTGGATAAATGTGTGGTGGAGTGGTTTGGGTGAAGAGAGGTTTTGATCTCTCTGAGATACCTGTTGTGGGATGGCTACTTTTAAATAATGTGACCAAGACAGGAAAATGCAGTTACTGATATGTGATATCTGTGTGCTCCCTTCTACGCCTGTCGCCCTGGTTTTTTGAGTTTTTCTAAGCCTTCTGATGTTTACATTCTTGTAATGAACTTTTTCACAGACTTTATGTTAATAATTAATTGGTTTGCATTCTTTTATGGAGGAGGAGAAACTTGATGGACTGTTGGTTTGTCCAGTGTCATTGGGAGGTGGCACTTTCACCCTCCAATCCACTGTCACTTTTAGAAATCTGTAAATGCTGGAGTCAGAATTAAACTTCCCTCTTTTTTACCTTGGAAAATCTAGTGTCCGCATCTTTCTGTTTCATGTCCTAGAGTGGCATATGCCTGACACACTTGCCCTTTCTCACTCTCTTACTGTCTTGTAATCCGTGGGCAGTTCCTTAAAGGAAATGCAACTTTTGTTTACTTTCAGTTTTTATGCTATGAAGATCTAAGGTATCACCAAATATTGGTGTCAAAACCAGTTCTGGAGTCTGGTACCTCCACTTCAAGAACAGAACATAAAGAGTGAAACCTGTGCAACCACAGTTGGAAGAAATAACTGCTCTTCAGAGATGGCTTTTCTGGGATTAAACTTTTCCAGCTTCAGATACTTATCAGGAAATGAGCCTGGGAAGAGGAGCCAAAAAACCTTATAAACAACTGATATTGTGTACTTATTCTTGTGATGAATGTACACAGCATGGAAGCTTCATAGTGTGCGATCTTAAACGTGTATTGTTTGATGATTACTCTTCCATCTTTGGCTGAAAAAAAAAGTTTAAATATTGAGTTACATCATTTTCTATTTAAACAAATTTTTATTATTTCCTTTTTTTCTTTTTTTCAGTGACAATGACAAATATTGGAGAAAAAGGTAAGATTTTTATTAGCTGTTTATTGGTGTAATTCATATATCAGAGTAGAACAGTAGTTGACTAGTAGAATTGAGAAACAGACTAACTTAAAAAAATTAGATTTGTACTTTTTTTGTTCCTCAGCACCTTTTAATGTCTTGTTGTTCCTGACTATTGCCGTAACCATTGAAAACAGAGAAGAGAAAAATCAGAACTTCTTTACTCTTCTCACTGGTTGTCTGATACGTCAAGTAAAACAATCCTTACATTGTGGTTTTTGAAGATTTATTCATAATATGGAAAGCTCATGTAAAAGCAGGATTTCCAGAAATGAGCAGTGTATTTGTGGAGTTGCAACATACTTAAATGGAAGTTGATTTTTTTTCTGCATTTTCTTAACATTTTGAAAGAAATAGAATCCTTCAGATATGTAGCCTTCTCAGAATATAATAAAACTGCCTAGTTAGCAGTCACTACGGTTCCTTCCCTGAGGCTGTAGCATGTTTAAATTGTTTTTTCCAGATGCTATTTTAATGCTACAGCACAACATGGAAGTGTAAAGTGTAGGGCTGCAGAGCTTTTGGAAGAAGAGCGTTTTATGTTTGTATAATTCCAGCAGATTTTATTAAGTCATTGGCAACTCCCTTGCTTAGAAAACATGTTTGTCAATTAAGAAACATTTGCTTGAAAAACTTTTTTTTCAGTTCAGTGATCTCATTCCCTATATGTGTGTAGAAGTGTTATCTTCTACTAGTTATTAATAATGTTATTCAAAGGGCAGGCTTTGAATTGCAGTTTCTTTCTGCTCCGTACTCGGTGGGAGGGGATAAAAGTGAGTTGATTGGCATTGCTCACAAAACACATTAGAATGATCAGCAAAATGCATTGGGGAACATTAAATTTCCTTCTTTTCACTCAAGATCTTGGGCTTCCACCAGTCAGAGGAAACTTATCCTGGCTATACTTCTGCTCTAAGATTTTTCAGGAGTGAAAACTGGGCAAATGGGGCTCAGCTGTACTGCATGTTGCCTCCAATTTCCAGGCAACTCTAGCGGTGCTAGCTAGCTGTAAATTGGTTGCCTTCAAGCAAGGGATGCTCCATTTGGGTTGGGATTTGTTTTGTTTGGTTGAGTTGGGGTTTTCTTGGTTGGTTGGTGTATTGGTTTTGGATTTTTTTCAAGAAAACGTGTAAAATATAAAGGTTTCTGCCAGGGAGGAGCAGACAGCTCTCCTTTAGCTGCTCAAGTGAGATGAAGTTCTTGGGCTCTCAGCAGCCACGGGCCTGGTGGAGCAGCTGGGTAGTCCGGGGTCTCCATCGCAGTGCAGGGAAACTGGCGGGTGGTAACCTGGGAGGAGTGACCAGTTGGGACTGGGGCCAGGCTGGGGAGCTGAGGTTCAAGATCAAACAAGATGAGCTCAAGTCTTCTTCAGACTTCAAAGGGAAAACCTTGGATTTTGTCTTTAGGCATTAGGTGCTTTTGGTTTTTTTTTTGTTTTTTTTTTTAATATGTGAACAATTTTCTTGTCAGTCAGTTACTGGGGAGTTTTTTTACAACAATAAAATGCTTAATGCAGATCAGTAAATGCATC
The DNA here is from genome assembly GCF_017590135.1 of Pyrgilauda ruficollis. Lineage (NCBI taxonomy): Eukaryota > Metazoa > Chordata > Aves > Passeriformes > Passeridae > Pyrgilauda > Pyrgilauda ruficollis. The sequence goes on along the minus strand of NW_024526599.1, from coordinate 18,110,321 downwards.
ATGTACAGAACTGAGGCAACTTGTCCTACTTTGCTCTCACTATATGCCATTAATATACTGTTGCTTAAAAAAAAATACTGATTTTGTTTGAGTAAATGGGTTTTTTTTTAGAGTTGATAGAAGTGTTCTGATAAAAGTGGGGACTGTTCCTGTCCAGATGCTTATGCAATAACAAGATGGTCCTTTAGTGAGCACAAGCATATTGTGCTTTGTGTCGAGTCCAGTTCTATCACTTATTTATGCTGATAAGATTTTTCTTTCAGTTTATAGACATGGCATATGACTCTTTGCCCCTATCATCCCAAAAGCTTTGTACAGAGTCACTCCTCAGATTCTGTTAGCTTTTGTTTATTATTTTTAACAGCTTAGTGAATAAGAGTAAATATTTGCAATGTTCCTGCTATTTCAATAAACAAACTTCAACATGAAAAATATTTATTCAGTGTTACTTTTAAGGCAAAGTTGCAAAAAGTAAGAGCATACCAGACAACTGTTCCTGCATTTATATGCATCATCATGTATGTGTTATAAAGAATTCTCTAGCCCTGAATAATATGGCATATAAAAAGACTCCATGAGCTGACCATACAAGGGCTGTACTTCAGATCCTGGAGTGAAAGTGCACAGGTTTCCCATTGTGATGCTTTTTGAGGATATGAATTTGTGGAAGAATACTCTTTTCTTGTCATTAGTGTAAGTTAAGCAGGGGATATGAATTTACAATTTGCTATTTACTGTAGTGAATTGCTTACTAGGGTGAGAGCTTTTAAGTGGGAATACCCATCAATCTATGGCAGACTCTTTGGGAAAGTCACTGTTACCTCCTGTATTCTAGTTAAAAAACTCAGCATGGTAAATGTTGATTCTCATCTATTAAAAAAAACAAGAATAAATGCTGACTGGCTGTGAAGAATATTAAGTAGTGAATGAACGCTTGAATTTAAAGGACCTGTAGGTTTTAAAACCCCCCCAACTGTCATTCCTCCTAAAATCTAGGAAAACAAATTAACTGGATATGGTTACTGCTCTGGTATCATGTGCATATTCACCCCCAGACTTCCCTCACACTTGTCATTGTCCCCTTACGTCCTTTGGGGAGTTGGGGCTTTGCTGGGGGGAGGCAGAGTGGGGGTTTGCATGGCTAGCAGTCTCCCTACAAGATCTATAAAGCCAAAAGCCAGAGATGCATCAGTTAATTAGGGTTTAACAAATGTGTAATGGAGACTACTTGCTAATTAATGATGGGCTTTAATAAGCTATTAACCATTTTCCTCATACTTCTGTAATCTATGTAGACTGTATCATGACCTTCCCTATGCAGTTCGCATTTGTCTTATGTAGAGTTGCAGTGCAGTATTTTTGTGGCAAAGCTTTTCCAGAGCCTCTGTATTTACATCTGTTACAGAACTATCTGTGATGCCTACAGGCACTATTTGTAAGTACTACAGTATCACTGGTCTGTTTGTATTAATTCTGTTCCCTTCTGATTTTAGTTGTGTGCCTGGTTGCTTACCACATATTTTTCATGCTGTTCGTCTGGTCATATTGGAAAACAATCTTTACGCTACCAATGAATCCTTCAAAAGAAGTAAGATAACTTTTGTTTATGAAATAGCCTAGCCAAATGTCTGATTTTGTAGTGTTTGAACAACTTGGTCTCTGATCTCATGCAGTTTTACACTCTGTAGGAAAACACAAATGGCAGTTACAGCTTCTTAATAGAAGTCAGATTGCAATCAGTGAAGTGACCAAGACCAAAGAAAAGTAATAATTTCTCTAATTTTTTAATAGATATTTTAAAAAGAGATATTTATCTATTTATTTATTTAGAAGAAAAAATCCTGTCCACTTGAAAAACATGAGTTATTTGAACTAGCAGCCTGAATCTTTGCCTTGGGAATATCAGACTTTTACATGGGCAAAAATTTATTTCCCGGTATTTAAGACTTATATTTCTTGTCGGCATCTGTCTGTTGTCCTCTGAACTAAAACTTCTTCCCCATCTCTTTTGGTCTGAAGGAGCCTTTTGGATTGTGGTGGGAGTGCACATTAGTTAGCTGATGGTGGGAAGCCACAGCTGGCTGAGCAGGAGGGGAGCTAGTAAAGAACAGCCACATGAAAAAAGAGATATGGGGAGGTTCTTTGTCAGTGGCCCCAGTGGAAGTTCTGCCCATGCAGCTTTATATAGCTAGCACAACTTTTTGTCCCCTGTCTTTGTACAGAAACCCCTGAGTCCTCAGTAGGTGCTGTGTTACACAGCCTCTGAGGTCAGGAGAAATCATGCTATGGCTGCCCTGTAGTTGGAAATACCCACAAGGCAGACACTTCCTTTGGCATGGACTCAGCTCTAGCTGCTCTATGCACCGGGTCAACCTACAATGAATAGCTTGTGATTTCTATTGTCTGTTGTGTGGAGGTTCCTTTCCAAACAGTTTTCATTCAGTCCTAGGATATGTAATTGGGAAATCAAGTAGATAATTCAAACTAATTGCCATCTTTACTGAGGTTCACACTGCAGTCTTTACTACAGCCTGGGTGGGTAGGAGCAAAATAAATTAAAATTTGGAAATTACATAGCAAAATGTGTGCATGTATATGGTGACTGTCCTGATAATTAGAAGGGTTTTCAAATCATTGGGCTGATGCCATGAAAGCATTTGGACAAATTCTGCTGATTGTAGTACAATTCCAAATCCATCATAAAATGTTACTGGAGAATTTCAAATGGGGTAGAAAAGCATTGTAGTTGAGTAACAGAAAGCAATGTGTGGTGTCCCTATATTCTTTGAATTTACACAGTGTTGCTGGCAGTAAGTGGCATCCTTGTTGTTCCACGTCTTTTTCCTATTCTTCTAGAGTAGTATTGTAAAAATTTAATTAGAGTATTTTGTAATGTTACGTTACTGATTGGCTTCTGTTTTATAGGATGAAGTCTGCAAATAGAAAAAGTTGTATTTTCAAGTGAACTGAGCTAGCAAATACTCATTTGAAGACTGAAAAACAAGCTCTTGCATTTTGTTTTCATGAATACTGCAGCTGGTGCAAACCACACAGCTTTCTTTTAAGCTTATTTCAAACTTTCACATGTAAAGTAGGTTTAGATGGATTTTGCTGTAGTGTGTGCCACTCTTTACTTGTGCATACCAGCTTTATACAAGCACTGCATGAAGATGGGAGTGAAAATGGGTACCCAGGCACAAAGGTTTTAGATGGAGGACTACTCTGAGGAGCAATAAAAAACAGATGGAACACTAGCTCAGTTTACATCAAATAAGCATTTGAAAAAAAATATTCCAAACTAAGTGTCTGTAGTGAGAAATCTTATGTATCCCAATATAAATCAACTCAGATGTTGGTAAGAGTGTTCTTGCAAGGGGAAAAAAATGTTGACCTGAGAAACTCAAATTAAACAGTGAATATCCAACTTCAGCTGGAAGTCTGTGGGCTTTGTCAGGAAGGGTAGAGTGGTGCCTTCTCTATGAAAGTGAGAATAGGCTCCTAACTGCATGTTTCTGCCTGCTTTCTTATTTTTGCATGCATCACTTTTTTAAGGAAAGAAAAATCAATATTATCGTAATGACTAGCTTTTCTGTAAACATAAATGCTGTGCAGAGGGCTTCTGTTTCTGGCACAAGATAGAGACAGCTCTTCCTGCCAAATGTGGACTTCTTTTCAAAGGTGATTTTCTATCCTCTTTCTCTGATAAAGATACCAAAGACTTCTGCCTGTTTCTAGAAGCTGCAGTGACAAAGCTGGCTATGTTGCTGTGTTACAGAGGACTTTGGAGTTTAAGAAATTTGTAGTATTTAATGTATACTAAGCATCTCTTTCAGTAATTTTTACCTTTTCAGCACTTGCTAGAGCCATGTTTGTTATTGTTTTGGGCAGTGACAGAAGCTGCCATTTTATTCAGGAAGATATTCAAGATACAGTTATTTTACCCTACAAGACCCATCTCTTCCTTTTCTCAGCCAGTCTCTAAAGTAAAAACACATCCTAACACCTGCATGAAGAGAATAGCAGTGACAAAGAATAAAAGGGAAATAAAGCTGTATTTTCTGCTGTTACTAGTTGTGTATTTTCCTTCAGTTAAACACTGACATCCCTAGATTATATTCACTAGTTAATATTTGGCATTACAGAAGTAAATTGACTGACCTTTTAGAGGAATGATAAGCTCTTGATCTTTCTCTTGAAGAATGTTGCTTAATACTTCTGGAAGCATTCAGCATGGCATCAATACCAAATCAGAAGTGTTTTTAATTTTGTCTTCAACTGCCATAAAATGAATTAGCTGTCATGGGAACACCAGGTTATTCGCTGTAATACCCTGTACATGTTGCTAATCCATCTTTATATAATGAATATTTATTCCTCTTTACACATCTGCAGTTACATATTTAACTTGGAATTTGCTAATATTTCTTTGATTTTAAAAATTATTCCAGTTTCATCTATCATATTCAGACAAGGAGTCCCTAGAGAGGGAGCCTAGAGGTGAATCCCAGCAAGAAGTCTTAAGACGAGCAGCCAAGGATCTTCCTATCTATACACGGACAATGTCTGGAGGTAAATAGGTGTTCAGGAGACTAACAAAGGCAGGTGTCTTGATGTACTACTTTAATTTTAAAAGGGGTTTCAAGGGTTTGGATTGAAGGGAAGAAGTGTTTTCCACATTTCATAAAATAACAGAGTGGTTCCAGAACTTTAATTTAGCTTTGTGCAGCGACATTTATTCACTGTATAAAGATTGTTGGGAACTGAATCGCAGCATACATTTTAGGATTTTAAAGTGGATTGACAATGCCTTGCTTTTGTTTAGAAATTGATATTAACAAATAGCTTGTGCTACTAACAGGCTGGAGAAGAGGATGTAGCATTCATGACTGTGTAAATTTCTTTTATCATAGGTTAAAAAAAATAATAAAAACTAATAAATAATAAATAGATGTAGCATTCATGACTGTGTAAATTTCTTTTATCATAGGTTAAAAAAATAATAAAAACAGAATCACTGTCTGCACGTCATATATAGCTAGATAGATCACAGTAAGAAACTGTTACTGTTTTACTTGTTGGTCATTCAGTTGCAAGAACAAAAGATTTTCCAAACTAAGAGTGAATCTAACCCTACTCACATTGTCAGTTTTTGAATGCTGGCTAGCTAAGCAAATCCAAGAGATAATCTCACATAATAAATTAAAGCTGTTAGAATAATAGCTTAAAATAGCTATATTGTTGAACAGTCTTTAACGTTTTTCCTGTCTAGTGAGGGTTTTGTTGGTTGGTTATTTGCAGAGCTATAAGACTTGGGAGAAAAAAAAAAAAAAGATTAGCATGATTATCAGAGATGGCAAAAAGGGAGCTTTTTGGGTTCAGTGTGATAGATTCAGCATTGCAAGAATGCTTTGGTATTTTCAGCTGCTTCTGATCATGCTGAAAGGCTTTCCTGGGGCTTCTTCTGGGCTGGCTGATAGTATTTACTTTTGCACAGAATTCATAAATCTAAATGTCTAAGTGTACATTGAAGTCTAATCTTGGAACTTTCTTCTTTAGCAATCAGATACTGTGACAGATGCCATCTTGTAAAACCAGATCGCTGCCATCACTGTTCAGTATGCGACAAGTAAGAATATCCTTAAATAAGTGATTTTCTGAATTAATCAATTTTTCTTTCTTAGCACAGAAGCTTTTATTTTTTATTAGTAGATTTTTCAGGCTTAATATTTTGGCAGATACACTTTCCCCCCCCTTAGATTTTTTTTTCTTTAGATTTAGTTTTCATTTACTTATTTCTAAGGAAGTCTGTAGCATAGTCTAATTCATTTCATGACTCCCTCGATGCCAGCATGGATTACATAGTCTTATATATTCTTTACATAATGGTTAACAATTATAAATATTAATAAAGAATTTTCCTTAAGAATGTAACCAAAAATAGATTATTTTAAAAATGTGCTTCTTTTGTTAGAATCTGAATAAGCATCACTACCCATCTCAATCTAATCATGATGTCACTTACATCTTACCTGAGGTAATACACTTAATATCCTATTTTTTTCTGGATAACTTGCAGGTTGCTTTTGTTTAAAGAAAGAAACAGCCAAGCATTTTCCCACTTCTAACTAAAGCCATAAAATTAAATTCTTGTTTGTCTCGCACAAAAGGAAGTTCATATCCATACTTTCCAGAAGTCTGATTGCTTTCTAATTTAATCTTTATTTTGGCTGTTCTCTCTGACCCTTCTGCAGTGAGCTTGGATGTCTCTGTGTTTCTTCACTCTGGCCCCCAGTGCTTTGTATTTTTAACTTTGAGAGAAGACATTTCTTCCAAGGGAGGTTTATTCTTAGCCTTAAGGCTGTTCCAAATACTCTTCAGCTGACAGAGGCTACAACAGGATTTTGAGGTGGAGAAGACACTGCTTTGTCCAGGAAAGCAGCAGAGGCACTGAAAGAGAGGCAGAGTTGAGGCAGGAGGAGCATCTTGGTTGTGTTCTATGGAATGGTGGTTGCAGTGTAAGATAGGAGCATAGTCATGTGTGTTTCTAGTGAAGGAAAAAGGTGACTTATTATCCACAAAATGTGAGTGAAATTTGCAGAATGCAATTAATTAACATATTTTGTAGAATACCTTTATTTTATCCTTATCAAAATTTGCTCATTTCAATAATATCTGATTTTCTTGTGAACATTTTATTGAGAGTGATTAATTGCAGAAGTGTTTGGGATTTTTTGTACAAGGTAATCTCTTAAAAACCTTTTCTATTTACATAAAAGATATATATATTCTATAAAAACAGACCATATTTTTGGAAATACATTTAGCTGTATCACTACATAATAATTTAATTAGCCCAGTTTCTAAGGGTCTACCAGTAAATAAACAGGAGTTGAAAATCCTGTTCGGATTGAGGACCAAATGCTAAAGTTGACCAAATTCTATAGATTGCATTTTCTTAAATCATAAGTTCTTGACATCAAATGTTTCCAGTTTGGCTTATCTGCCATTTGTCCTGTTCCCTTGTTGGTAAACTGTATTATGTGACTTTAAACAGATGTACTTATTAAACAGATAACATAGCATATAGTAAATACGGATAATACTTAATCTGTATGTAAATAATTTAAATCTTGCATGTAACTTTGCTTCTGACATTTTTTTTTTTTCTTTTGGCGATGCTTGGAATTTTGCTGGGGCTTTTTAAAAGATGCATTTTGAAAATGGATCATCACTGCCCTTGGTGAGTGTCCTATTGGTTTTCTTTTCTTATGTTCTGATTTGGTAAAATAGACTTTTGTGGGGCCTGCCATGATGATGATGCTTCAGCATTCCTAGAGTTGGATGCATATGTGAGGTTACTGGTCTTGCAGACCTGTTGGAGTTATTTACTGAGTGTCTTCTTTTCCTAGTTGTGACATACAGAAAGAAGTTCAAATATAATTTTTCTTGGACCTTTAAGTGAGGTACTTCTTTATGTTTTTACAAGTATGGATGAAGTAGACTTCTGATCAGTGAGAAATTATTTTAACAATTGCATCTTTTCTTCATCAAGTTTGAATATTACTGTGCTTTAGTTGCAATGACGGGTGAAGTGCTACCCTAGGTTTGAAACTAAAGGGCAAGGCTGTGCCTAGTTCCTTTTACCAAGGCTCCCAGGACAGCTGGAGTGGGCTTGCTGGAAACACCAGGTTAGCACTTCCAGTTTTATGGGTTCTTTGTTTTCTTTCGTTCTTTCTCCCCTCTGCCTCCCTCGTTTTGCTGCCGTCTCAGCCCACACAGTGGTTTTGTTCTCCTGTCTTTTCTTAGCAGCCCTTGGAACCAATGGGTAGACAGGATGTATAATTAGTTTTATGTCAGTTTGGCAGGTGTATCTCACAGAAATAATTAAAGACAATTGCTTAGTAAGGTCCAAGTTTAGAGGATTGAATAGTACATGGCAGTTCTTCACCATATAAAATGATCAGAAAAGAAGAATCCCCTGTGTTGGACAAACTGGATGGTAGATGGTTCTAAGCAGTTGTTTTGACACTTTCTTATAGCAAATTCTAGGACAGAGGAGGCTCTGTTCTGGGGCAGAAAGGGGTGCTGTGGTCCCCCTGTTTCTCTTGGTCCTGACTACAGCATCTGCCGTAATGTAATTTGATTTTAAGCATCTCATCTTGTTTTGCATCTACATGGTAGATACAATTGAAAGAAACAGTTAGCAGTATAGGGTAGAGTTTTTTTGCTGTAGGAATAATCAGCATGTGAAAATTGAGGATGTTCAGTAATAGTAGTGTGCTTCTTAAAAAAAACCACAAACAGCAACAAACAAGGCCACAACAAAGTAAACAGGTAAAACCATTGAATGTGGAGTAAATTTTTTAGAACAAAAAAGACAGTTTCCTTTTTTCAGGTTTTTAATAGCTGCCTTGTCGAAAACTAAGAAAAACAGTAAACAGTTGCCAGGCTATTTCTGGCAAAATATCAGTGAAGAGTCTCAATATGACTATTATTATTCAGTATTATAAATACTTCTTATAAGCTCTGTGGTCTGTTTGGGATTATTTTGTGCTTTTATGTCTTAAGACATTTACATGAAAATGTCCTTCAATTTCAGACTAAAAAAAAAAGCTTCAATTTCAGACTAAAAATCCATTGTATCAAATAACAGATTATAAACAGTACTTAGGTTTTGTGTAAAGGGACAGTGAAGTGTTATTTCACTAGGGCAGAAACTTCTAGAAAAACTGTTTTCCTCTCAGTAGCATTGGCATACTCTGTATGTTTGCACTCTTCTTAATTTAACAACATAAGCATACCCAGTTTGAGAGAGTATTTACACTGCTCATTGGTTTTAATCTAATAAGCGATGGGTGCAATAAATAAAAATACAAGTAGAGAAGGTAATTGAAAGATGTGTAATGCTTCTTGATGGAGAGGTGTTCTGGCCTCCATCTAACAGAAATTCATTAGAAAAAGAGGTATTTTGTGTTTTTTTCCTAATTTGAGCAGATGTTCACAGTTCCTTTCTCACCCTGCAAAAAAGAACTATGTGGAAGAGATGAAAGAGTTTTGGAATACTGCAGAGGTGCTGATCAAGCTTTATAGTCTCCTGTAAAGACCCACGTTCAAAGGTTCTTAGGGAAATACATGGCTGTCTTGCCAACAAAAGTAAGGGTGCAGTTCAGTATAATGGATGGGCTTCAGCCTCTCTGAACATCATTAGGTTCTGCTTTGCTTTTCATGTTGTGGTTTTTTGGTGGGAGCAAGTTGGATGGGAATGAAGGAGGAAAGAACTCCCGTGATGCTTAGGGAGAGCAGGGAAACAGCAATGAGAGCTGTCTCTCTAGTTTGATATTCTGCCAGAAGGATTTCTGGAGAGAGGATGGGTAAAAATAATCTGTGGAAAGTAAGATGAAGCTCTTGGAAGGCAGAGGTAATGAGAGGTTGTCATGTCCTAGCCCCAAGTTAGCTGTCTTCTGCTCTCTGGCAAGCTTTATTTTGGCTGTCACTCCTGCACTAATGGAAGCGCTGTGATAAACAGAAATATTTAATGCTAAGTGCCCACTAACTACTCTGAAAGGTTTAAGTGATGCATTGGGCATTTCTAGTGCTGCTGCTACTCACTCTATACAGATGGACACGCTGGTGGGAATCCAATGGTTTGAGGCATCACCAAAAATACCATTTGTATATAACACTCTTAGTACTAACAAGGTGCATTTAGGAATACCTTAGAAATAATTCAGAACATCTCTCCTTTATCTTTTGAGTGATCCAAATAGTTAGCATCTCCTGGATTCTGTGATGCTTTTTGTTAACTGAGTTGCATCACCTTCAGTACCTTGTAAATTATTTCTTTGCCTGGCATTTTCAGTAAACTAAACCATCAGACAGGAATGATACATATTCTTTTTGTACTTGAAAATTGAGTGTTTAACATGTTAGCTGTAATCCAAATTGTTATTCTGGACTGTTCTGACTGTATGAATGTTTCACTGCAATAACATACCATTATTTAGCTGGTTGTTGGTATATTTATCAGTTTTACTCTTTCTCAGAAATGTTAGACTTCCAATCTAACCACCATTCTTGAGATTTGATGCTACATGCTCAAACAGTACAATTACAAAACCTTGGTGTTTACCTTCTCTTCAGTGTTCTGATGAAGGAGATTCTTTTCCAATAAGACCTCTGCAGTCTGGGGCCTTGTCAAATTTGAAGGGAGCATAACAATTTATTTTATGCAAGTTTATTTTGACATGTGTGCCACATGCCATTGTGCAAAACAGCACATTGATACAAGAAATTTCATCTTTGGAGAATAACATTTCATTTGATATTTTTTTTTCTCACATCAAACAGTGCCTTAAGCAATAACAGTTCTAAAATAAGTATCCTGAAAGGAAAGTAGGATTGTCATAGAAAAGTTGAACCTAAATTGCTTACTTTCAAATATTTAATGAAAAAGCCCACTTCACTGTGGAGAATTTAATGTTTAGTTTTCGATAAGGATCATGATGAGCTTACAAATATATCTTCTTTAATTAGAACAATCTGTTGTGAGTGCTTAACTGTAGTTAATATGAATGCTTAGCTATTGCTGCATGTTTAAATGAAAATGCAAAATTTAATATTTAGCCAAGATGTTATGTCTTGTCTAAATAAAATGTAGAACAGACTGACCCAACTCACTACCCACCCTGAAAATGGGTAACAGTGAGGTACAGTGAAAATTTCTTTGCTATTTGAAGATTTTACCCTTATCTGATTAGCATGCCTTCTGCCATTAGCATCAGCATCTCCCTAAAGAAGAGAACAATTGTGGTAACTTGTCCTGCACTTCTGGAAGCTAAAGTTGAGCCTCACCACACGTGCTTTATTTTTTTTTTTTTTCTTAAGAATTATTTGTCAATACACAAGTATCTTTGTGGATGTAGTCTTCTCTTAATTGGCTGATCATTTTGACAGCCAATTGAATTGACAATATCAGTTAGGTTTTTTTAAAACTCATTTGAAGAGTTCTGTCAAGGTTAGTGCGAAGATAATTTTGATTAGCTTCTCAATACAACCAAATAAAAGAGGAAGCAGTTTACCAATAAAACACCCATGGGGAGCGCTCCAATACTTTTTCATTTGGTGGGTGTAATATCATTATATGTTTAATCGACCTCTAAAATTCCTAATACTTAGTATGTTGTCTCTAATGGGAAGCTACTAGGGTACTAAATGCACCCTCATCATCATAGTCTATACTAGTTGCTCATTATCATGTATAAAAATCTTTGCAAATGGGAGGCAGGTGATCTTAAAGCCCATAAGTGAAAATAATAAAATGAGATTTATTTTAACATTTAGATGTGTTTCTAATGTCTTATTCCCTGTCATGTTGTCACTGGTATGGAATGTTTTCTATTGCAGAGTAGCATTTCCCTCATTTTATGTAAATATAAATATTTTCAGGAATCTCCTATGAATGCTCTTACATTTGAGAATCTTACTAAGAAGTTTTAAGCATATAGTATGATTAATGAAGGAGGATCTGGATTAAATGAGACTGCTTTTATTCTCAAAAAATTCAGTTAAGTTTCAGTTCCTGGCTTGTTACTGTCCCTGTTGACATGCAGTATGCCTAATGGTATAACATGGATACTTACCTGCAAACTAAAAAAAAAAACCAGCTAACTGCAATCACATTTACATCAGATGTGCTGAGAAGAAGCTTCATACCATAAGTGAAAATTTAATTTCAGTAAGTTGTTGAAAGCAGTGTTACCTGGTAAAGTTGTTTGGGCTTTTTTGTGGTGGTGGTGTTTTGATTTGGGTTACTACACTGATTTGCAAATTGAAGCTAAATCCATTCCAGTAGCTTCAGGCAGCAGAGATAGGAAGTAAAACTTGGTTTACATGCTGGTATAAATGTTTTTAGAGTAAATAAGTTTCATTTAAACTGGATTAAAGCAAAGAAAACTTTCATGACGTTTCATTCTTACATGTTTATTTGTTTCTTTTTATCAGGGTGAACAACTGTGTAGGATTCTCCAATTACAAATTTTTTCTTCTCTTCTTGGCTTACTCGCTACTGTATTGCCTTTTCATCGCTGCAACAGATTTGCAGTACTTTATCAAGTTTTGGACAGTAAGTACTCTGATCTTTTGTATTGTCTTCAAGTGTGTCTTCAAGTGTGTGAAGTTCCTACTGTGCAAGAAAGCTAAGATTCTAAGGGGACCTAAACTAAAGATAGACATTTTTACAGGGACATGTAGTGATAGGACAAGGAGAAATGGCTGTAAGCTGAAAGAGGGCAGATACTGATTAGGTATTACAAAGAAATTCTTTACTGTGAGGGTGGTGAGGCACTGGAACAGGTTGAACAGAGAAGTTATCAATTCCTGGAAGTGTTCCAGCTGGGTTGGATGGGGCTTTGAGGAACCTGGTCTAGCTGAAGGTGCCCCTGTCCATGGTGGGCATTGGGAACTAAATGATTGTTAAGGTCCCTTCCAAGCCAAGGCATTCTGTGATTCCAAGGCATTGCATTGTAAACTAGTATCTTCTAATGTCATGTACAAAAGTATAGCCTATATATGCAATCATAGCCTTCATTTTTTTCAAATTATTCTTCTCTAAAAGACACTTCAAAGTTCTGATCTAAGTTTCAGATTCTTGCTCTCAGTATTTATAGTTTCCCAAGAAAGAGCCTGTTTCTTTAACTTAGATGCTGTCACCAACCTAATTGCATGGCTGTCTGTACATAGAAGGTATATAATCCATTTATTGATATTCTTGTTGTGTGGTGTATTTTTCTGTGTGCTGAATTTGATTTGGCTGAATAGGGGATTATTAATAATCAAATAAAATAGCTATTTCCCCAATTATAATGGCTTTTTTTTTTAATTTTCAGAATGGCCTTCCTGATACTCAAGCCAAGTTCCACATCATGTTTTTATTCTTTGCTGCAGCTATGTTTTCTGTCAGTTTGTCTTCTCTCTTTGGGTATCACTGTTGGCTTGTCAGCAAGAATAAATCTACATTAGGTAAGTAGATTTAATGCTTCTCTGTTTGACAGCAAAAAGTAAATAATAAATGTATCTTATGTGCACGGGAGTAATGGAGGAAGTGTGAAATTCTACACTGGTTCCTTGCATCTTGGTTAGAAGACTCCCAAGTTCTTCTGTTCCCTGGAAATTTTGACTCTTTCTCTTGCCCAAAAGGGCCAAGTTATTAATAAATTCAGCATTCTTCCTCTCACTGCTTTCCACCCACAGTTTGTTAACAGAAACGGAATAAACTAAAAAAATTTAAATAAAATCAAGATAAATTCCTAATAAATGTTAGATGGACTACTGCATGCTCTCACATGTAAATGTTTGAATGCACATGGGTCTGATCACAAAACTTAATAAATAAAGTCCAGAAGACTTCAGTGCCTGTTCTCTACTGCATGCTGGACTGTAATAATGCCAATTTGCAGTGTAGTCATTAAAATTTCTAAATCTCTAAATGCTTTCCTGTTGACGTAAGCTGATTTAAAGTAGGTCAATGAATTGACCTGTTTTTTCCTAGTTTTGGATTTGTTAATGATGATTTTGGTGATTAATGGAAAACTTCGAAAATAGGTATCTGTATCAATGGAAGAAAGCTTCTTTCCTTCAAGATTTCCTCTAGGATTTTTGAGTTTCTTCAGTATTCTAACAAATCATTGACTTTCAACAATTTTTTACTGGTATTAATTTCTACCTAGGTATAAGTAGAGAAAAGTTTTATTAAAGATGCTTATTTGAATGGAAATAAATTAGTGTTCTGTTTATAAAGTGATCTTACAATTATAGTGTAAAAAATTTGTTCAGAGGTAATCGTAATGCATTACACTTCTAATTCAACATTTTGTGTTTTCAAAACAAATGGAATCCCATACTGGTAATACAACATGTTTCCTACGTACTTAAGTTACTCAGAAAGATCTGGGTGTCTCTTCCCATTTTACTTTGGGAAATTGCTCAATATGTGAAGCCTTAAAAACGCAGTAATTTGGTAATGAAGCCATGATAGCTTTAAGTGTTACTGTGCTTAAATCATCCTGGGAGTTCTTTTCCTAGCTTAATACGGGCATCTGAAAGGATGCCCCCATTTTCCTTTCCCCCTTCTTTAACCCCATTGTAATTAATGCACACTGCATGTGGAAGGTCATTTCCAGCAGCTCTTGGCTGGGGTTTGACTGCAGAAGGACAGTCTCAGCATGGTTCTGACATGGTTTGTGGGAGCTGTACTGCCAGGACATCAGGACAGAGCTTGCCTGCTATGTATAGCCAATTAAGGGAATTAAATGGCTATCAGTCACTTGGTGAAAAGTGAATGAATTTTCTGCTTCAGGCACTTTGCAACACTTGAAGCTATATTTAGCTCTCTTCTCCAGAAATTTAGGTTGGATAGCCAGGGGGAATAATCTGGGTCTATGAGCAAAGACGTTTCTTTACGCAGTGGTAAAAACACACAGTATTTTCATACCCCAGTGTGTGTGTAAAGCTAGTCTTACTACTAAAGTAGGTTAACTTTTTATTCTTCTCCATTACTTTCTCTGTAAGAAAAAATTAAGAAAACCTTTGTTTAGGTTTTTCTTTCTTGAACGCTGTCTGTGATATAATCACGGACTGAAATCTTCATATAAACATATCATGCCTTCTTAAAAACTGAGTTCCTCACGCTTCCTTGCCTTGATGAGGGAGGAGGGTGAAAGAGACTTGCACCCTTCCTCAGCCCCTGGACATGCTCCACATACACAATGCCTGTGTAGCACTCACTGACTTGGGCTTCCAAGAGTGCTCTCACTCTCTTTCTCAGTCATTTGGGCAGTACAGCCTTTCCTCTTGGGTGAATGGCAAAGCAATTGCCTAAGTACTGGTGGGAGAGTAACCTGCAAAGAGGTCTAATTAATCTTTTTCTTTTAAGAGGTATTCAGAGCGCCCATATTTCGTCACAGAACAGATAAGAATGGTTTTAGCCTGGGCTTCAGCAAAAACCTAAGGCAGGTGTTTGGTGATGAGAAGAAATACTGGTTGCTGCCTGTGTTTTCAAGGTATGCTGTTGCTAATGCTTAATTTGTTTAAATTGTTGAATAATCAGCATCCAGAGTGTTTGGGGGATGGTTAGTTTTTTGAAATAATGTATAGTAATAAATAAAAAAACTTCTTTGAAGTTGAGAGTTTTTTTGTACGTATGACACTAATTCTGAATTTTTCAGTTTGGGGGATGGTTGCTCCTTTCCAACTTGCCTTGTTAATCAGGATCCTGAGCAAGCTTCCACACCTGGTGTACTGAATTCAACATCCAAAAGGTAATCTGCTTTTGTTACCCATTTCATATAGCTGATCTTTTTTTTTTCCTGTGCACACACAAACAAAATGATGTATAATATACTTAAAAGTGGTAAGCAAATGAAGGTAATCTTCAGATTTACATTTAAGTATATGGAAATGAGGCAGGGTGGGTTTTTCCCCTGATGTGCTTTGTCTCTGTTCAGTGACATTCCAGGACCTGAATTTTTCACACCTGCCTAACAGTCAATATCAGCAGTACTCTTTATGCATACATGTGAGATGGTTAGTCACGCTGCCTGTGATACAAATCCATTGCCTTGCATGGCTTTTGGGGATGCCTGCTTTTTCTTGTCTGCTGAAAGCTGCTAATGGCACTTGGGCCAAAGCACAGGAAGCTGAATATTAAGTGTTGTTTCTGCTGATAATAGAACATGTTTTATTAATTCTTATCCTTAATGGACATGACTTCTTTAAAGTGTGAAAAGTATGCATATTCTCCTTTGAATAAATTCATATTTCATCTTTTTTGAAACATTTGATAAGTATACTGAACATGAGGCTAAGAAATGATAATGAAATCATAGTGACAATCTTTTATTCATAAAAGAAATATATGACATTTCAGCTTGCTGTTTACTGATGTTTTATCTTACCCCAGCATTCTGTAGCTTACGTTAGGAAAGATATTTTGGAGGTGTTCTCTCCACTACTTATCCTGTCAATTTTGTTGTAGTGAAGAAGAATATAGGTAAGAGTGCATTTGGGGCTGAAGTACATGTATTAATATAAAATAGCTGTCAAATTAAAAATCCCTGTGCTTTATAGATTGTGCTTGCACTTGTGACAACCACAGTGTAATGTATATAATGATAAAAAAGTAGTGATTCATCAGACAAGAAGCAAGGTGAGATAAGGAAAATACTGCGTATGACAAACTGTTTGTAACGTGTGGTAAGATGATGAAAAATTACTGCAGTTCACTAATGTTCTTTTTATTGGTGCTACAGTGAGAACCATCTGTTTCCTGCAAAGCCGTTGCGTGATTCCCAGAGCCACCTACTTACAGATGCACCATCTTGGCCAGAAACTGCTGCAAAGGCTGACAAGGGCAAAGTTGGTAAGGAGCTCACTTATGCTGCAGTGATTTAGGTTGTATAAACTAATTTTGGAGGATATATTGTTACAATGACCATGGTCGCATGGCTTGTATTCATGAACCAAAATTCATGAAGCTTTTTCAAAATACATGCTTGTAGCAAGTTCCATGTGTCAAGCTGCTGTGCCTTTCCCATTTAAGCCTGACCAAGGGATATCAGAACACTGATACCAGTAGGTGCTAATCATTTTTTAAGCTAGGCCTGATAGCACCTTTGACAACGAATTTCTTATAAAAGAGGTGACACCTATTTGCAGCTAGTGTAAAGCTATATAATAGACACATGACTTGGTAATAGAGTAATGTCATTAAAATTATTGTTAATTCATGGTTGTATTATTTGCTGAAATAATGAAATGTAATAAATTTGCTGAAATAATGAAATCATGAAATGAGACCTTTTTCTGTGGGAATACTATTTTTTGTCTTTTAAGGTATGAGCAATCCTGCATTAACCATGGAAAATGAAACCTAATTTCCCTTGAAAGAAGCATCTGAATACGTAAGGAAAGGTTTGTTAATATTCTCTGTATTTATTATTTTATTTGATGATTCCTTACCATTTGAAGAATGCACAAAAGAAAATTACTAAAATACTTCCTATGTGTCTTCTTTACTTCAGTTAATTTTTTACCATGTGTAGTAGCACATGAATTCACAGTTTTAAACTAAACCTCCTATTTCTTGATGTGTCATGTTTGCAAATTAGTTTGATCTTATTACTCATTGCTTTTTAGGTAAGAGTCCAATATAATATTATTATTCCCTTTATTTAGAAAGATACTGAAAATTGTGAGTATTCAAGCTGTTCAGCCAATATTTCTGACGCTAAGTTTGAAAATTAGGCTGGTTCTTAACACTGAATGCAAAGGTTATAGCTTTGCCTGCTAAAACAGGTAAAAGTCTATCAAATGATGAAGCAAAAAGAATTTCGTCTACTATACAAGCTATATAGTCTTGCTCTGAGTCAGGTACTGAGCTGCATCCTATTTAATAGTAAAAACTTGCTGCCTACTGAAGAAAAAAGGTGTCCATATGACTTCCTGAGGATTTAATCACCTGTTGTCAAAAAACAGCTGATATTTTCTTGATTTCTTGCATTAATATCTTGCAACACAGACTTCTCAGAAAGCAGGTTTGAGAAGCAGCTATTAAATCCTGTTAGGTACATAACAGGAGCTGGCTGACATTTACCCTGGGTTGTGGAGAATGAACACAATCATCACATTCACTCTAGTACTTGAATATAGCTAACTCCACCAAAACTTATGGAATGAAATTATTTTTTATTTAAAACTGTATAAAAAGTTTGACTCCAACCCTAAGAAGTTTTGTATTCCAAATAATTGGTATGGAGGAGTTGTTCCAGCAAGGTCACCTCCCTGGTGTTGGAAGCACATTTTCAGTCATCCTGAAAAAGCATCTCAAGTGAACGTCCTTCATTTATGTGTGGTATGACTCTTGAACATGCTGTCATGGCTCTGAGGTTGCCCATGGTCCCTCATGGAAGAAATGAAAGGCATGGGAAGTCATCAGGGAACTGCAGTGATTGTTACTAGACCCATTAGGAATGGTATTGCACTGTCAAGGCGGATTATAAAACTAGTACGTGTGCAGATACCAACAGATGGGCCCATAGCTGGTACCAAAAAGTTCCCGAAAGTTCAGTTTGGTTCATGAGGGAAATTTAAAAACCTCTTGGCCCTGACATTCTGGTTTTGTGTTCAGTGATGAAGACAGAGTTCCAGATATAGGTACATCTGCAAACTTGATGATGGTGTAAAGTGTTAGAGGTGTTGAAAATGTGGGTGTCAGATGAACAGAGTTAAAGAGATGAGTGAAGGAAACTCAGACGGTGTCTGCAATTTTCACTGCTCTGTGTATGATATTTTAATAGAATATAAACCCCTCATTTCTAACCCTTTGTTCAAAATGTAAAACATTGCATTTCTGCACTGTTTAATCCATCAGGTCTTTCAACAAAACAACAGCTTCTGGAAAAGACTAAATTACTTACCTTCTGTTACTTTACTGTCTTCTTTGAAGAGTGTGTACATTTTATTGGAAGTTTGTCATTCATATTACTCTGAATATCAAACATAGTCTGTGACTGTTCTAAAGATGTTAAAAGTGGGTGGATTTTCCCATCAGTTTAGCTTGATAAACATCTTGTGCTCTCTTTAAATTATTTTCTTCTTTTAAGAAGTGAAGGTCTGAGAAAGAGTTGTGTTTGCAGTCAGATTACTTCACTCTGTGGGGTTTGAGGGTTTTGTTTGGTGTTGGTTTTTCTTTTTGGAGGCATCCATTTTGGAACATGGCTTTTTAAAGAGAGACTACTTTCAGAGGAGGTTATGTTCCAAGGAGTAAGTCTAAAGTCACATAAAGGGGCTCCTGGAAGTTGGTTTTGCCTCACTTGGATTCATGCACTTTCAGGAGGGTAGTAAGAACTACTAATTCTGTGGTATGAGCACAAGCACCAGATTGCTTATACCTTTAGCTCTGAGATATTTCTGTGTGGCAGTTTAAACTTTCTGGAGCAGTAACAAAAAAGATAGATTACTGTCTACATAAATGTCACATACAGTTGCTGGAATAAGAGCCTCTATATAAAAAGTTATTTTAGCTACTTCACATGTAACTTCATTACATTATTGTCAATATAGTAATTATATTTGTTCCTAGGGATTGAATGGAATACTTTAAATACAGCTGCTGAAGTCACCACAACAAAACCAAGTAATTCCACCTTAAATATGAAAAATACAGCCAGCAGCCCCTGCCAGTGTATTAGAACTAGAATTTCTGTCCCACTGAAGGATCTGTTCAATATCCTGTATCCTATAATACTTCATATTTCACCAGAGGACTGATTACTGAAAGTGCCAGATGTAGTTTACACTAATGTAATAGAGATTTTTTTTTTTTATTATGTTGGTATCTGGAAGTAAAAATAGCTTGTGTCATTTTATAAACTGGTGGCCTGCTTGTTGTGTAGTCAGTACTTATCACTGTCATCCTGAAGTAGATTAATAACATACCTGTGAACAGTCTTATTGGGTTCCTCTTCAGGGTGGGATTTTTATTCTGTTAGTCACTTTCCCCTTCAAGCTGATGAGGCTTGTTGCAATAACATAATTTTTAAGTATTCTTAGATTGTAATAATGTGTTTTGTGATTAATATTCTGTTCCAGTTTAAGAACAAGCTGTTGCTGGAAGGAAGATGCATTCTTCCAAGTATCAGCCCTGTTGGCCAGCTGCTCCTGTCTGCTCCTCTATGGATGTGCTCAGAAAACAAACTGACAGATGATTAGCTGTCTCCATGTCACTGCTTGAAACACAAAACTAAACATACTACTTCTGAACCATATAAAGGATGTTTCAACTTAAAATTACTGGGTTTGAATGGTGAAGGATGAGTACTAGAAAGTGGTAAAAAAAGTCTACGTTTACAACTGTAAAAATTCAGTGGCTGGTTTTACGTTGATATTCAGCACAAGAAAAATGTGAACTCCTTACTATCAGTTCATGTTCTTGGCATGGTTTTGAAAATTCACCTTTTAATTGAAATTGTTGTAAGTAGTTGACTTGAAAATCAAATTTTTGCACTACTGGCTTTATGAACTGGGAGAACAGCCAGTGTTGATTAGGAATAGTTTAGTGGCTTGGTGGACTGTATTTGCTTTTGAGCCCTTGATAAGCAATTTTTGAAGAAAACCTAAGTGAAGTGTCTGACTGGTTTTGGAACATTTTTTGAAAACATTATTGTAAAAACTCTGTTTTCCCAAAGGTCTGCAGTACAGATAGTTGGAAAAATTGTTGAGAGGGAAAACAATCCTTTGGATAATTGAATGCTACAGTGGGCCACTGCTCAGTGATGTGATGAAAAGCCTGTGTTCAGGGGGGTAATACATAAATGAAACTGGCCAGCTGGGGATTTTAATGGAAGCTCCACACAATAGTCCTATGAAATGGGATTTTATTGTCCCATTTGGAGCTCTTACCCCTTTGGAAAGCAAATGTTGACCCTGAACTTTGATCCAAAAGGCTTTTTACTAACCTGTCTTAGTTACTGAGGGCCACTGTCTTTCAAGCTCCTAATTTCCTATTAATATTTGTCTCAGATTTCTTTTTTCACTTTTTCTTCAAGACACTGCCTTTCTTACTGCATAACTTAATGAATACCATGTGCAGTCAAGGTGACTTATTGGTATAACTTGTGATATTTGCATTTACAGGACAATGGGCTTTTGATTGCAATACCAAAATGCCAAGCTGCTGCACATAGGAAATCCCATTCAATTAAGTTAGGAGCTAGCAGCTTTTTTAGGATCCGTTTACTGAGCAGAATAAAAGATGCATTTTTGACTTTCAAAGTCAAGGAAGTTTCAGCAACACAACTCTAATTGTCTTGTGCCTTTTGTATACACTACATTTAAGGTATCAGTGTTTACATTTAAATGCAAATTTCTACTCTGAAAAGAACGTTAGGAGGAACTTAGTTATGCTTTTTAGGGGGCTAGATAAAAAGAAAAGTCAAAAAAGAAAGGTGAAAACCTCAGACTGTGCTGAGTTTGGTTGAAACAGGGAAGTACTTCTGTTATCAAACCTGAGTTACTTAGTAGGTTGGTTCACAGTGTAAAGATGCCAGTCACTTGTTTAGGAAACTGGCAGCAGGACTAAGTGATGTAATTCTGAAAGCAAAAGATACTATCATTAACTCTTCTACCAGCAGGTAACTTCAAAATTTGTCTTTCTTGGGTTTGCAACTTAAGTGATAGCTGGTGTAGCAAAATGTGGCTTTTTTTTTTTTTCTTTAGTGAGGGAAAATATTTATTTTATTTTTTCTTTTAAATCTAAAAATTTTACCAGCCTGAAAACATCTGTTTATTGCCAGAAGTGCCAGAGTGTGGATCCCTTGATGTAGAACAGCTTTTTTAAACTAGCATGAAGGTAGCATACAGTTTACGTTATGCCTGCAGAGATCTAGTTACCAAAAGATTTTTTGCAGCTCTTTATTTGGTGTTGTTCTGTCAGCTTACCTCATATTCGTGTTTGTTTAAAGGCGAACTTGTCAAGGGATAAGGGGGAGAGGGAAAATATATTTTTTAACACTTCAGGTTCTCTATCTGTAGAGTCTTGTTTTTTATGCAGTTAGTCACAGGGTGGTTTGTCATGGAGCATGCATTTAAAAATAAGTAGGGAGTTCAAATTCAGCTTCAGTGTGTCTTGCACCATATTTTTATGTAAAGACAAAAGATTTTCTCCCCAGCAAAACACATCATGGAAATGGATCTCTCTAATGTCAGTTTCTGTGTGTCCAGGGCTCTGAGATCCCTCAGTAAGGCTGGGGATCAATGTAGAGAAAAGACAGGGATAGGGGATCAAGAAATGCCTGGCTTCTCCAGGTCTCAGAAGTCACACTTGGAAAGCACAATAGCCCTAAATATTCTGCAGTTTTGTTGTAGCCAGAGGCTGTGCCCCTCACAGAAAACTGATGGAGGCATGGGAAACAGTCACTGATGAAGGGAGGAGAAAGGGAAAGAAAGGATGGTAGCTCAGATGTAAACATAGAGCAGATCTGAGCCAGGGTCTGTAGCTACATCTGCTCTCTGGATGGGCATGAGCTGTGTCTCCATGAAGAGCACTGTCAGCAGGCTTTGAGGGTTCCTGGCAGTTCTCACTGTGTAGAGTATGGACAAAATCGAGTTAATCATGCTCCAAACTATAATTTCTGATTATATGACTGTACTCTTGGCTTTAAACTCTCTTAATACTTTCTATAACAAAATGAAAATTCTCTTTTTGACATACTGACCATTGTCAGTGTTACAATGCATGCAGGAGAATTTGTGAAGAAGTCAGGGTAGCAAGGATGCAATGTTGTTTGTCTGCATACACTGATTCTCCTGTCCTTTATATTCTTGCTAGGCACTTTACTACAGCCTTTTGTGTAATTTCTGTATTTTTTTTAAGGAGTGCTTTTTACCTACTGTACAGTTACTAATCTACTTTTTTGCTAAAAAGAAAATATCCCTGATATTTGTCTAGAGGTATGACTGCGTTTCAAGCTTTAGTGGAAACTGGATGAGTTCTGCAGACTCCTCAGATGGGCCTGAGTCCCAAATGACAGCAGAGTTAAATTTATTTTGTATATATGTAAACAGTCATAGGAACCAGAGCTCCCTACATGCATAAAAAATGTCTTTTATTTGTAGGTTAGGACAAATCCAAAACATCTGCACCAGAAGTAGTCCACACATATTCTGTATCAGTATATGTACTGGTGATGGAGTACTCAAAGTCTTCACAGAGAACTATTTTTGTTAGGAAAATGGAACACAATCTTTGTGAGCAGTTAAGATAGAGCTGCTGTTATGCACTTTAATTCTTTGACTTGAGAGAAAAAACTCTGTCCAGTTTAGGTTACAGACTGAAAGTTCTTTAGCAGACTATGGCTGGGCAGGTAATGAATGAAACACAAAATCACAGAGTAGC
This sequence comes from Pyrgilauda ruficollis, assembly GCF_017590135.1. NCBI lineage: Eukaryota > Metazoa > Chordata > Aves > Passeriformes > Passeridae > Pyrgilauda > Pyrgilauda ruficollis. Next base: position 18,087,373 of record NW_024526599.1, on the reverse strand, counting down.
AGAGGTTGGAAGGGACCACCACTGCGGTTATCTGGTCCCTGCTCAAGCAGAATCATCCTAGAGCACATTGCACAGTATGATATACAGATGGTTCTTGAGTATCTCTTGTGAGGGACACTCCAGAAAGGAAACAAGTTTGTTTCAGTGTGTGGAATGCTGTAGCTGTTTTTCATCATTATTTGGACTGAAACCTAATTTCCCTTAAAATAAACATCTGAATATGTAAGGAAAGGTATGTTGCTATTCTCTGTATTTATTATTTTATTTGATGATTCCTTACCATTTGCAGAATGCACAAAAGAAAATTACTGAAACACTTCCTATCTGTTTTCTTAAATGAATTTTCTAATTAACTGAGAGTTCTTCCCCTGGTTTGGTTGACTGGTGTGTGGAGGGGTGGGGGGAAACAGATTTCTACATAAATTTAGTGTATAACTTTGCCACATGTTAATGTGTTGCTCACATAAATAAATGCTTCCTGTCCAGCATGCCATGTGTGTTGTAGTAGTCATTGACACACTACTACCAGTTTTACTGATGGTGTACCTGAACAGCAGATCATCATCTCTGCTAGGGCTTCACTGACAGCATAGCTGCTGTAATGTCCCCCCTCACTCCTTCACCAGGAGTATTTTATCGGTGTATTTCCCTTCTCCAAGGTTCACCTCACAATGCACTGACACTGGAATAGGTTGAGAACAAACCAGTTCTTTTATCATCTCTCATGGGTGAAACACTGTATGCCTTTATGCTGGCAGAGCAGACAGAGCTGCCCTCCTTTTTGAGTACTGTTGATGGTCAAAAAGGTGGAATTTTGTTCCCCATAAAAGGGTGGGGGGGGG